>NC_045639.1:26071039-26402110 GCF_009829145.1 Chiroxiphia lanceolata
ATAATACTGAGCAGTTACAGTGATCAGAAATTAGGAAGAGAAAAAAAAAGACAAAGGAAAAAAACAAAGACTGAGAGACCAAAGGTTGAGAAGATGTGTACATGATAGGGGAACCCAGGGTGATGCTTTCATAAACAACTGTAATCAAGAGCAGCTATTTTAATACAAGGCTGCAACAAACACACGTAGTTCTTTTCATCTAATATGATAAAGGCATTCCCACTAAAGCTCTTTCCTTGTCTGACTAATGTTGAGAGTCCCAGTCTTACAGAAATGACAGCTGAAAAGCAGTAAGTTTTCAAATTAATTCTCCTACTGCTGCCATGCCACACTAAAATACAGGAAAAAGAGGAGTAAGGCGGAGGAAGCACACTAAGCACAATCACTCAGCTACCTTGTTGACCTCTTACCAAAGGATACCAGTGTTTAGCCTACAGAAAGTTAGATGGCTGCTTTCAAGTCTGATACAGGATGATATGCTAAACCTGCATATGTAACTGTACATGTGCGAAACAAAACAAACACCAGGGAATTTGCATTTAAACAACTTACATAAACAGCAGTTTTTTACAAGGTATACATGAATGAATTCAATCAAGCTTTTCTCAAACAAATGAAAGATACCTTGTTATCAGAACTTCATCATTCCCCCATCTTTTGTGTTCTTCATCAAATTTATGGTTTTAAACTTATCTCAATGTCTCACAGACACTTTTGATTTTACATTTGAATTTTGTTTCTTCTCCATCTTCTCCTAGACCCATTCCCATGAAGCCCATACAAACTTTGTCACAGGGCTACAACAGAACAGAACCAGTCACCTGATAGAGTGGGCATAATTTAACATAACTGAACACAATACAGAGTAGTCAAACTAAACGGCATAGGTCAACAAAGAGTAAGTAACTTTTGAAAAAGAGCAACCCACATGCAAGTAACATTATTGATCAGTGAAAATTTAAATTCACACCACATTCTGGAATATTAATACTACTACACTTAGGTCTTTTTCCTTACGATGTTTCCTTCAGAAGTGAGCTCTAAGAGATTTATGAAATAGTAAGACAACTGAAACTCAGAGAGCCTCAGAATTCATGGTCAGGTGCTCTCCTTGCCAGAAGCTAAAATAAACCTGGATCAATCTCAGTTACTTAACATACATTTTCCTAAAAGACAGATTCGATGATTTGCAACATTAGTACACAAAGGTTAAAACAGTAAGATAATAATTTTATGTATGCATCTTTATGTAATCAAATTTGTTGTTCAAAAGCAAAAGATGTGAAGTAAGGTAATACTACTTCCCCTTTATCTGTGCTGAAGTAAACTGAGCAATGAAGACTGAAAGGAATATGCAAGGCGTTTATTAAGTGGAAAAAGAATGAGGAGAGGAGCAAAACAGACAAATAACATTCTGTATATTACTAGAAACACAAAGAAACAGAAATAAATAAGTCAATGGCAAAAGACAGCACAAGAATGTAAATATATTCATATATCTGCAATTGAAAATTGTATTTGACAGATACAGTATAATGCAACATCATTAGACTGCTTCATTACATGGGGAAGATTCTTAAATATTTTACTAAACAGAAGACTACTGAAAACAATTAGTTCTTTGTACTAGGTTCAAGCAGAGCGCATCTGAAGGTCTATTTTTAAATTTCCAGCAAATGTTTTTGCAGATAGACTACCATGCACTTTGGTCAATGAAAAGTACAAAACAAAATTCATTATAAGAGATTAAAATTCAAGTTTGTAGTTATAAAATAGCTTTTAAAGCTTGTTGGTATCTGACAAAACAATCTCTGAATAGCATTTTGTACAGACCAACTTATGGAATCTCTATGTTACACATTGAACCTCTTTGCCTTCAATGAGGGAATCTGATCTTTTATACGAAATGCCATATTTTGCTTTTGAAGGTTAAGAAATGTTAAGAAAAATGCTTTTTGAATGTTAAGAAAAATTTTCTCTAACCTGCATATTAGTCTGACATCTGTTAAGATTTTTAAAAGTCCTAGGCATACTCACCCACTGAGTAAAAACAAGAGTATTGCATTACAGATGTGGGCTAAAGACTTACATGGAATCATGGTCTCTAGGATTTTTGTTTTTCCCCACAATTTTGAAAGAAATTGGGGCCAACAGTCTGCATCACTTCCTGCACCAGGACAGACTCACAAATGTAATTCTCTGTGAATAAGTAATGCATCTAAGAAGAATCCACCAAATCCCTAAGGTAACAGACCTTCTAAAGAGTCTGCTCTAATCCCTTCAAAATGACCAAGAAAACAAAGTTTAGTGAAAGAACGTCATCCTGGCTCCACAGGCCCCAAAGCACTGTGCAAGGACACGATTCACAGAAACCCACTGGGATGCCACACTGGTGCTCATGGAAGGCTCCTGTGCAGCCAGTGGGCATCACCTGTGCCTCAGCACTACCATGGGCAAAGGATCACAGGGGGCACTTTGGACATCTCACACTGCCTCAGCCAAGTGATTTTTAAAAAATTTACCAAGCTGACTTTGCCAGAAGCCTATTAGGAAGTTTCACAGAGCCTGTTCTGACAAACAAGCTACAGAAGTAGTAACTTCCAAGAGAAAATGTACCAATAAAAACTGTCATACCATCTTCAGTTGTTTCCTCTGCCTTTCTAAGACAGGCGATAGCTCGACCGATGTAAACCCACAAACCCTCTAGCAGATGCATCCAGCCCACTCAAATAACAGATTTATCATAGCTAGTAGGATAGCATTTGAGCTGCCAGTTTGCTCACAGACAATATGGACTTTCCCCTCTCCTTCTCTTAACACTCTGTTAGGAATGACTTATGGTAACAGGGCATCTGACAATGCTCCATTCCACAGAAAATTTTTCCTCACCACAGACAGGTTTTTTTTCCTTGTATCCTAGTGTCTATCATTAACTAATGGTCACAGTGATTATTCTTGTATATTAATGACAAGCTCTCAAGTGCAAAACCAAAGCTCTATCGTTCACGGTGGTGGATGGAGAGGTGTAGAAGGGGGAAGAGGACAGTTGTAAAGGACTAGTGCTTCCCACTACCACCTGTCCTTATCCCTGTCTAGAAACAGCATCAGGGGACTTCGGAATTTAGTGCCTCCATTTTACAGAAAATACAAGTTACAAAGTTCTGCCCAAGAAAACAGTGCCAATTTCATAACTGTGTTGATTTCATGGAAAGATGTTCACATTTCTATTTAAATTGACCTCAGACAGCGAGTTTCTTCAATGACTTGCAACATAATAAACCTAGAAGCAACACTGCTTTGAAATATGTCTCTTTGCCAAAATTTTAAAGGGAAAATTTCATGAAGAATTAAGAAGTTTTTTTCAAGGGGAAGACAAGGCACATATACTTGAACGGTTTTTAAAATCTTATATTGTTTGACATTTTAAAGTTAATTTTTTAAAACCTTCTTAAAAGACTAAGAAGTCACACACTCTTAAATAGAGACAGACTTGAACTAGGGAAAAGCAATACAGCAATACCCATTTTACTCCTTCAGAGCATTCAGCCCAGAACATTTAACACTAAACAAACACTGTCAACGCCATGGTACAAGAGGACATAAGGTAAATTAATTCTAGATCATTCTGAAGAGATTACAAGTCTTTGAAACGGGGAGGGGGAGGCGAAAGGGAGGTTATGTTTTTGTTTCATACTTAAAACATTACCTCCCGATTACCTCCCTTGTTAATCAAAAACATGCTGTACATTCTTTCATCTTAGAAAGTAACCATTAAAACAGACCTATCTAGCTCTTTAAAAAAAAAAATAAGTGAGGTAATAAGTTGTGAATCAAAGTTTTCCCTTCCACATAAAACATCTGCAAGAGGAAAAGGGGGAAAATAGCTTAATAGAACTGCAGATAGGTAATCAAATGCCCTAGTTCAACAGGGAGTAACAAGCATATGCACAGAGATTGAGATTTGTCCTTGTAGCATTTAATCCTGCTCATATTGTGCAATTCATCTCAGCACAGTCAGAGCAACCATAGCTCTACTCCCACTAAATGGAAAATTCCACTCGAGGTTAAGTGAAACTCTTCAAAAGCCCAATTTGAATTCTTTCTGCTCAGCCCAGTTTTGTTCATAGAACTGCTCATTCGCTTGCAAACACAGTATTCTGTTCATCTTCTCAGAGCACAAAATGAATGCCACTTCACTGGGGGCTGAGCCCGGGAAGGGCATCAAGGCCAGTTACGGGTCACATTCACCCTTCCTCTCTCCTTACTGTGTAGCAATATCTTTCCTTGACGGTGGTACAACAACAGAAATGCAAAAATTTCATGGTAAAAATATGGCAATTAAATGTTATAATTGTATCGGACTACCGTGTAATTATATGTACGTGCAGATGTTATAGAATACAATACTGCATTGAGCAATTCAAGGAAACAGCTTTTATATACAATTAAATGACTTGATGCATAGGGCCTTTGGCATCAGACCTTCTCTTCAATCCTCTCTATGTGGTTACTTCACAACAATCTTCATAATACCTTCTAAAGAACAACCAAATGAACAAGGGAGAATTTTATTTTTGTTCATTTGCTATTGTAGAATGAAAAATAGGAAGGGAAATAGAAGAGAAAATAGCAACATATTTATCTTACCAAGATAAATCATCCCTGTGTATTCCAACTAATGCAGTCAAAATGAACAGAAAACAACCATGGTATTCACAGAACAAGGGCATAAGAACTCTAGACAGAAGTACAGCCAGTAAAAGCACACTGAGCTATATAACAAATACATTTCCTCCTGCAGAATCCTTGGTATTGTCCCCTGGCAACCATAAAAATGTCAATGCTTTGCTAAGTAACCAGTCAGAAAATGCATGCCTGTACACCCACATAGAATTTTCTGTCTGAAATATGTAATAACTTTATTCTAGTTTTATACCTGTATCCACAGCATTTACTGCCAAATTCAGTGGAAAGGAAATGCAGAAAGTATCATGTTTATCTGCCATATCATTCCTCTTTAGGAACATAGTTCCCTTACCAGTTAAAGGAAAGCAGGTCCAATGATATCGATTTCTTAAATGTTTCAGATTCTTAAAAATTTTTATTGGAGTTTTCTCCCGACATCTTCTGAATGTATTTAAAACAACCTCAAGATAATAAGCTAACTAAGTGTGAAAAGTTACTCTGCTGGCATTATACACCTTTAAAAAAATAGTGGTCCTAATGTAAGTATAAAGACAAAACTAAAAAGCTGAAACCAAAAGCTTATCAAAAGTTAATCTATTACCAATAAAAGAAACTATCTGAAACATTATATTAAAAAAAAAAAAAAAAGAGCATTCTCCTGTGCATTAATAAAGGTATAAAACCAGAACTAATAAAAGACATAAGAAATAGTTTTAAACATTTCCTCAAAAAGCATTTAAGATTCTGATATGGCAGAAACCCAATTTTTAATTGTTAAATACAGTGCATTTAAAAACTCCTACTACAGGTTTTTTCTTTTCAGAAAACAATTATCTATTCTTGAAAATTAAAAGACATAAAAAGCAAGAGATACATCACATCTGTTGTGAAGAATAAGCAGAGATACTATTTTTTAACATAAGCAGTAGCTTAAAAAAAAATTTTAAGATGTTAGGGTAACAACAACTTTGTCTTGTTTCACTACTAAAGGAGTGAGATTAGGTACAGAAGTTTACTCACCCTGCTGTTGAAGCTTTTACACAGACAAGCAAGACTTCCTCTCAAATATTGATTTCTGCTCACCCACCACAACCCTGGTTCCCTTATCAGGCTCCCCATCCCAAACCATACAGAGTAGCAAAAATATCTGCTGAATACCTTCATGTAACCACCATATAACTGAAAGTTACACTGTATAAAAATTTGAAAAGTCATCTTAGAAACAGATGAAGTACAGACCTATATCTTTATCTACCCATGTATGTATATACACGGAAGAATATGAAGATTATATATATACGTGCATCTACAAATCTGTATATTAATCATTACATTTATGTGTTATGAACAGTCATTCTGCAGGACTGAAAAATCCATCAGAATTCTGTACAGCAAACCTTGCACTGCTACAATCCGTCATGAGTTTTCATCTAGCCTCTCTGTGGCTGCAATCATGGCATACAGCATTTGCAGATGAGATTTACAACCAAGTCATACAATGGCTTGCATAAGCAGATATCCTAATTCTCCAAAAGACATTTAATAACATAGGTAAGAGCAATCGGTGAGTACCATTTTTCCTTTAATAATTAAAACTGAAGTGAAGTTTAAAAAGGTTATTTTATAAAAAAAATTTGCAGAGATTCAAGAAAGAAGTCCCATCATATAAAAAAAAAAATCACAAAATCACCTTACAAAAACTTACCTTATAATAAAAGGGACAAATGGTGCCATGCTGAGTGCTGAATGAGTGCCATCCATTGGAGATGGATACAGTCTTCCCAGGATTAAAAGCAAAAGAAACAGGCTTGGATGGACTTTCAGCTCTTCAACTTCACTAAATAGAAAGGGGTAAGAAGCATTTGGTGAAAAACGCATTCTCCTTCACGCTATTACTGATTCTCTTCCCCACAAAATAGGCTTCTGCATTTCTGGTTCAAGGAGGTATTCTAGGCTGATCATTACAAGAGATAGCAAACCCTGCTGGGATCAAACATGGCATCCAGTTCTCCTGCAGGGAACCCCTGTAATGAAGGCACTTATGGCTGTATTGCCGTCACTTTCCTGCATTATTCCAAGCCTCTTTTTTTCCCAATTATGGTGAGCCGCCTTCATTTTTAAATAATATTAAAAACCTGCACAGATAATCTTTCTCTATGAATCAGAAAACTATGAAAGCGGAGTTAGTTACAAAAAGGTGGTTTAAAAAAACCTCTTCTTATCAGTTTGGGAGGAAATGTGTATTTAGCAAGCAGCAGGCTTTACTAAAAAATAAAGTTCTTGTCATTGACACCAAGTGGCTACTATTCATATTTAAAAAAATCAGAAATCTAAGTTAAAATCAACCCCTCTTGATTTATTTAATGACTAAATACAAGTCTGAATTCACACTGAAAAAGCATTCCAAGCCTCCATTTCAGACAGCAGCTTTCAATCTTTTTCAACTGAAAGACTTCCCAGAATTTACCAATGAGGACACTGTCACCTTTCAAAACGTCAGGGAAAGCAGACTGCTACACCAAATATACACACCCTCTTTTCTTAAGCAGAGACTGCAAAACATGCAATGACTGGTGAAACTTCTGCTTCAGAGTATCCATCTTAGGCCCATTAAACAGACAGTTGAACCTCACCCATAAATCAGCTACTCAACTTCTACAGTTTATACCATGGCATTTTAAGAGAAAACAAACCCAGCATTGATTTACTCTAAAAGTTCGTGAACCTGGAGGTAACAGTGTCATCCCAAATGGTATCATCTGTAGCTTTCAGCCACCATTTGTGGAGTCCTTAAAAGAAGACCAAGGACTTTCCCTTGAGTCAATGTGTCACAGGCTGGAAAGCATTCATTTAGGGTTACGTGAGGCCTATGACCCTGTATCACTTAAACACGTTAGGAAGCCTCATTGTTGAACATGAGAAAGTCATACACCCGGTTTCTGTTGCCCTGAAAAATATAAGTTCTTTAACATCTGATCCTAGGAACGCAGCAACTATTAATTACTCAGCAGTAGTTCAATCTTCAGGGACTTATTGCAATGTGCAAAAGCTAAAAGAAAAAAGCCTTAGCAAAAGACACATAGTTGAACTATATAATTTCAAGAAGCTGTTGATATATACAACAGCATTAGGGTGTACGTGACACAGTTCAGTTTAAACTTTTCATTCTACTTTATATTTCAAAGTTTTCTTAGACATTGTCTTACCTGTTTAAAGTATTGGTTACAAACTCCAACTGCTTGAGAAGGAAAGGATAAAGACTTGGAAACCGAGAGAAAAACTCCCCTCCTGTCATTCTGCAGAAACAAATGAATAAGAGTCATAATTAGCATTCTGCAGTAATCAGTTGCACTCAAAATACCAGTTTATTTGTTGATTTCTGATGCTACAGTGAAACTGGCAATCCAGAAGAACCATGCACACAGGATGAACTACTTTCAAAGGCAGCATGATGTTTTCATTAAAAATGATGATACAGTATATTTTACACAAGTTAAGTAACTCTGTATGTGTCCATACTAACACTTCGTCAACTAAACTGGTGGGGCCTTTTTGGGAAATCACACTAGAAAGAAAAGATACAACAGCTTAAATTCCAGCACCATTTTAAGAACATTCTAGTTGAACAAGAGAAGACTTACACATGCTTTAGCGTGGCTCATGTACTAAATAGCTGATAAAATATGCTTAAAAGACATGGACTAACAGATGCTCATAATTTACTGACACTAAAAAGCATCTCAGAATAGTAACTCACAGAAGATTTGTAAAATGCATCTGACCTTCATTTAATCCTCTTTATCCAGCACTGCTTCCAACACATAGCAGTGGTGACACGTACAGGCCACGTTTTCGCTTGTGTAGATGGAGCAACCACATCCAAAACAGAGCAATGCACAAATACCTAATGAACTCATCCCTAGCCAGAATTAGTACGGCGGAACAGTTCAAGCCACAACAGCAAATTAATCCAAGCTAAAAAGAGGTACGTAGAAATCTTCTGTATTTGTTTGGTTTAGATCGGATAAAGCATGGTGTGGTAGTTTGGTCTAGGTCTTTCTTGGTGACCAGTTTGTAACCAAGGAAGGGTCCAGATTTACCCAGTATTCCCTACGATTTTTATGTAAGACGGGCTATAAGAAGAAAGGAGAAGAGGCCTTCGCTCTTTTTCCTTCCGGCGGCTTGGAGGTGCAGGTTCCCTGCTGTTGAGTCTGCCGGGTTGGGGAGCGAGGCCTGGTAAGGCCTTGTCAACCTCGGGAGACGGAGGTTGCCGGCGATCATCCCAGAGCGACTCTCGGTTGTCCCAAGGAGCGCAGTGATATTTCTTTGCTAACTCTTTTTTTTAGTTGCTAGATATTGGACTACTAATTGGGATATATATATATTTTATTTTGGTTTTGTTCCTTTTCCCTTCCCCCTTCCCTTTCCCTTGTGAAATTGTATATATATCTCAATTGTATATAACTGTAACATAAGTGCAAATATATTTATATATATATTGCTTTAGCTGTCTCTCTCTCGTTTCGGTTTTCTTGGTTGTTTTTTTTTCTTTCCCTCTTCTCCCAGAGGTTTGCGGGGGGGGCGGGGACTTCTTGTGGTAAGGTTTGGAGATTTGGCAGGGAGCCAGCTTCAAACCATATCACATGGCTTCATGGTTTATAGGAAACCATTCAGCATCATCTAAGCAAGAACCATCCCCACTGAATGTTACGGTGGGAAGGTTTTAATCAGACATATATGCTATGCAGATAAAACACACTGCCTTTAAAAATAAATAAATGAAAGGCCATCCATTTAGAAAAAGAAAGCCAACCACAGGGTTTGCTTGCCACAAGATCAATCAAGATAAATGTTAGCATGTTAGCATGACTCCAATGCAGTGCTTACAACAAGAAGACAGATCCAGGTCTAGAGAAATAACACAATGAGACGGCAATATTGAATGTGCGTAAAAATAAGCAGACAAAAATAATCACGCACGAGTAAATGAGCACATGGGAAGCATCAGCACAGCTTCTTCCAGCACTCCACTATCATAACATGCCTTAGCCACAGGCCACAGAATAAACACAGCAAAAACAGGTAACTAGATGGAAACAAACATTCCAAGAGGTACAGGAAACCTTCTCTAGGCACATAAGAAACAATACTGTGAATATATATACACAGTATAGTGAGTTGCTATAACTAAAAGCATGTCCAATGAATCTGCAGTAGCTGTAACAGCTACAAAAAGGCTTCAAGTTAAAAAATTAGATGGAAGCATTCAAACCAAGAATGAATATAAATAAAAGCAGTAATGAGGACAGTTTAAAGACATCAATACTGATAATCACTGAAGACACCCATGTAATTTCTTCTAACAGCTTCTTCAAAACAACTTTAATTTTTTGTACATACATTATGTAGAAAACTGAAGATGCAAAGCCAGAGACAGCTCAAAACGTAAGATCTAAGTATATCAAGTTAAACAGCCCATCTGACTGAGTTTTTCCACATGTAAAACATTAGGAATTCAGTAAAAGAAAAAAAAGAAAAAAATTCTATCCAAAAATGCTGCGACACCTCCACCTCTTGGTTCCATAGACTGCATCAAGCAAAAGCAGAATTGAGGTTAAGATTTCTATGGAATGGATGACCACTGGTTAGAGGTTTAAGAGAAGACTATATACAAGTAGCATTTCATACAAGTACTTTTAAAGGTCCATTTTTAATGTATTAAAAATTCAGCAGCCACATTTGAATCAATATTAAATAATGGAATGGAATATCCTCACAAAGTCTCAAAATTCTTTGTGATTAGCATGGTTTCATGAACCTTTTTGAGAGGATGAAGTGGGTAGTTTACATACCCTCCCACATAAGCTGCTCCACAGCTTATGTGAGGGGAGAAGACAGTCTAACCAATACCGTTAATCAGCAGTAGCTGCAGAAAAGATCTCCATAGGCACTTTCAGAAAAGAGAGAGACAACTGTCTCAGCAGACTGTTACAGGGCCTCCAGTTCAGAGAGGAAACAAGAAAGACTACACACTAGCAAAAGTGCTGCAAAATGCAAAGGTGTTCTCAAAAATACAGGGCACCATTTTAAGTGTGAATCCACTACCTGGGGATGTCAGGGCAGGGATATGTGCAACAGGGAATAAGCAGAAAGAAAAACAGCTAGACAGAATAAAACAGAGGTATTTAGTTGTTTCATTTTTGATTACTGACCATCTTTTTTGCTCCTGGAAACATGTACACATTATTAGGTACCCACAAGTATTTTAGTATCGTAACAGACTGGAACAACTAAAAAATGTAATGGTTCTGCTTTTCCAAAATGCACTAAGCCACATATTTTGTATTAATTTCATCAAAAATGTACTCCTGTGAAAAATGAATACCAACCAAGATATGTTTCATGTTACTATTATAAACAGATTCCTGCATACACATACACACATATGTGAGTTAGACTTCATAATTAATAAGCTATCCATATCTTTACAAGGGGATAAGTTCCTGACACACCTATATAGGAATATATCAAGTGGACCAAAACAACTCAAAAACCACTGCTAACAGTTTTCATGAAACAAACTCTTCCCCACTATTCTAAAATATATCTGAGAGGGAATGATAGGTTTAAATTAAAAATATCTATAGATAACTATCTTCCCATTAGTCACTGACACAGTTCAAACACAGATGTTTGGCAACACAGCTACCATAATTAAATTCTTAAACATTTTGCAGATCACAAGATTTTACATCTACTCACCCTAAAACATGTTAATAAAAGAAGTAACTGAGAAGAGCCTTAAGATACTAGCATTTTTCCCCATGTTTAGTTGAAACTATTTTTATATTGCTTCAGAGTTCATCTTTGATAGTATGTTAAACCACAGACTCTGAAGCAACATTCTTCCTGTTAGTAACTCAAAGTAGCACAATTTCAGAATGCAGAATTTCAAATGGGATTACTGAGACCTAAATAACGAATTAGTGGAAGGTTATTTACTAAAAGAGGAACTATAGTAATGAAACAGAGAAGTTATCAATGGGCTGATGATGCTTACAACAAAATCCCTCTCCCCGATGTAAAATGTCGTTCAACGTAGAAATGTACAAAGGCTGAGAGAGAAACTAATGGGAGCACCCATACCCTCCTAAATTCACTAGAAAATAATATGTAAAACTGTATACATGCAGAATACTGCAGTACATAGATAGAAAGATGCAATATTTACATCTTAGATACTATGCAGTTTAACAACCTCAATGCTTTCTCACATGCAAGTAACTCTGCAGAAAAGCCAGACGACTATGTTAGAGTACAGTCCATTCACAAAAGGTTTCACTTGGATAGCTAGAGACAGCAGCCATGTTTTAGCACTCACAAGAAAGACTGACAAGAGTGTTTGTGTAGAGACATATACATGAGTTTCTTTTCCATTTTCACTCAGGTTTTCCATCTGAAAAGATGTTCCATTAATGAGAGGTATCTTCTGTACTATGTCAGACAGAATCAAGTGACACCCACCACTGCTAACAATTCTCTGTGTCCCCCGAGTCAAATTCTCCCTCTTTCTTACATAGACTCTGGAGCAGGAAAAATGAAGAAAAGAAACATCTTTCACAAAATATAGAGTTCATATAAATTGGCAAGAAGTTATTTTGAAGGCATGTGATGATACGAAGGTCAGAATTTAATTGCTAGCAATAAGTGCTCAGAAGACAAGAGTGAATCACAGTTAAGTTCCAAAAAAAAAATCCAACAACTAGTGATAGGAGTAAAAATTTAAAAAAAAAAAAAAGAAGAAAGGCATTATTCAAAGCAGACTGTAAATCTATAAAATTTCAATGAAAAGTCTATGTAAACTATATATCATGCTTAAAAGTGTTGATAATGCTTCTTCAGAAAATATGCAAAAATCAGTTTTACTTTTTTCTGAAAAGTAACCTAACCCAGAAGCCCTTATTATACTCCATTGTCAGCAGTTCTTCCATTCATTTAGCACCAGTTCTTTGGCTTTTACCAGTTGTCAGAGTAGAACCTGGGATGGCTTAAGTTAAGCTAAAAATCATGTACTTACCAGTTTTCATTTCATCTGCTTTGCTTGTGGAAGTATTAATTACCATCAAACTTCTAGAACCAAATTCATAAATGCTGCTGCGATCTCTGACACGTCTGGTCATTATACATTATGTTTGTCTCAGTAGCAACTTGATTCTGCATAACGCAAGGGGTAGCATCTATGTTTGTATAACTATTGTCTTTCTAAATAAATATTCCATCTTTATGCACAGCAAGTATGTGGACTTTTTAACTGCATTTTAAAAAATACATTTAAGAATAAAACTATGGATGCTGCAGTGTTCTTTTTAAAGCTGTTCTGTACACTTAACAGAATAGTCCAGGAGATTAAAATTCTGCTGTGACACTGGGGTATAAGTATCATTTTACTGCAATATGTGTCAAAGATCACCTGCTTCTGTTCTTTCATTTATTTTTCAGAAGAACAAAGCTTTATAACCTTGTAGGTTGGTTTTAGTAACTGATATGTTAGAGAACATTTGCAGTAAATATGTTAATATTTGAGTACAGCATAGGTGAGACTTGGAGACAATCTTCTGAGGGTAGCAAGGGTCTCTGGTGCTCTTTTTGAATATAAATATTGCTAACATCTCAAGTCAGCGGACAAAAGCATGGTCAGATATTTGACAGGGAAAAATAATATTATATTTAAAAAGAAAAAATAGAACTGGAATGTGAAAAAAATATAGACAAGACACAATTAGAGAGATCAAGACCAAGAATACAGTTTTAATGACATTATAGAAATATTGTCTCCTGTATAATCTACTCGTGTTATACCAATCCTCACGGTGGAATCATTAACCATGATATGTCACATAATGCCACACATATGTCACTGCTCTTATGTTAAAGAGCAGTAATGCAGAAACCGAATCAAATTTACTCCTTGCACTGCTGTTGGAAGGACAATTGCTGTTGGAAGAACTTGAAAACCAGGACAGAATTTAGCAAATCTGTCATTCAAAAGGACAGATTTATATAGATAATAGACATTTTACATATTTGTTTCTCCTGATTTCATTGAATTATTAAAAAAATCCCACAATGCAACTTAACTAGGTTAACTAGTTTTTAGTCACCCACTTTAACATTCCTGTTCTTTCCCTGAAAGGGATCTGAAAGGATGAACAGGCAGCTCACACTTTCTTGAAAATCAAAAACCTCCATAAGCATTGCAGTTTTCACTTCACTTGAGAAAAGAGAAGCAGAATCTTAAATTTATCCTAAAATGACCACATTATTGCCAGCTCAAGGAGGTAATCTTCAAATTCTAAGGCAAGCACCATAAACGGAGTTTGGGAAGAGAGTGTACACACTATCAAAAGGCTCCAACTTGCCAGGTTTCAGTTTCATATACAAAAACAGGTAAGTAACAGAAACCAATCTAAAGAAACTTGTGCATAAATGCACAGAGAATCCAAGAGTCTGGTGAGAACTGGAATCTGTTCTTATTTCCTAGGGAAAGCAGTTAAACTATATTTCCATTCAGGAAAAAAAATTAAAAAAGGACTAGAAAATGCTGTACTTGACAAACAGGTTCAGCTTTGTTCAGATTTCTCATTTGGAAACTGAGGCAGTACAGCTTGGGTAAACAAAGCATTTGGGCTGGACCACCAGGCCCAACAGATATCAGTGGTTCAGTGTTTGGTTGTTGGCTGGTAACAGTGGAACACTCCACAGGTCAGTTCTGGGGCCACTGCACTCCTCAACATTTTTATCAACAACTTGGTTGAAAAAAGATGGAAAGCACCCTCTGCAGATCTCTAGACAGCACTGAATTAGGGGGATTGGATGAAACACCAAACAGCAGAATTTCAGTCTAGACAGACCTTGAGAAACTTAAGGCTTGGGCTAACGGAAACCTTATGTAGTTCAACAAGGAGAAACAACGTTCTGCACCTGGCTGAATAACCCTGAGCATCAGCACAGGCAAATATCAAACCGGCTCAGAAACCAATAGCCCCATGGGAAAAAAAACAGGGGTTACAGTGGATGCCAAACTCAGTATGAGCCAATGGCACATCCTCACTGCAAACAGGACAAACTACATACTGGACTATGTTCATTAGGTTGAATGCAGCATCAGATCAAGCAGTGAGGCTGCACATGAAATCCTCCATCAAGCTGGACTGCCGGGTTCAGAAGAGATTAGAACACACAGGAGAGGGCCCAGCAAAGAGCTGCTCAGATAGATAGGGCCTCAAGCACCTGTCTTGTAAGAAGCTGAAGGAGACAGGTTTGCTCTCTTTGATAAAGAGGAGGTCCAGGGTAGATCTAACAAAAACCTACAACCGCTTGAAGGAATTAAAGACTAGAGAGCTAATCTTGTTGCAGTAGTTGCAGACAGTACAGAAAGGACACAAATCATAGCTTGGAAATTTCAAATTGGGCAAGGGGAACAATGCATTTGAACATATTACTCCGAGAGGTTGTGAAATGACCATCCTTAGAGGTTTTAACTCACCCAAAGACAGTGCTGACCTGTATTGCCACCAGTCACACTTTGAATGAGAATCAAGAAAACAGAATGAAAAGATCCTTTTACTGTCTGCATGGTTCCACATAGCTACTTCCCACTCTGGCACCATGATTTTAACCTTGTCTTCTTAACAGATCAGTGTTTTTCTTTTCTTCCTGTATTTCCTGGTCATCATTACCTACTGTAACTACAGTGGACAGTAGTTCCTGCTTTAAAAAACAAAATTCTTGAGATTTAACAGGTTTTTAGTAAGTTAGTAAATTAGTCTTCAGTTCAGCAAAAAGTATTGTTTTCCACAACATACACTAGTATTTCAAATACTAGCTTGATGTGAAATAAAAATAACCACTTAAAATTTTGTTTCATTCATTCAGAAAATATATATTTATGAAAGCTCTTGATTAGCAGTCCCTCTGGAGGATAACCAGAGAATCATCACTATTTTTTTACTAAGAGATTAAGACAATAGCAACAGGCAAGTTCCTTCAGAAATAGAGATTATATACAAATTTTAATTTGCTTCAGATAATTTCATTTAACGAACACAGGTATGAGCTAAATTCCTGAAATAACATACTCTCTCAGGACTCCTGACAAACTGCTTTCAAGAAAACATTTCACAAGCATAAGAGAATTTCAGCACTGCCATAGAAGACAAAATGGCCATGTAATTTTGTGGGAGGCTTGAAAAGCCACAGTATTTGAAAAAAACAACTGTAAAAAAACCTGGTGTAATACATCAGCTAGTAAAACAAAGAGGAAGGATACAGAAGATTATTGCATACTTGTTTTTCTAGACCTAACATGATACAGGACACCTCTTCAGTGACACAAAGGCAAAACTCTTCTGTAACCTCATCAAATTAGTTACAAAACACAATTCAAATTTCCTTTTTCATCCACGTGAAATGAAAAACACTGTGAAGAGGAAAGAAGAATCATTATAAAGATTGGGGTTTGCACCTTTAATAAAGTTGTGGTGACTCTGTACTTTCAAGAAATCTAACATTTGTTTCGTTAGGAATTAGAAAATACTTAAATCCCAGAACAGTAAGCAAAATAGTTTAAGTTTATTGATTTGAAAAAACATTCTTTTATGCTACACACATCTAAAATAAGTACTTAAAAGGAACTAAGAATATGCCACTGTATCTTGAGTTTCATTTTCCTTTAGATAGAAGTGCTAGAACAAACATTCTTACTAGTTTACGCTGCTGTTTTATGAGGTTAATAACTGAACTGCCAATCAAGACCTTTATAAATACAGTAGTTAAATACCTTCTGCTTTAGAACCACTTTTATTTACAAGAGAGCTAGCCAAGATTTCCAAAGGGCTGCATGGTCTGGTTTGCTTTGATCTCTTAAGTACAAGTTTTTTTATACCTCTTGTTTTGCTATTTATTACACTCTTTGTGTAATCAGGTATAGAAAGAGCACCTGCATAGAACAAATACATCAGGAAAAGTGTGACTTAGAAGAATAATTATGCAACACACAGTTCACTAAAATAACTTGCGAAGAGCAGTTTTCCAAGAGCATTTTTGGTGCTATGCTAGCAAGAGAAGCAAAGCGTACAATGGGCTCAGAATAAAAACAAGGGAACAACCACTCAACATCAGATACAACCTGGCACCAATATTGATCATCGCTCAATTTTGATATACAAATGTACCTCTATGTACATAAAACTATATCTAAAACATAGTTCAAAGCAAATATTTTACATATAATTACTTTTAAGAAACATTTTTTAGAAAGTTGAACTGTGCATATGCAGGAGCGTGCATATGTGTGTATGTACATAAAAACATACGTACACACACAAATATAACTAAGAGATATGTATAGATCTCTAAAAAGCTTCCAAGAACTCTGTTCAACCACTGCCTGTAACACTGTTTTCTTTAATCTCTTACCACAAAATTATCATTGTAAATTTTACCTCCAAATAACCCACACTTAGTCGCTGTCTGGGAGTATTCTGTGAAGAGTGCCTGCTTTTTAATTAGTATAGTGAAGTTGATGAAGAAGGGATATGTACATTATGCATGGACCAAAACAGAATAATTACATCTATTCATATTAATGCAAACTTTTATCGCTACAGCAGAAACTAAATTACCAACCTGTGTGGTTAGTTTACAGTAATTTTTGTTTCACAGAATGTATTTTACTCACTTGGTAGAAATAAATATTAGCATCATGCCCCTAATTTATTTAAAACAAATGAATGGACTAAAGTTACCCCAGGCCAGCACATATATTTTTAGGATGTTTCACTTTGGGTAAACTTTCATTCATGTCACTTTACCACGATCATTGTTCAGTTTTCTGGTGCTGACTTAAGACAGGATGTTATGAAGATACTCCCGGTGCAGAAGAGGACAGATACACATTTGCACACCAGTGATTTGTGTTTTAAGGCCTGAAAAATACGGACTGGGGTTTATGTGGGATTGGGGCTTATTATTTTTCTGACTTTGTATATACAAGATAAAATCTTGAAGTAAAAATGGTCTATAGCATTTTATCTAAAAGACAGAAACACACATTGTGTTCCTAAAATCTGCAGAAATTATACAGACAGAGAGCATCCTCAGTCTCAAGGAGGGCAGTCTGTATTTTCCGCTACAGGGAATTTTAGATAGTTTTAGATTACACTTACAAAACAAACAGAGTAATTGAAGTAGTAACATAAAGGGAAATAGATTTTTTTAGGAGCTTGTTTTCAAGTTGTTTCTGCACAAAACTTTCATACATTTTACCTTCAATTTACAAGTTAATAGCACCTTATCACCATTATTTTTATTATAAGGCACTTAGAAAGCTTGTTCAAAATTATGTTTGAACAAGTAGATTGTTGTTGAACTGTTAATCAGTAAAACTCGTAACAGTTATCTGAGTCAGTCTGAACTTTTGCATGTTTTCTTGAGACAATTCTGAGATTAAGTCTTCTATATCTGTCAAAGTCAATAAAAAAAAGAGAGCCAGAGCATTAAAAACAAAAAAGTTGAACCAAATAACTGTGGCCTATTTTTGGCAGATAGAAGGGAAAGGGATTTTTTTCCTTAACAAAAACAACCCCCTCAGAAGGCAATGTACTGTACCAAATCCTTAATAAGTACTTCACAAGCATTCACTGGAACAACTGTAGTGGCATGGAGGGAACAGGTTGCAGAAGGTGACACAGAAGGAGATAGAGGAAAAGGACCACAGGCATTTAAATGGCTCGGTCATCTCATGAAACCTCACTGTCACTGACACAGTATTTCAACTGAAAAGCTGCAACAGGCCAAGGCTGCAAGAGAAAATCCACCAGGGAATCACTAAGAAGATCCAAATAAAGCAATCCCAACCCTTCCCTTTGCAGCACGCAATCCAAGAGGTACAGAGCTCAGAGGCCAGTTTTGTGAATCAAGCTGTACTTGCGTTTCCCTGCTGGAGCGGGCACAAGATGCTCAGTGCTCTGCTGCCTCAGCGCTGCTCTTCCTGGGCCCATCGCTGCAGTCACATACTCCCCTCACACCGAGCTGTACCTCAGCTGGCACCAGGACCTCTGCCAGTGGTGTGTCTCCCAGTCAGCACCGAGCGTTTACAGCGCAGAGTCAGTCTGAGTATTGCTCCCAGCCAAACTCGCCTAAGGGCCATCCCATTTTAGAACACCGATGTGCCATTATAGCCTGACCACATTAGTGCCACCGAAGTTTATTTTGGCTTATCCCAAAATAGTACTGGCCGCTCCTCTGTGGGCAACACAGACTCATCTCACAAGTCCTATCAGAGCCTAGTATGATGCACTGCAAATAAACTTGTTGTTAAGACTGACAAAACATCATTGATGTAAGACAGATTTTTCGGCTGTTAAGTTAGATATACAGGACACATATCCAGGCCTGCCAGGAATGGAACATTCAACAGGAATCATGTGTACTTATGTTGTATTCCATGCACCTTAAAGATACAACTCTAGAGTCTAGAGCAGTTTAGAGAAAAGGAAGATAATACTAGATTCATTTAATGTAGGGATAACATTCTGAAAAGAGAGGTTTGCATCAGAACATTCAGTTTGCAATGTTTTCCTGTAACTCTTCACAGTGTAAAATGCAATTCTTCGTGTTTTAAAAACCTTAGTATTCATACAAAACCTTAATGTTAAAGAAAAAGCATACAATTTAGGAGAAAAAAAAACCAACTTGCTGTTTTTAAGTTAGTTTAATTTTACTCAGTGACCTTCAAGTGTGCAAGCAACCACTTACTGAGAAGTGCTGAACATTCAACCTGCAACAAAAAGAAGGAAAGTAGAGGGCAGTCGTGCATGTTGACTGCCTCATAGCCAACAGTACATCTTCATAACCTGTATTTACATAGTTTTCATCCTATTGTAATTAAAAAGATGTTTTCCCTTTCCAAGAGGTTGAAGTTATAGCCATCAACATTTACTGACAGCTATAAATGAAAATTAAGACCTAAAGTCCTATGTAGACAGCAATAAAAGTTGTTTCTTTTCAAATAAGACACTGAGAAGATGGTAGCATTCACGCTCAAATTCCTAGCAGCATGAATATTTACACCACAGAAAATCTGTGTTAAGCTGACAGCTGAGTATTTTTCTTTATATGCATTTTCCCTTCACTCAACTATAAAACACAGGAGCTTCCCCCTTCCTAAAATACACTGGTTACAAAATGTAAAAATCACCAGGTTGCACTCTATCATTTCAGTCTTGCTTAAAAACCTATTTTTTAATCAAAGAGTTGAAGTTTTTCCATCCTGGAACCTCCTCCACCAAGGTGAAAATCAAAGGGAATTCTCCCCAGCCCACATTCTTTCCTTTAACCCCAGCCTCTACCTCAGTCCATTGGTTGCTCTTTCTGAGGACTTTGCAACATTTATATTCCAATTTTCAGATAAACCAGGATGATCCTGTTTTATTACTCTAAAGACTGAAGTTTGTTCTAAGTCAAATGGCAAACTGTCTCAAAGGCAATTCCTGATCGTGCACATCCTTAAAAAAAATAAAAGTACAGGAAAACCAGAAGTGGCTATCTAATAAAAAAATGAGAGAAAAACCTCACCGATGTACAGAACTCACTGCTGTCTAAAGTCCTATTCAATCAATTTGCATTAAACCAAGTGTAGTACTTGGGCCTTCAACAAGCTGCTCAGGGTGGTGCCTACAAGAGGACTGGAGAGGGACTCTTGATGAGGGCATGTAGTGACAGGAAAATGGGGAATGGCTTTAAACTGACAGAGGGCAGGATTAAATCAGATATTAGGAAGAAATTCTTCACTGGGAGGGTAGTGAGGCACTGGAACAGGTTGCCCAAAGAATTTGTGGATGGACCATCCCTGGAATTATTCAAGGCTAGGTTGGATGGGGCTTTGAGCAACTGGTCTTGTGGAAGGTGTCCCTGCCCATGGCCAGGGGTTGGAACTAGATGGTCTTTAAGTTCCCTTCCAACCCAAGCCATTCTATAATTCTGTCACTCCAGAGCAGCCTGTGGGAAATGTGCCTGGGGGCTGGGCCATGGCAGCCTGCTCCCCAGAGCCACTGCCAGGGTAGATGGAAGGTCCCAGTGCACAGTGCAAGTGCTGAGCAGCAGTGGGGTTGGGGAACAGCTCACGGCCGATACCACGGTAGCTAGGCAAAAATAGGGTGCAGACTTAGCATCTTCCAAGTGTGAAGTGACTGACTACACTAACATAAATACCTGCACTGTGAAGAGCTCAGAGAAGGGTGGTTATTTTCTCTAAAGTACACCGTGACACATCTGTATGCAGAGAATACATTCTGATTATTCATGGCTAGGCTTTGCGAACGAAGATTTGGGAAAGGCTCTATTCACATTTGTTACAAGCACATTGGTGGCTAATGAGGCCAATACGAGACAGACGTGTCCAGTTGCAAAAGGCACAGCAGAAAGACTCCTTAGATGGTACATTCTGCAAGGCACGGTTCTTTCTGCGTTGTCTTTTCTCCTCAAGAATGAACCTGTGTGTGTTCTCAAAGGCATCAGCAGCGTTATAGATGCTGTGTCTCCAGGCCTCCCGATTGGAGGCCAGAGTAGACCAGTTATGGTGATCAATACGGCCGAGGCTGAGATGCTGGTTCAGGGAGTCCTTGTATGTAAACAGGTATCAATGGGCACACTGCAGAGACTTCTTTCCAACCTCTCCTCACTACTTTGTATTATATGGCTACAAATCTCATTTCAAGAAGACCTGATTCCAAGAAGACTAGATTTGAAATTATAATAGCATTTAAGAAAATTATATTCCCAAATCAAGTATACAAAACCTAAACTAAACCCTCTACTGGTAAGTGTTAACTGGACCATTTTTCAAATGTAAATTCTCTGAAATTCAGAGTATCATTTAGCCAAATGCACACACACATGTATATACATACTAACACACACACTTGCAGCAGCATTAGAAGTTTTGATACAGTCTTTCTCAGAAAGAGAAAACCCAGAGAAGATTTCTGTTTCTAACTTTCTTTTCACTAAAGAGATAAAGCTCAACCTCAATAGTTGCATGGACCACTGTAAGCAGTCTTTGCACAATTTCTTTCTCTTTGACTTGCAAGAGCTGCACAAAGTTATTTTTCACATATTAAATTTCCAATTTATCATTTTTTGTCCATACTAAAGTTAAAAAGATGCACTGATACTTTATGCTCCAGCAAACCTTTCTTCTTAAAGTCTACACAAACTCTCCATTACCCCAATATTATCAGTTTCATAGGAACTCTTCTTGAGAAAACAGTCAGAAAGTCCATCCTTTTTTAGAAAGATGCTCAGAATAGCCCAGCAATAAGCCCTGATGACCCAAAAGAGACAGATTTAACCCCTTAATCTAAAATTAGAAAAACTAGAAACCTACACAGTGTCCTAATGGCAGCATTAGAGAGTTGGTCTCCGGACAGACTGCCCCCTTAATGCAAACAGAATATCCTGAAGGCAATAGAACAAGCAGCTCAAACCCAGATGACTTTCACACAAGTTCCTACAGATTCAAGTTGCTAAAAAATGCCAGTGCTTTTGAAGTAAATTGCCATATTTAGAAGGGGGGGAGGGGAAATTACT
Source organism: Chiroxiphia lanceolata (assembly GCF_009829145.1). Lineage (NCBI taxonomy): Eukaryota > Metazoa > Chordata > Aves > Passeriformes > Pipridae > Chiroxiphia > Chiroxiphia lanceolata. Next base: position 26,093,375 of record NC_045639.1, read on the forward strand.
TTGTTGTAATATATGAATTCTGTTCTGGCAAAACACTCAGCAAAACAAGTTTAGAGCTCCCGAAGTGCCCAAGCACAGCTGCACGCCAGGGATGTGGCTGCAGGGAGCTGTGCAGCAACAGTGACACCTCGTGGTGCCAAACTACAGAAACACAGACCTATCTCCTCCCAAACAAAACCCACCCTACACCCACCGGCAGGGTTCTCTTGTAGAGCCAGGAGTTAGAAATCAAATCTCTGTCTCCATTTTCATACCTCCTGTATCTCAGTGACCTGTCTTTAGAAGTGTCTGCCCATTCCCTGTTTCACTGTATTGACAACTACACGTAGGAAACAGCAGAAGTGACTACATGCAATGTTTTTTTCAATAAATTTAATTGAGCTATGTGGAAGATTCCTTCATTCTGGTATCTCCCATCCCCAACAGATGCTCAAATGCATTACTTTCTGCAGCTTCCCAAACAGAAATCTCAGATTCCATATGTCATCACACTGCATGCATTTGAGAAGTCAGTTTGCCTGCCCACTGCAGAAATTTTTCCCCTGGGATACAAGCTTAAAAAAGCTGAGGTGTGTTGTACCTCCTTCAGTAAGTGCTCAACATAAAAATTAAAAAAAAAAAAAACAAAACAAAACAAAACAAAAAAAAAACCAAAAACAAAAACAAAAAAAAACTTTAACTGCTGTTACAAAACCAATGTGAGAAGGCAAAAAATAAAAAATGCTTTTTATTGCTCTCCTTGGGTTTCAGGTTATAGGAGTAAGTCCCAGGTTTGGGCAAGAAGTGATTTGAGTTTATGACTAAGCAGGAATAATTTCATGCAGTAGGGGAGCTAACTTTTCAAATCGTTTTGGGGGAAGTCATTTTCTAAGGAAATTCTCCCTCCCGTCTCCCACCCATATTTCTTCCTCACGTTCATACATGTATATTAACTAATTTTTTCAAGTGATATCTGAAATCAATTGTTTCAAACAGCTAAAATGGAACCTATCTAACATCTAAAAGATGAAAGACTGGTATCATCCCAGGACATTTAGTTTTTCATAATAGGCATGAAAAGTGTATTAGCTACATAGATCAACAGTAAGGAACCACTATATAATGAGCAAAAAAGGTTGGAATTTTTCAAGGTAAATCATAACAATTGCCTTCTTTCAGAAATTGCATACCTTGCCTATGATGTGAAAATCCATTAGGAATTTCTGAAATGGTTACCATAATATCCATACCGTGACCACTCCATGGCCCCACAGGCTTACCCAGGAGTATTTTTTAATGAGTTTATTCTGCATCCAGGGTTTTTTTCACATCCCCACTAGAGCAGAAACCTCAGTTACAGAGCACAGGGCATGGACATGCTTCACTTGCTGCAAAAGCTAAAGGAAGCGGCTGAAGGCCAAAGAAAACATGGGGGTACTTGTGTGCTAACTGGAGGGAGCGAAGAAACAGGAATGCTCAGGACTAGGGGGTTTTAGGAGTCAGAGGAGAATTAGGTTTACTTAAGAAAGGGAAATAGTAGGGGATTTGAAGCCAGACTACAGAATCCAAGGGTAGAATCCCTTGGAAGAGAAATGGCTTTGCAAGCTGCAATTTTTGGAGCTTGGAGGAAAGAAACATGTAAGTGTTCTAGAGTAAGAAGACTAAAGGGAAAAATCTCAAATTAGTAGGGGTGAAATTGCCTCCAGGTCTGCTCTAGAGGGAAGCCAACACAAATGTAACCACTGTTCCTCTTCTCTTTCTCACCCTCTCTTTGCTGTCAAAAGCTATGGGTTAGTTTGTGGCCAAAAGAGCCACTAGGCATTTGGAAGAGCCACTGGTGGCAAAATCTCTCAACAACATTCCCCTTCTGTGAAATTGCAATATAGTACAAATTAACTTTAGGTTTAACAGGAGACATTTCTGGCCCTACCACTTATTTCTTGGCAGCACAGTTTAAGCAGAGCTAGATGTTTTTGTAACATCATGATTCAAATATATCCATAATGCAAGCAACATTCTCAAATTTTTGTTGGCTAAGGTCATGTTTTGCAAACTTACAATTCATACAAAGTGAAGCTTACCTGTTTTTTTTGGAATTTTCATCTTTCTCTCTTTTAACCCCAAAAATTCTTGTAATCAGAGCACTAAAAAGAAGTGTAGATGAATTTCTTACCTAAAGGGAAAAGGAAAGAATATGAACTACGCTTTAAAAATCCCCTTAAAATGTACTATTTTTTTTTTAAATACAGACACTAATGTACAGTCAAAAACAACAGCTGAGTGAAAACGTGCCTACTCCTCAGAGGTCAGCACATGGAAACAATTAATTCAGCACACCTTTCCAATCAAGATAATACTAATATAAAGTTCAGGTTCTTTGGAGATGTCCACATTTAATATGAAGGATACATCCAGATTTCTAGTGGTTCAAAGCACTCACTTTTATGCATAGCAGATCATGAAACGTTCTACCTGAATATGCCATACAGAATCCTTTACTGAAGAGCAAAGTAACAGTGAGAATGAATGTAAATGCACTCCTTACTGGCTAGGTGCACTGACTCCAAATTTAAAAGCTAGATATATTTTTACCTATAAGGTAATCTTTGTCCCTACTTTTTTATGAATATCAGCACTTCACATTAAGAAAAAGTAAACGAAACCAAAAACCATGACCAAAATTATTACTTTTTTGCAGGTCCACATTATTTTTCACTGTACCTTAATATATTACACCATGTAACATTCCAGAAATTGTGATACTGCCATTTATAAACATGATGAAAGCTTCACTGAACAGTACCACTCTATATCCTGTTAAATTAGAGAAGCAAAATTAAGAATTAACTTACTGCCCAGACAGGTGACATAAACCCTAGAATTGATGCTTTTATTCCATCTGCAACATAAGGCATGATGTTTTCACCTAAACGTGTATCCCTATACAGTGCCCGGAGGATATTTAAAGCATGAACCTGTGGTGGGAGTAGAGATATAAGAAAAATATAGATTCACTGGAAAATATCTTAAATTTAATATATGTATCTACAGCATTGAACATGCACAGCAAAAATAATCTAAATACACATTTACAGCACTTTGTTTCCATATTAAATACAAGAAATACTGCTACTAAAAATTACATTAGAAATTGTGCAGCATTTACAGCTTAAAAATATATTCCTCTAACAACTATAGCCCAAGGCAGTGGAAGCGAAGGCCAACATTCTTCTTTCCTTAGCTTATCATAGCTGTAAAAATAACTTTCAAAGTTTAGAATCATCTTTTCCAACATTCTTGACACGCTGTAGATACTGTGAGAAAAAATAAACTACAACTCACAGGAGGACAATATTAAGCTAGAACTGACAGCCAGGCTCACTACACCATATGGAGCATTGTCTGATATTTCTCTTCTCTCAGTAAGGGAAGGTGGCAATTCATGTAGCTTCACAGGCTTTGACAAGGCTACATAAATTTATACCAGCAGAAGATCTGGCAGAGCCACTAGGACATATTTCTATGTATTGTCAACAAATTATGACTTGTACTTACAAACAGTATTTCATAGCAACATTTTGAAGATAAAGGCCTTGCGTTTAAAATATATTTCAGTATTCCAAATGTATGTATTTAAGGTTTTGAAGTTACTAAGCAGGCATAAAATCACTTTTCATGTACTGTTTTACTCCATACAATATGATTTATGCATAAATAACTCACTTATTTACTCTAAATGTAAACAAAAGCTTGCTTGTTAATTCTCTTGTAAAAAGGAAGTTACTTATCTATTTGTTTAGAAATAGTACAGGCAGTAAACTGATCATATATGACTACATTTGCGTAAAAAAAAATATGAAATTACACCCAATCCATTTTTTAGTATCTTATACAGATTGTAAATGCCAGCAACTTCATGACCTCTGCACATGCAAACATTTTAAAATCAGCTCTAGATACTAAAATCAGAATGTCCTATTAAAAACACAGGTTTTCCTTAACTGTTTGAAATAGCACAAACACGTTTTTGACATTTGCCTTTTGATGAGAGGCTGAATTTTACCTGTGGAATTACACTTAATGATTCATTCGAAGGTGTAGCCAAAGATATCAATTCTGCCATTGTCATTTTCAGCAAATCTGTTCTGCTCTTCTTGGGTTCTGATGCTAACAAAGCCTACATAAAGTAAAAAAAGGAAAAAGAAAAAAAAAAATGAGATGCTTCTAGCCATTTTTACTACCAACTCTGCTCCACATTCCTACATCTACCATATTACAGCCTAGATTTTGACCATACACGAGGACTAAATAAAAATTTGCAAAAAGTAAGTTTCAGTTTCAACTCTTTGCTTTGTTCAAAGCCTTCCAACATCCAGCTTTACAGCAGGAAAACATTGGTCATGCACTATTCATTTGCCTAAGAAACTTGCTTGTATACAAGAGAAAAATTTATCACAGAGCAAAAACATTATCATACTTATGACAGCAAAAGTATCTGCTATATTATACATACTTATATTTCCTAGTATGGACTTTTTTTAAGTTTAATAACATACATCTGATAAGGGCTGGCCAAAGAATAAATTCTGGTTTGCAAACAGGATAAAAAAAGCAGCACATTTTAAAAAACAGATAAGAGGTGCATCCATCTCCAAATAGTAGTTCAGTGTATAGGACATCCAGCTGAGATGAAAATACTCTAATTTAGTAATCTGAAGTTCAGGACTGGAGGTAAAACAGTCTTTCTCTCCTTGTCTAGTAGTTCTTGTTGAATTTGTCCAAGTCAGTACAAAGGGATAATCAGAAATCACTTATTTCTGATTAAAAATTATTATCTATTTGTGCTTTGGGGCTCAGAGTCTGCTCAGCATCGGTAAGAACCAAACGGACCAGCTGCAAGCCAAATGAAGTACAGAGGTGAGGCAGAAACTCAGGAGTAGTCACTGTCAGTTTATCAGTACCTTTAATAATAGAAGAAAGGGGGGGGAAAGGTGTACATGAAATATAAAAGAGAGGAGAGTGAACTGAAGACTAAAATTTCATACTCTAAAAATGTTAAAGCTATAATTCGTATTTTCTCACCATTTCCTCACCTACTAATTGGGGTTGCACCTTTGTACTATTAAGTAATAACATTTCTATTTTAAAGATGCTATGAAATGTTTATAACCTTAAAAAATACATATTATCATTACAATAGATGTGTTTTAGTAAAACAAGAACACACATAACAGGAAGTAGATAGCAAACAGACCATGCTGTGTCTCAATTTTATGCATTAATAAAATAATTTTCTTTTACTACTGTTAGGATACAACTTACACATTACAATAAAACTTGTGTTTTATTATCTCAATGCAACGTGCTATTTAAAGTTTAATTCATTTATTACTGAGTGCTATAGGCACATTCAAAACTACTGCCAAAGAACACTATCGCCTCTCTTTACTATAAAATTACAATTTGAAAATAGATTAATTCAGAATAATCCAAATGTTCATTTCGAATCTTCTCATTAATTGACTTAGACTAATTTTGGACGCTTCCAAAGTTGTCAAAAAAGCAGCATCTGACCTGTTTATCCAAAATATAGACCAGTAATGTAGGTCAACTGCAGACTACACACATTTTCTGCAATGGGATACCATTGGGCCCATCTAGTCCTTACACTAGTGCAACTTTTTACATGAATAACTGATTGAAACATGGTTGTTTCTTCATATTCTCAAGATTAACACTAGATAATGTCCACTGGATTCAAACTGTGTGATGTGAATGGGGAAAGCAGAAAACTTGAAATCACCAATTTCATTCTGCAGACAACTTACAGATATAAACGAGAAAGGTATTTAACTGCTGAAATTGAGAAGAAAAAGTGTCTCCAAAACCAATCCCCTATTTCTGATCCCTGCTGTCTAGCACATATACATCTAGCAAAGCCAGAAGCAGGCTGTGACTGACATAAGCAAGGTCAGACAGAAGCCTGCTGCCTCAATTTTCTCAGAGCAAACTCAGAGTGGAAAACAAGCAAGATGAATTATTCTGGCAGGGAGAGCTTGCTCCCAGCAGTCCCTGAGATTCTTGGAATGTGCTTGAGACTATACTTGAGAGAGCGGAGAAAGTTACAAATTGTGCAGTTAATCTTCAACTCCTGTCTCAGAAAACTGGTTGAAGACCAAAATCATGGAGGTTAATTTAGGGGAAAGCAAACATGGCTGCTTTAAGGAACGAAAACAGTTAAGTGTAATCTGCAAGACCAACTCTGCAGTGACTGACTCCACGGGGATGCAGATGAGCCGCTGCATAGTAATGTGGGGTGCTCAGTAAGAGGCCACACTTCAAGCAGAGACAAAACACTGCCAGCCGGCTGACCAGCCGTAAGTTCTGAACTTGGCAGAAGCCAAAGAAGCTGGGATTTATGGAGCTGATAGTTAACACAGGGAGCGGGAAGAATGTGAGAGCGTGATCCCACATTCACAGACAGAAGTCTTCAGTAACCTGTTCACTCATTGCACTCCAGACTGTCAGTCAATACCAGTTATTGTAACACTACTACTAGTGTTTTATGACTACTGAGTGGACTTCCTGACTTCTTTGCAAGCCACAATTTTACAATTCTGTGAAGGTCTGTTCATATTTTACCACCCTCCCACTTTGCACTGAAGAAGCCCAAAGTTACATGGTTAACAAAGCCTTACTTAACCTGTGAAATAATTTATGAATTTGCCAGGATTATTACAGTGGCAACATAGAGCCTAACCTCAGTCTTTAGAAATGCCATTCAAACCTACCTCAAGCCAAAAATTTCAAGAGTCAACAGAACTGAGGTGCCAAACATGGTTTAATTACAAGCAGTTTCTTAATTGCACAAAGGCAATCTGAATAAAAGTCTGTATAAAAAATCCCAGTTGTTTGATCAAAAGGAGTTAAAGTTAGAAAAATAAATACATAATTTTATTTTTTTAATGTCCTTTCTGGTGAATACATTTAAGTCAGAAGTAATAACATTATTTGGTACCTGTATGTAGAATGGAATTCCTGCACTACGTCTGGTTGCACATAGTGTAGATGAAGGATCACAAGATTTGATTTCTTCCAACACACAGCTTAGCCACTGCTCTGGCATCTTGTGCAGACTCTCACTGTTACACCTATATCAAACAAATACATAAGAAACACGAAACAAACAAAGAAAACTGGGACAGAGTCAAAGAAAGCAATTGGTGACCTAAAAAAATATTTCTTACTAGATGTTAACATCTCCAAGCATACATGCAGATTTTTATTATGAAACAAAATAAATTAAAAAAGGAATTGTACATTTTTCCAATGTTGGTACAAATCATATTAACTCCACTTATTAAGGGCCACGAGGAAAGTATATTTCACTGAACAGAAAACAAGATTCTGTGCTTCCACACTGCAACGATACTCTGCCAAGAACTATTACCCTGTTCTGGAGAAAAAAAACAAAGGCATATGCACATCAGTTACTGTGTAGGAAGCGGCACTTCACAAATTCGTATCTTTGTTGTCACACAATAGGTGATGCGTGACCCTTACATTAACTAACAATTACGCTTATAACCGTACAAACCAAAACTGAAGCCCCTCAAAGTAAGTACGCATTATGTAAACAACCCTGCGAACCTCAGAGCGAGAGAAGGAATGAAAAACAAAACATACTGCTCTTTTTAAAATACTAAGTCAGTAAAACCTCTGACAAAACACCTAAATTGCTCTCCTATCATCAAATACTTCTCCTCTGCAGCTATAAAACTCAGCATTACCTGGAAGCAAAGGACTTCCAAGGACAAGAAAAACTCAAGTCTATTTCATATTCAGTGTGCAAGACCACCTCATTAATCTTATGCCAATGTTCTAGAAGGATCATTCATTGCTACAAAAATTTCTATTAACGGGAAGTTGTTATTAAAACTTGTCACACTGGTTTGACACTGACTCAGAGTAGAAGAAAGAATTAATCACTATGGGCAATACAACTGCAATTATCTCAACCATTAAGGACTTGCCCTACCTAAAAATATAAACTATAATTAAATTTGTGATTAAGAAGCGAGACCTTACAGTAAGGCTACAATAAAATTTTCTACCTAGGTGACTGAAATATAGAATTTAAAAGGAAAGGTAAAAGGCAGTAGGTACTGACGTGAAAACCAAAATCTAATGGAAGGTCTGCATCTATTCCCTCCTTCTTCATCGTCCTCCTATTAAAGCAACAATTTATGTAGGCTAAAAACCTGATAGCAAACAATAAATGAGACTTTAATCTGTAGCGAAACCCTCCTTTCCTTCTTTTACAAAATAAACAGAAAATTAGTAATGCAGAAAACTGAGGTCATAGGAAGTGCCAGAGAGGTCAGCAGGAGACTTCTTACTCTTCAGTAATCCCTGTAAGATTTCCACCACAAGTTTCCTGCACTGTTGCCAGGCCTCTTCCCCATTTTTGAAGGGCAGTATCTCTTCAAAACCACAGCCAGAACGCAAACCAGCAGTCCAGAACTCTAGAGAAACATGGGTTCACAAGAGCTATGTCACCTCACGCCACAGCATAAAAGAAAGGCACTTCTTGCCCCAAGTGTATGACAGGAGCAATCGAATTAACCTGGAGATTCACAGTGAGTTCTCTTTTCTTTGACTTTTCTCTTTCTGTTGCTGGTAATTGGCTTCCCCCCCCTTACTTTCAGGATGTGTTCCTTTGCTGTTTTTGGGTACACAAGAGGACACAATTCTAGGGTTGAGACCATGCAAAACTTCTCATGGATCTTCTTCATGAGTCTCTGCAGTTAGGTACTACTTTGAAGTTCTCTTCACCCACGTCAACACTTTCTGCAAAAGCTACTCCTGATCATGTCTGCACCTCGTTCTACATTCCCAGCTAAGCAGAATTTAAATGTCTTAGTCTCATGTAAAGAACAGTGTTCATCTCTCCTCAGTACATTTTCTTAGTATTAACACAAACACCCCACAAAAAATACATGTGCTGAGGTGCAGAGGAACACAAAGTAAAGCATTAAAGAAATATTTAAAAGTTGCTACATAGCACACTGTATATTTTTTTTATTAAGTAAACTGAGGGGTTTTTCCCCTTTTCAGTACTTGTAGAAAGAGAAGAAACATACCAAACTCCAATAAACTTCAGATTCCCTTAAAGCTGTATTGCTTTGATCTTGCCACAAGTAATTCTACCTTGTTCAGTCACCCACCAATGCACTTTTATTTATTAGAAGGTGAAAGAGTTATTGCTTTAGAGTTAGAAACATTAGAGACTATTGACTTTGAAATGGAGATGACTACTCCCTCAAATTTGGCAGCTCCATCTCCTTATGGTCTGGCAAGAAGAATATTGTCCTAAGAAGCAGGTGGCCCTAAATTTTAAGAATAACGAAGTCTCAAGCTCAAATGTCATTTTCCAGAATGAAACAGTAATTATTTCTACTAGATCAAACAAATACTGCTGATAATGAAAATATAACATGGTTACTTGATACACAAATTACTTAAGATGCAGTACATTAAGTATAATCTACAATTTTCTGTCTGTCTGTTGGATATAAGAATTTCATACATGCCTCAAACCCTTTCTGTGGTCAGTACCAATGAGTAGAAAAAGCCTGGAAATCCAAAACTAAAGCTAACCCCCTTTTCCTAAGTTATAAACCTGTATTTTCTCCGATCCAAAATAAATGGTGTGCTAACAAAGGGTCGATCTTGGATTTGGCCTTCCTGGATGTCAGTGCTTTGTAGCATAAATTTCACATGACCAGAAGCATTTTCTACAAGGGTGTATCCAGAAGTCAGAGTTTCCAATTGCTGCAGTTAGTTCCAATCTGGGGAAAAAGGGGTTTTCTTTCACCATTTTTCCTCTCTCAATAGACCTGTGGAATTATTCTTTTGTATATAAGTCATGTGATTCCTGTTTTTCATAAAGCTAGACTCAGATACTTCCCCTGGCATTTCTCAGGCAAATAAAGAGACAAGAATTTAGCCTCATAAACACATTACTATTCAAGTTATAAGTCTACTTTTAAAAACAACTTCTGTGAAACTGCAAAGTCGTTCCACTTGCATCCTCCTTTTCATAGCATCTGCTCTACATGAGGCAAAATTTTCCAAATTCCATAAGTGCACTGAGAAGGGTGCTGGTTTGAGGTTTCTCTATCAGTAAAGCAGAGCAGAGAGAATCTTGGCTGGTGTCAAAACTTCAGAAAGACAGTGTCGTTACCCCTATCTCTCTTTCCCACCAAGAAGGAAAAGAAATGGGAGGGAAAATATGAACAGTGTCAGAAATTATTATGTATTTGAACTGAGCAGTGCCTTAACATTGTATCTTATGCTTCCTTCTCTCATGTATTTCCTAACTCCAGAAGCATCACAATACAGAAGAACAGTTCCCCCCGTCCCCCGGGTTTCTTTCTCTCGCTTTGAGACTCTTCACATCAGTGATTACTGATAACTTTTGCTGAAAAGTTATTTACACTTCTAGTAAATTTTGCTACAAAGTCCATTTCAATTTTACAAGTCTTCCTAGCAGATCATAGGAGCCTGGGAAAGCAAAGACTTACGGTCACTTCAGAGCAACAAAATGAGACAGAAGCATAGTTTAGTGGAAAGGATTAGGAGGGTCTACTCCCAGTTCCCCAACAGAAATATTACAGAAGATCAGACACTGACTAGGTACAGGTGAGTAATTTCCATCGATACTGAGAGACTAAACAATCGTAAAATCAAAGCAGGATTCTTCTTTATCACTACTGTTTTCCAGAAAACTATCAGGTATGGTCCTAACTTGCTGCACCACCTAAAATAGCGTTCACCCAGTTTAAGTTCCAATTCAGGTATGTAAAAATGTTCAACATACATTACTTCTAAGTAAATACATTGTGCTGTATGACATAACTCTTCCCAAACCTTACCCTTGCATTCTGTGACTTCAGTGAAGCAATGCTCTACAGCTTTAGCTGTGCAACACCATTTGAGATTTCTAGAAATCTTTCTGTTCCACCTGATCTCTCAAAAAAGCAATCACTAAATAAAACAAAAGCTAAACAGGCAAAACATCACTTGGGACAGAGAAATTGTTTGAGTATTTATAAGGATTACAGAAGATTCAAGTTGAGAGCAAACACCCAGAGACTTCTATGCACTTTCCCTAACCACCATGCTATCTGATTAAATGAATATTCGCAATTTCTTCAGGCCTTTGATAGGAAAATATTTTTTTAAAAAAACACATTGCTTATTTCATTGATACGAATGTTCCTTGTTATGTAACTGTATGGTCTTCTAAAGGTGCAGCTGCAGGCAACATGAAGCAGGCATGACAAATGGAGCATTACACTCCCAGAAGGAATATGAACAGGGAAACGGAAGAATGGTAACTTGCATTCTTAAGCAGATTCAGCAATTTACATCCAAATTTCAAGACAGAGATCGAATTTCATCACGTTTGTAGGAAGCCTCTGCAGAGGAAATACTTCTCTTTCACCACTACCTCAAACAGGTCTGAATGCCATTGTTCTGTCTAGAAAGAAGTCTACTCTTTGTTCTTACAAGACTGGTATTTAAGGGTTGTATAAGTGAGCTAGATAGTAAACACTGCAGCATAAACCTTTAAGAAAATGTTTGGCTGTAAAAGTGAAGGACCATGTTCAACTAGAGTAATTCATAAATGCTTGGGAAAGGGATCCATGCTTAGAGAAAGAATGAATTCAAATGTCAAGGTTGTTTCTGCAGATCTTGAGCTCAATTCTGTCCAACAATGTATCATGTTTAAGCCATACATTATTGTAAGGTGCCCCAGACAAAGGCTTTCTCTGCTGGTATTGTGGACACAGCAGTAAATTAATACAGAATGTGATACAAATGCTTCAAGACTGTCCATGAGCCTTGCAGCTGTGGAGAGAAGTAGACCAGTTGAGAGTCACTTGCAGAGGAGCCCCTCAGCTGTAGCAGGGTACATGGAAAGACTCTATGACACTCAACAGATCTGTAAAGCAGCTGCATTCACCAAGACTTAATGAACTCATTTTGGAGAAGAGTCTCAAGACACTCCTCGTATCCCTGCAGTACCACACCAAAGAGTCATTTGCTGTTCTGGTATCAGTCTCCTTTCTCCTTCATTTTAAATACAAATATATACCATGAGACCCGTAGTTCAGGGAAATTATTTTCTTTCATTGAAACAAATGTACTTTCACAGAGTTGCTCTCTGGTTCTTGTAACTGTCTTTTCCTAAAGGAATACTTGCTCTACCTGAAATACCGTAACTTTAAAAATGCGAAAAAGTCAAAAAAATTGTTATGGACAACTGCTAATTCAGAACAGGAAAATCACCTGGGTTTTGTTTTTGATGATACATACACACTGCTTAAGGTTTTAATAACTTTCAGAGAAGCAGAGTTCTCTTGAGCTTGGCTCTTCATTTTACAACCCAATATAAGTCAGCTCAATTGAATACAATGGTAGAAAAAGGGAGAGAGAACGAACACACCAGGAACTTTTCAGAATTCTAGGTAGATTTGCTCTACTCTATTTGCCTCAGCTTTTAAAACAAAGTTATAAACTGAAAATCAAAGAAAAACAGCTAGTCTGCTATAAACTATTTCATAAGTTTTCCAGTATTTCCTGTTTTTTAGTTTATGTGCTACAAAGTTCATAGAATGGTTTCTGTTGGAAAAGACCTTAAAGATCATCAGATAATCCCCGCATATTGGCTGAGATCAGACTAGTGGGGCTGTACTGTTTGGATCACCTCCTTTCTTATCTTAAAAAAACCCTTGTGGTTGTAAAAGGTCTGTTTGCTGTTGTTTTCTTTGTTTTTTTTTAAACAGTATTACTCTGATGGCTGGATTCTCTTCAATCTGATAGGAGGAATAAATCCTTTGAAACTTGCATCACCTTAAAATTTCCTGAACCAAGTTTCCATAGCACAAAAAAAGAACGCAACATTTACACAAATATATGTAATGCGTATAGACAGGTGAAAAGAAAGGCAGTAACAGTATCACATATCAGTTTATTTTTTTTTCCTTTTTAAGTAGATAACCAAATGTAAAGTAAGGATGTGTGAGCTCTCAGCAAACTACTCAGGTCAACTTAAAATCCCTCAGACTGCTAGCAGACAAAAGAAAATCATGTACCTTCTACAGATACATCACCAACTGAACCATGGCTTTACAGTTTAACATCTCAACAGTTTCTGCAGCAGTGCTGGTACATATACACAGCTGTCTCACCAACATCCTGTGCCAGAGACCAACCCCTCAGTTCTGTTGGTAAAACTGTCTGAGGCAACACACAGTGAAGCCAGTCAGACAGCCAGTCTCTACTGAAAACACCAAAAATGTTTCCAGTAAGAAATAAAGAAGAAACAGATCTGCACCTCACACTGGCTGACCTGGGGCAAAAAGAGAACATTGGTTACTTAACCTGGCATTGGTGCAAAAATACATGTACTTCAAACTGCAAATTTGACTGGTCTTTCAGAAAACTACATTAAAAAAAAAAAAAAAAGAAGCAACACCAAATCCCAGAAAGTTGGTAGAGATTTTGATTTTAAAAATTGGGCATGATATTAACACTATATATCACAAAGAAACATTACCAACACTTGCAATAGGTAGCTAAGTATGTAACAGAAATTCCAGTGAAATTGCCCAGACCTCATTTAGTTCTTCTAGGAAAATACAAACTTACAAGGGGAAAGAAAAAAATTAACAGATTGGACATCATATCTTGTGATGTACAGTCAGGTATTCTTCCAAATGTCAGAATACACAACTCAGTGACAGGTAATAAAAGCTTCCAGGAAAACATCCTGTCTGAAACAAAGTCTGGCATACATTTTTGTAAAGGACCAGGAAAGGAAGTGAGATGGAAGAATTCTACACTCCTGCTTTTCCCAAGAGTTTTTAAGAGTTGTCCATTAAAATAACGCACCAGAGACTAAAAAAAATGCAGCAAGCATTAAATGTCTGTATCATTTTTCAGTGCCTAAGCACCATCTCTAGCCATAAGTATCACAGTCCAAGTGACAGACATCATGCAACCAAATGTCATAATCATGCCTTCACCAAACTTGAATAAAATCCACATGAAACCAAGGATCCCCCCCACACAGGCAGTTTCAGGATTGATGCCACAGTTTGGTAAAACTATTAGATTAAAAACATACAGGTGCCCATCTTCTACCTGGAAAGCATTTCCATAAGTTGCACAAAGCCAGCGTATGCCAATTCAAATGCACCCCTGTGCCTTGATTGTAGCAGATGATGTTTAAAGTAATCACCGATATTTTTAACCTAAAAAAAAAAAAAAAGAAAAAGTGAAATTAGATATACACAATTCATTTATGTATGCAAAATATTCTGCAGTCACAAGCAGCAATCCTTCCCCTGGTTGAAAAGGTCACTGGTACAAGCAAAAAGTAACTAGAAGTCCTATAATCAAAAAAAAAAAAAACAAAAACAACAACAAACAACAAACCACTTACTTTTAAGGATAACAAATATTATACTCAATTTTTCAGGTCAAAAGGGTAGTTCTGGATCCTCAAAAAAAAGGTAAAAAAAAAATGAAGGACATAAAATTGATTATTTGTCCAAGAGGTATACAGATTTTAAGAGAAGAAAGGGACAACCCTTATCTGCAGAGGGCAATTTAGAATCTTTCTTGTCTGCCTACACTCTGATCTAAAATTCCAAAGAAAATATCTACTAAAGTATAACAGCAGAAACAAACATCTACAAAAACATCTAAGATACAAAATTCAAACTCTAAAAATTGTGCCAAAGGGAAACAAATCTACCTTAGGTTCTAGGATTCTGCATAATTGCTGTGGACTCTTAGAAACACTTTTAAAAAGAAAAAGATGTTGTATGTATTTAGCAACGAGAGCTATATTTAAGCAAATGGGACAACTAAACTTTTACTCATAGTTACTTTCTAGAGTTCTATCAGGATACCAAGTTTTTAAACTAGGTTGTTTCATTTGTTGGGTTTTTTGCTCTAATTCTCATCAACTTTCAAGTCCAAATCAAACTTCCGATTTAATTTGTTTAAAACACATAGCACATACTTAATTCTATTATGCAAAATTTTCCTCAGGAGTATTTCCTAAAAGTTCTCCAGCAGAAGTTTCTTTAAGCTTTTATATAAGACCATGCATAAAATCACATCAAGTTTCTTATAAAATTCTACTTATTCTGTTACTTATGATTTTAATACTTTAATAGTTTGACAAGTAATTAAGCTGTCAGAGAAGTTAGCCATATCTAACTATATAGCTTTTCATCCTCCAGTTAAATAATTTGTATTACCCAAGCAATGAGATTGCAATAGTTAAAAAAAAAAATAAATTGAGACAGTCTAGTTATTATTTCCTGTAGCTAAAATTCACCTAATACGAAACACACAATAACTGGAGATACTTGAGCTAAAAAGGTTATTTCTCTGAGTTGATTTTAAGGTAGTTTATGTATCCACAGGGTTTCATTTCAGCTTTCTAGTCCAAAAAGAAGGAGTAAGTGCCCTTTATTCAGAAGGAACTGACCCACAGACAGACCAGCTCTCCAGGTGTGTAAACAAAACTGAAACAAGGAAACCATACACAGGGCAAATCAACTGTTCCACCACCACACTTACATGACAAAAAAAGAATCATATGAATTGCTCTAAAAATGTAACTTTCAACTTTACTATTTATACTTCTGAGCTTTTTGCTACAGCCATACTGACTAGAAGCTTGCATCAAATTGAACTCACAGGCTAGAAAAAGCACTGGCATAACTCAGTTCTTGCAAATAACACCAGTCTGAGCCTAAGGCAAGTGTGTAGGCCTGGATTCTTATCCAATGCCATCATGCCATCCATGAATGTCCAGCTCCCTCATGTCAGAAAAACAGTACTTCATACATCATGATGGAGAAGAAGTCAAAGAATTCACATTTTCTAAAATATCATGAAGATCGACAGCAACTATAACACAAGGTGCCTCTACCAACTTTGCTTGCACATGAAATAGCACCCCTGATGAAGTTAAAATACTCAAATATGGAATAGGGAGCAAATATAATAAATACATATCATCTTGGTCAAAAATCTAGAATACAACAGGTTAGTGTTACTAAATCAACAGTGAACAATTTACAGGGTCACACTTGTTGCTGAGGCCAAGAATCTCAGTATTCAAGACAAATTCTGTACAGGATGTTCTGAGAGGGCTCTGAAAAGTGGTTGGTACATTTGTGCCTCCACATAAATAAGATGCCACTGTAGTAAGGTTCTACATTCTAGATGGTGATTTTTTTCAAACCATTAATAGAGGATGGCTTAAAATGCACAAAGAACTGCAAAAGCATCTCAATTCAAAACTAACTGTAGTCTGTGAAATATTGCCAAACACTATGAACCTCCAGACGAGATAAGACTGATTACATTAAGAACTGAGGAGAGGCTGGTTTTTTTGGTGGGTTTGGGGGTTTTGTTTATTTTTTTTTTAATTCTTCCTATAGTAGAACAAATTGCTTGCATCTGCTCCAAAGCAGCAAAGGGAGCCACATTTTTGCACTGGTGGCACAAATAAGCAGCAAGCACTGAAGACTGCCAGTATCTACAAGCCTTCTGTCAATTCAGTGTTCCATCACAAGGGCTCAGATCAGCTCTCTTGGGACTGTTGGGTTAACACAAGCAGAATTGGGACAGCTAAGTCTTTTCACCTTGGCACACAGCTCTGGCAAGCTTATCTCTCAAAGTAGTCTTTAAACTTCACAGGTGAGATAAAAAGGAGTTTGAGGAAGAGCTAAGGTTCCTCTAGGCTTGGAGTACTCTCATGATTTGCATATCATATGACAAACTCAACGCAGTCTTTGTTAGATATTGTTTTGCCAATTACCTGGTGGTACTAGGACATGATACTATTTGTACTGACCATCTTAACAGGCAGACCTTTGAGCCTGTTATCACTGGACTTTTAGAATCAGATGGAAAATGAAAAGTCGATTATGTATTTGAATAGAGAAATATACTATACTCCAGATATTCTATGCCCTTCCTATGTCTGCTTCTGAAGGCAAAGCAACCATGGTAGAACAGCTTAGACTTTGAAGACTGCGACTCCAGATACAGTATTTTGAGGCTGCTCTATACACGCATTTCCACACCACAGAGCTGAAGATGTTACAGTCAGTGTGTACAGTGGTATCAAATACCATGTAAATCTAATCTCTAACTCAAAAGACAAGGAGAGAGTAAATTTGATATTGTCCCAACTTCCTAGCAACAACAACAAAGTATCATACATGAGCTGCCTTTGCCAAGGTCTCCTACATAGGTACAAGATGGGAAGGTTTACAACAGCATGACAACAGACCGGTCAAGCGGTGCTATCAGACTTTTTTTCAACAATTACTTAGTCCTGACTCAAGGCAAGATGACCAAGGTTTCTCTCGAGATTTGCTTCTCTGTATTCTTAAATCTCTTTTAATACTTACAGAATGAAGAAAAAGAACGGGCAACTCGAAAGGAAGGCTCTACATGCATAAGATTCTGAAATCCAATTGTCTTACTTGTCAACACTGAAAAGTGTTTAATAGAAGTTTGAAGCCACAGCAGTTATAGTATTGACATTTTCAGTCATTTATGATGAAATCACCTTTTTTTGGTACAATACAGTAATGCCAATTTCAAAAACGCAGAAAAAATGCCCACAGTACTTCTATTTGTATACATTCAGTGAAATTGTACTTCTATGTGTATTTCCTTGCAAGCCTAAGGAAAATCAGGGTTTCAAACTGACTTCAAATCAGTTAGCATTCTTCAAATTAGAATGCAGACATTCTGTTTTACAGGAAGACATCTGAAGCACATATAACCTAAGGAGGCATCTGCAGGAAGAGAAGGTATCTTCATATAATCACAGAATATCCTGAGTTGGAAGGGACCCACAAGGATCATTGAAGTCCAGCTCCTTGCTTAATAACACAGCATTTCTGAAAGGGTATCTACTAATGTCTGCTTTCTAAAGACAGAGATGCTACAGTAAAAGCCGACTCATTCCTTTTTGACCTGGTGCAAATTAATGACCATAGTGGTGGAAATGAGTATCTGTTCTCTCATCTACCCTCCAGACTCCTGCAACAATACAAGCACAGCTGTTAACCAGATGAAAACGTGAAGGTTAGAGACACTGCAAGAATAAAGATGCCAACCCTATTTCTGAGACACCCAATAACAGATAACACGACAAATAAGATTTGCAGTGCATTCTACTATTAATTATTTTAAGATGGAACGCTCTAACACCTAAGGAAAAACTAAGTATTTTCTGCTGGAAAGAAAAAGAAGTTAAAAAGCAGTAAGTCTTGCGTATTTCAATCTTCCATGGAGAGACTGGTTTTGTTGAAACCATATGGAAATGAAAAGGTCATCAATTAAAAACAGAAATTTAATAAACATAAAATATTTCCCAAATAAATGCCTGTGGTAATCTAATTTCTTGTAAACACCAAACTCAACACTCTACAAGAGACCCAGATGGCATATTAACATTTCTGATCCCTTAAATCAAAAAAATTGGAGGAAAAAGAAAGTCACATTACATACAAATTATTCATAATTCAGTCTCCTATGGAGGACAAGACTAAGACTAGTCAGTGTGTTTAACTTTTAGAACTATTGGCTATGAAGTTTAACTAAAGAAGAGCTTTAAGTAAAATGAAACAGAAGACATTCTGAATATGACATCAGCTTAGAAGATTTTTAGCACTTTTATAAGTATCTTATATACACACCAAGAGAGAGAGCAACAAAGGGTAGGGAGACAGGCAGGCATTGGTATCTCCAAACACAGCATAGGTCTCGTAAATAACTCAATACAATTAGAATTAATATTCCTTGAGTTTGTTAGTTTCTTTGTTTGTTAGAAGTCAATAATAATAATGGTAATTTCTTCACTTACATGTTTCTACTGTAGTTATGCTTTCTGAACATCACTTCACAAAAACAAGACTGTTGACCAAGTATAATAAACCAAGAAAACCACAAGAACATGGCAAATACAAAAAATAAAAAATTAAAATCCCACAACTTTTCCCATACAGAATCACAGAGTATTCTGAGTTGGAAGGGACCCACAAGGATCATCAAGACCAACTCTTAAGTGAATGGTCCATACAGGGAAGTAGATTTAAGAAAAAAGTTTTCTGAAAACTGCCTTCCCCTCACCAAAAAGACATTGCAGGCATTATAATATTACTTCCCTACCTGTTCTATAGTAATCAACCCATTTGAAGGTTCAGATGTAGTCTGTGAAGGTAAAAGTTTGCACAGTGTTCCTAGGAGCAGAGATACTTCCTTCATGCTTCTCCAGCAACATACAAGAACCATTTGAGCTGTGACATCACACATTTGCCTTTCTTTACCTTAAAAATAAAAACCAACAAATGCAACAGTGTAAGTCAAGTTTCTCAGTTGCAGACGTGTAATTTAAACTGCTCTTAGCCTGATCTTACAAAACACAATTAACTATCAAAAAATTTCTAAACTTGCCTACCCAAAAGATAAATCAGTGTTGCTGACCCTAACTGCTTCCACTCCTCAATACCTGCTGCACTTTATTTCACTTGAGAAAGGCTGTAGCATGAACATTTTACCAGAATAGTGTTATTTTAAAGAGTAGAGGCCTTTGGGTCACAACTGTTATTTACCAGCACACTGAACTATAGAAACATCTACAACTTTGGAGCCAGGCTCCAGCAAGCTCCCCATCATTCCTAAATCCATCGCTCACAGTACACCTTCCAGAAGGGAGAGGCCTGGCAAATGCACTGCGTTCACAGCCCAACACCCCCATCTGGCGGCCGCTGTGACACTTTTACGTATTTATCCACTTCTTTCATACAGCCGGATCAAAACTACTTTAAACACAGAAAAAAACAAGCGAGGAAAGGGAAGTTCAAAAGCTTGCACAAACGATTAAATTTAAAAATTTACGGATATTCTATTCTGGCCTACACTAAAGACGCCAAAGCTTACAATTCCTTTATCACTATAAGGCTTAATTTCATAGCTGCTATTCATTAAAACAGACAAATACTACCTAACATTTTACCACTGGAATCCTCTTAACTGAAGTTTCTGTTTATGTAATTTCATGCATCAAGTTGTATTGCATGAACATATTCCCCACTAGCCTTGTGTACACTGGAAAGGGAAATCATAATAACACCTTTCAATAAGAAATGCATTAGAAGTGTTGCTTGATAGAAAAGGTGTCAAAGATTACCTGGCCAGCACAGTTAGGGCAACAGAGTCTAGGCCAATATCAAAACAACTAAACTTCACTAGTGCCTTGAGATTAACCACAGTCTTCCAGAAACACAGTGAACTAGTCTTTAAAATCATGTCCAAATAACTAGCTGCTGAGAGATAAGAACTGAAACATTATATGGAGCAAGTAATTTTCAATTTTGATAACCCACATAAAATGCCTACTCCATAAAAAATTCCTTTGTTTAATTAATAATACAGCACTGGATTTACCTCTCATTTCTGTGCAAGTATTTTTCATTGGCCTCTGGTCAGCCAGTTTTTCAGACTCTTCTTTGCAGTGTTCTTTCAAAATCTTTGCTTGCATAAAATAATCATTCGTGTCTTGTGGTTGTATCTCATTCAGAATCATCTGCAGACGACCTGCACTTTCTGCATATTAAACAAGAGGGATATTTAAGATGGTTTGGTCTTTTACTTCAAGTTCTTTATACTAATGTAATTAATTTTGGGTGTATAAGTGCAAAAGAAAGCTATTAGCATTAAAAAAAAAAAAAAAGTAAAATTATGGTGATTAGAATGATTAAGGAAGAAAAACAGAACATACAGTCCCCCTCTTGCATCTGTTGAAATAGATGCAACAACACAATCTGCAGATGTTTGGGGCTTTTTAGTGCAGAAGTCAGGACAACCTTTATCAGAAGTCAAAAGAGTGGCTTAAAATTACGATATACAACAAGAAGGTGAAAGGGAGGGGTGCTCGTTCTAATTCTTTATCACTGTAAAACAAACAGAACTTCAGGGTCATCAGATTTTAACAGAATTCTTTGGGGGTTCTGTTTGTTTGTTTCTTTACCTGGATCAGTATCCATTGGAATAAGACCCTCTGGTGATGAGCTCTGTACTACTGGTGATACCACAGCAGAGAGTTTGTATGACATCAGAATGAGCCTGGTCACCATTTCCTTCCATTCAGATACCAGTGTCAAGTTACTTAACAAAAAAAAAAAAAAAAAAATTAAAACCAAAATCACAATCAAAAACCATCATAACATGGATTAAAAATAATTTTAAATTTAAAAGAAAGAGTTGAAATTACAAACACTTCCACAACGGTATTTATGAAAACTATAAATAGGGTACAGATTGAAAAGTCTTAAGGCTGAGTTTAACACATATAAAGGAAGTATGAAAGGGCTAGCTAAACACTGCAGCAGCCAGATCCAGGTTCTGGATTTTGTTATAAATAACACTACATGCTTTTATGTTCTCCTGAACAGCTCTTCCACTGCACTTAAACATGGAGTCACAACTTAGTATGTTTTACTTACTTAAAGGACAATTGCTGCAAAGCCCCAGTTATACAGTGCACTCTCCCATACATTGGGAACGATGCTGCTGCTCGAAGCAGAGACTTCTTGGCTTGGAATATTTCTTCTTCAACATTCATCAACAAAAGCTTGATAACTAAAATTTTTTAAAGCACAGATTTGCATTATATATATATATTGTATTTCCTAAGAAATAAATCTGTTTTAAGAAGTATTTTAAGGAATAAAGCCTGTTTACACAACAATTCAATGGAAAATTCACAGTTTCCTTGTTTACACTTTTCTCTGTTTTGTATCTTAAATACAGGTTATTGTTGATTTTCAGTAACCTAAACTCCAGCAATATCTGGTATAGTCAATTTAATCTGTCTATCTGAATCAAATGGTAGCTGTGAAAAGCCCAACTGTGATCCTATGTCTGGGGACAATCCCACAGGTTATGATGAAGTCACAAGAAGTTACCTACGACATACTGCAAGTCACACTTCACCCTTAAGAGACACATTAATATAATAACCAGTTCAGCAGAATACTAAACATCAGAAGTTCATCGTTAAATATTTGAACCCTCTGTTTTCCGCTAAAGAACCTGACCAGTTCTCAAGGATACATGTGCCTATTTTAATTATACCTTCCAGCATCTCAGTGTCAGAATCTGAATGAAATATAGACTCTAACAAAGAACCATGGACAACTAACAACAGGAGATACTCTACAGCAATGAGACATGAGGTTATCCAAACATTTCCTCCATTTATGGCAACAACAACCACGTCTCAAAATCACTATTTCACTGCATATGAAGTATTAATAGGCATCTACAGAGAAGCCAATAATGGCACAAAAAGTACACAATGGTTAGTTTACTAAAAATCTACAAATTATATAAAATTGTTTATTACAAATAATGAATTTAAATACTTTAGTTTTATTGAAAATTACAAACGGTGGATGAAGCCTGATCAAGAAATTTGCTAAACCTGTCAGTTCTAGAGCCCTGTCATCTTTCATCCAGGGGCACTAAACCAAAGAAAAATATTCCAGATATGAACAAAGCCTGATTACTGTGGATGTGTATGTGCAGGACTGCGAATTACTCAGAAAAAGGCTTCCAATGACCAGAGCATCAAGGGGCAGTCTTGCAAACATCAAGCACTGGAACATAGACAGGCCAACTACTGCTGCTTTCCCTTTGGGTGACTGAGGTCTTAGAGGAAGCAGAGGCTCCTTTCCCTGCACTTCACGTGCCCAGCTTCACCAGGCTCGCTACCTGGGCCTCAATGTCACTAGTCAAAATAATAACAAAAGCCATCTTCTAGGATATTCAATAACTTCAACACAAACCCAGATTAAGCCAGGCACCTGGCTTCTTAACAGCAAAACAAAATATACTTAAAATCCTGCTAGAAATAAGCATCTCTTACTAAGCCTGCTACCAAAAAGCCATAAGGAAAAGCAGTAAAGTTTCAAATAAACATAAAAAACTTTTTCCCCAAAACATTACCTGCCAAAGTGTTCTTCTCCACTGTACTCACTAATGTGTTTTCATCCACCTGGGCGTTATGCTCAACCCATTTTCCTAAACAAATATGCTGCAATCCTTCATGATGTACTAAAAGGTTCAACAAATATGAAGCAGTGACACAATCATATGGCTTGGTACTTGTGCTAAGATCCATTGCTGCTTGGAATAGAAGATCTATATTTCCAGAATCCTGAAAAAAAACAACAATAATGCTCATTTTTTGAGCTTTCATATTGATTTAATTAAGCTATTTAAATACCACCCTGAAATCTGAGAATCTGGTTTTCATTAAGTTTGCTGGTACATATTTCTGAAGAAACAGTTATTTTGTGCACTGATCACCTTACAGTCAGAACATGCATGTGCATGTATTCAGCAAGCATACAATTACATACACATTGAGGATGGGGAAAGTCATTTATAAAGGAGTATTCAATCACACTGCACTTCACAGGAAGATGACTGTGTTTTATCTGCTAATGGACATCACAGAGAAGCCCAGTTTACCAGGAAACAGTATCTGTTCATCAGTACTTATTTAGTTAAAAGTCGCTTTTTATTAATTAATAAGCAGAAAAATCAGTATTGAGTTCAAAGGGCAAAATTTGTGAGAAATTAAACAATATCATCATATAATGAAATCTGAGACCAATCAGAAAGGACAAAAACAAGGAGCTGAATTTCTTAAAATACAAGAATAACCAAGTCAAAATGCCTCAATCATTTCCAAAGGGAAGTCACAGCTAAGCAAGGAGTTCACATTAACTACTTCTCTGATAGTTCACAGTCACACCCAATGAACTTCCCAAATGCCTTCATCCATTAGTAAAACAAGCCTCCCTAGGTAAGGGCAGAAGCTCTATAAAAATATATAAAATATGTTAGCAATGAACACTACTGCAGATAACTTGGGTTGACTTCCAAGTTTCAGGAATTGTGCTTTGTACCTAACCCAAGTACCTGGCATAACACAGAACATTCATCTTTCACCAAATTACTCCCTTTAAACTCTCTCAAATTCCATACCTGGAAATTAAATGCAACATCACGTAGTTTCATCAAAAGTCCAAATGCCAGAACTTTCACTTCCTCAAAAGTACTGGCAAAACACTGGATCAAAGTGTGGACACGAGTAGAATCAATCACCTGATCCAACTGAAAAACTTGTGCCTGACCTATTCAAAGAAATCAATGGCTTAGATAATTTTGCTGTAACTCTTTCCATAATAAGCACTGTATTCACACTCTGCTTCACTACACTAAAAGCAGTATAACAATAAGGTTAGAATAATGCTTTAGCTAAAACTTTAACTTACTACTCTTAACAGGTCTTAAAATACCCTGGTTACTGCTGGGGGAAAAAGAAGCTTACCTTATTCAAAAAAATTACTCTTAGTAATACTGAAAGCAACTTATTGCCAAAAAAAGAATCCCATTTATTCCCTTTAAATTCAGCAGTGGAAATAACCTTTATTTTAGCTTTGCTTGAAAATTATTTCCCTGGAAGTAGGTAATATTAGACAATAATTACTTTCAAAAAAAGGTTTAAAAAATTCAGTGTGTTTTGGTGTTTGGTCTTTTGGGTTCTTCTATCATAGGAATAATCCCCCAAAATGTAAGCCATTACAATTTTTTGCTTTTAATTTTTATGTAAAGGAGTTGTGACCTCTGGTGACTGATATAATGCTATAAAGAAGCCAGAATTTTTAAGATATAAACTATGTGCACCACCATCCAGCAGAGAACACAAAGGCAACTAAACCTCCTTTATAAAAGCAACGTCAGGTTTCTGAAATCCTAAGCTTCTTTTATAAACTATCAATACAACTTTCTATTAAAAAAAGGCAGTAACAATATACTACATACTCATAATAATAAAATTAATGTGTTCATCATTTATCAAGGTGTTTTGAGAAAAGATCTAACAAGACAACATTTATTCTTTCCTCTCAAAATCAACCTTAACCTTACATAAATAATTTCTTAAAAAAAAAAAAAAAGTTACAATTTAAGCCTGAAAACATACTTTTATGTTGGCCATATGATCCAAAGACAAGATTTAGCAAGACCATCAGTACTCTAACTAATACATCTTGAATTGGGGTTCCATAGTATCATGAAGAAAATTTAAAATAACAGCAGCACATCATCATTAACTGGTCATTAAAACTGTTTCTTATTTTGTATAATAATATCATAAGGAGATGCAAGGTTTTTCAATCAAGAGTTTTTATGAACTCAGTTTTTTAAATTATCAAGATGTTTGAACAGGATAAAGGAGTAAGTTATCAAATATATT
The DNA here is from genome assembly GCF_009829145.1 of Chiroxiphia lanceolata. Taxonomy (NCBI): domain Eukaryota; kingdom Metazoa; phylum Chordata; class Aves; order Passeriformes; family Pipridae; genus Chiroxiphia; species Chiroxiphia lanceolata. The sequence continues at coordinate 26,118,798 of NC_045639.1, forward strand.
GGAACTTGTCCAGAAGTTTTGTTCATAATAACAAAGACTCATTGAAAAACCTTGCTAAAAAACAGGATATGCAAGAGAATCCCAATATATGGAAGGTACTCAACAGGCCATAAACATTTGCTTTCACTTCAATATTCCTTTTTCCAATAAAACTTACGATCTTCCTTCAGGTAAAATGAAATCAACCCAGGAAACGCCATAAAAATTAGGGACTAAGAATACTATTTTTCTTTTACACCATCTAATAAATTTCTGTCAAAGTATCTTCTCCAATACCACTCATTCCTCCAGTCTATAAATTAGGCTTCTCACCTTTTGGAACAGAAAATACTTCTGCTATTGATTCCAAAATACTTAGTGCAGAAAATCTGGTTGGGTGTGATGAACCAGGAAACAATACCTCAAAAAGTCTGTCACATACAGATGACATGAAATCCTGAAAATCACAAGAAAAAATTTAAGATAGTTTACTTGCTGCACTACAAGCAAAAGTCTAAGTAACCGAATTCAGGACATTCTGCTTTACATGCTACCCAGAAAATTATGACCTTACAGTTAATTTTGGAAGAATGGAGAAAATTATGACCTTACAGTTAATTTTGGAAGAATGGGAGGCCTACCCTTATAGTACTGACAAAATTTCTTGTTTCCTAGAGGCAGTGAAGGCTGGACAATCCTTTGGGATTTTTTAACCCAAGAGTTTCCCTTACCCACTCCCACAAAAAGATGGCCCAGAAAAGTAGAACTCAAGACAAAGAAACAGTTTAACACAAAGAAACCAATGATGTGAGCCTTTAAATAAGGCTTAATTTGTCCTTAAAAAGGACAAATACAAAAGAAGACTTCATACTGAAGCTCTCTCAGTCATTCTCTCACTCACTGATCATTCTGGAGAGAAGAAAAAGGCTGAAGCTCAGCTGATCTCTATTTGAAGTCCAAGTAACACATATCATTTAAAACTCACTACTAAATGGCCAACAGCTGACAGGACATTTACCCAATTTTTTTTTTTTTTTTTTTGGATTGTGGTTACATCTCCAGCCATTCCTCACTTACTGCTGCTTTAATTCACATCATGGAGCAACCACTCAGAAAATAATCTTTATTGCTTTTGAAAAACATTGACATTGAAGACACCCCCAAATACTAATGGGCACTCAGTTCATCAACAACTATATTTAGCCAAAATTAACCTGTGTAAGTGCATCAGAGCGGACAAGCTCCTCAGCACTGTTTGGTTTTACAGGTTTTTTCCTTCTGCACTGCACTATTTCCTAATACACACACAGCCTAACTTACTCAGAGCTGTTCAAGAACAACAAACTTTCAGAAATGGTATCCCACCTCTTACACCTGTATGGCTAGCAGTCTAACTTACTTTATATTGCTGCAAAATCCCCAAAGGATGCATTGTAGTTGAGTTTTCAAGTAACTCTTGCTTGGTTTTATTTTGCTCCAATTTATAAAGCACCTGGGAACTTTCTTGTATCCTACAAAATAACTTTTAAAACAAAAGCAAAACATAGGTAAGGCAAGAATCCTTGACAGTTAAATAAGGGAAAGGCAGATTTTCAGCTTATTTTCCAGATCATATTGTTTGTAATATTTAGGAAGTTTGCACACAACACAACACAGAACAGATCCTTCTCTCTCCACTCCAAAACCAAGGATTTGCTTCCCATCTCTACTGTGACCTTTATTCCCCTCCCTCTGACCTCCAGCACCTTCTTTCATCTTCCTCCTTAAATTCATGCCTAGTCTTCTCCTCCCACCTCCTCATTTTCTGTGGAACATATAAAAAAGCTCAATTAATGCATATGATTTTTACAGCCTCAGTATCTCTTTAAGAGTTTGACTAGCATCTATAGAATGCTTCCTCCATCTCTTTTATTACCCTCTGGTAGTATCCCCTTTCTTATTACGCTCCCTCTAACACAATTCTTCCACCTCATGTTCCTCAGTCTGCACTAGGTGAGAATTGAAAGAGTTACATTTCTCTTTTGTTTCTGCAAACCTATTTCCTCATTTACCACCCATCTTAAATTAGTTATTTTCTCCTTCCGCACTGTTTTCTCTTCCCATTAATGTCTTCCAAAACGTTCTTTATGCATTCACCGTTTCCTCATTTTACCTACATGCTTCTGCCATGAACTACATGTGACCTCGACAACTTGCACAGTGTTGACAGACTCAATCCCTGCAGACTGCAATGGCACAGCTACATTTGTCATACTGTGCCATTAATATTCCTCTCTCTTGTCTTCCAGGTGAGGTTTCTGAGGCTGATTAAGTGACTGTGAATTTGCCTGAGGTGTGACAAGTCTCTGTAAGCACAATCTGAGCCCGCAGCAAAGGCAACACTGCTTACCCTACAGTACGTTGATTTGCTATTGGCAAACTGTGCATGCACTGACGGGTTAAGCAACACCCGCTACCATTAATGACCAAGTTACTGTGCCTACCACTTAATCTTTTGTTTAAGTCATCCTTGCCTGCAATGACTTAACACCATTCAGTTGGGTAATACATACAGCAAAGTCTTAGAGCTTCTATTCTTTCAGATGAGCAACTTCGTAACATATTCAGGAATATTTTTTTTTTAATGTCACTATAACTAATATAACAGGTACATTAGACATTGCTTATCATTTGAAATTACCTTTCTCAGTATAGAAACGATCTGTTGCCTTACTGAAGGAGACTGACTGTTCAAGTTGTACATCATAAAAAAATGAATTAGTTGCATTTCTTCCGTAGACACAGTTTCTGTGGTACGATGGGTTTCACACAGTAAACCTAAAGCATCAATGCAAACCTGAAAGATATTTGGAAGTTAACCATAAAAGAGTTACTGGCACCTATGATGATATCTTTGTTTTAAAACCATGCTGACATAGTGATCAGGATCAAAGCAATTGTTCTAATTTAAAAGTACACATAAAAGGTTGACCTTTACCTGACTGTGCTGATGAACTAGACCTTGTTTTATACATTCAGTGGATACAAGACCATTGCTCACGATATTTGAAAGCTCCAGGTGTCCGTGAGCCCTGGCAGTTCTCAGGCATGCCATTAATGCTCCAAGAGCTCCTCTAGTACTACAAGAGCCTAAAAAAAAATTAAAACTAGTAATAATTATAGTTTGAGTAACGCAAACAATGTACTGTTTGCAATGCTTGTCAGAAACTCCCAACACTTTCAACATGACCGACCTCCACCTCCTTTTATTTCTACCCTGTAAATCCCAAAAGATGGTCCTGTTACAGATTAAACTAGTTCTAAATAGCCTGGTTCCTGAGAAGCTTCATCTTGAACACATATGAAAAAGAAGACCTTACAAGGTCTCACAAGCCATTATTTTAGAATTACACTAAATCACATCAAAAACTAAAAGAGAAACATAAATCTCACGTCCACATATTTGCAAGAAATAACAGTCTGTAAAACCCTGTTACTGGACACGCCTGTGTAAGAAACAACAGTGGAACAGAAAAACAGGAGAAGAAAATACAGATACATAATAAAACCTAGCATTTGAAGGAAACAGTAAGGCACCCAACTAGGTGGGAAGGAATAGTAATTATTTTGCTCATATCATGAAGACACACTTGTGGTTACTATGACTTTCACCTTAAAATACTAATAGCAATAATAACCATCTAGAATTTTTCTCCCAAGTTAATTCTAACAACAATAATAGATCAGAAATCATGTCTGAGATTTTTGTTTTAAAAAGACAATTATAATTACAAACACTAAATTTATTTTCTTACCCAGATTAGCATCTGCAGAGGCCTGAAGAATTCTAATCATGTAGCTCAAGCTGTCAGGGTTACATTTGAGTAATTTTGGTAAATAGTAATCTATTATGTAAGTAGTTTGGTCATGGTTCCCTTCACATAGTATTACCAGAAGAGGAGAAACCCAGATGTTGTGCCACTGATCAATCCAGGTGCTTTCTCGAAAACTCGAAGTAAAATGGGCTTTGTGATTTGTAAACATGGTTTCCAGAAGATCGCTAGCATAAGGTGCAAGAGACTGATCATTCATCACATCCAGGATTTGTACTGGAATTGTTCTGTCCAACTGTAGTATATTTTCAGTGCCCACACACTCCACAAGACAGCCAAGAGAAGAGTACTTCCCTTTCACATGCCAATCCAAGCTTAGTAAATGCTTTATCAGCCTTGAAAGGAAGGGGTCTGATTCTTCATTGGATCCAGTAATGGTGCCTTGGTGTATTTGAAGAAGATTCTTGAATATCAATTTGGTTTGGTGCCTAATGGCATCCAGAGGGTGGTCCCAGTGTGTATAAATGTATTCCAGCACCTTCCCAATTATGTCAGAGTTCCCATTAAGCTTGATTTTCAGATTTGGAGAGCCTGAAGCAAGGGCAGCCAGTGCTGAATTAGTCCAAATAGCAAGGACTCTAGACAAACATGTTGCCACACTGGATTCTTTTAACCTTTTAAAAAGAACAAACAAAAATAAAGTTTATTATTTTCATTTATCACTTTAAAAAAAATAAATTTGTGTTTCAAAATAATTATTCATCACATTCATTTACCTTACACCAAAACAGGTAAGAAGACACTAGCCATTCCAAAAGGAAAAGGAACGAACACAGAAGTGATGAACTGAATGTTGTAAAGTGCATGCTTAGTTACCTGACAGGCTATTAAGTGGCCACAGCTAAACCCCATAAACATTAAAAGAAACCTGACACACCACACTTCATTTTAAAAAGCAAAAATAAAAATTCCTACGTAGCTGGTAATATTTGAGCAGCATTATGTTACTGTATGCTTCTTGAAAATATAAGGAAAACTTTTCATTGCCATATAAAACCATCAAAACTGAGTACCCTACGTGCAAAAACAAAAATCACAAAATTGACCTCCAATGTAGGAACAAAGGTTGAACTGAATACATGTTTTAACTTCCAATCCAATAGCACTGGTAAGGCCATTAGATGCAAGCAGTCAATGCTTGCAGTAAGAAAAAAAAAATAAAACTCATCTTTCTTCAAGTATTTCACGAACTGGTACACTTTGTTTTCTTCTTAACTTTTAAGAAGGATAATGTCCTGAAACTAAAGTTTATCTGACTACACAAGAACTGATTATGACATACCTTATCATAAAGGAGGTGGTAAATTAATCCCACTCATGTTAGAAAACAAATTTTATTTTAGCATGCAAGAATAAGTTGACATTTAGAATTATCTATGCAATATCCTTATATTTTTCAAATTTACAGTGTTATTCTGAATATATTAAAAAGCTGATGTGATCTGTGGAAAAATCTAATATCATTACACAGAAAACAAAGAGATATTTCACCAGGACCGTAGGAGTTATGTTAAAACAGAAGTAGAAAGATAAACCACTCCTCCCAAACATGAAACAACACAAATCAAAACACAAACTTACTCTGAACTCAAAGACAACAAGACTGATGCAATATCTAATAATAGTTTCTCTCCATTTTCACCCATGCTGCCATTCTTCCAATCCAGCATAGCCAGTGCTCCATGGCAAAGAAAGAGAAGGACTGAGTCAGGGAGTTCTGCCGTGCACAGAGCCCCACAGTTACTCACAAACCACGCCGGCACGCCTGTGTGTTTCACTGTCCCAAGAAGCAAGTCACTGACCTGTAACAGCAAAATAACACCCATTACAGTATGTCAGCACAGGAGAAAAGCTATTTCAGGCATAACTTAGAAGGTGTGAAGGGATTTCTTGTACACTAGTTTTCTCAATTCAAAACCCTGGTCTTATTATTTCAGATGGCAAGGAGAGAGTAACAGATTTACGCCCCAGCTGAAGACTGAGGCAGAGGTTGGCAAGTCTCTGTATCAGCAAACCCTCCGAACAACTCTGACAGCACAGATTAACAACACTATGACATTGCACAGTCCTAGTGAAGGAACACACTCACCAAGGAAGGCAATTCCTCAACTGGTTCATACATAGCTCTAGTAAACAGAATAACAGCCAGTCCTGACGTAGTCTGGACAGTTTGCAGCAGTGTTGCTAAATGGCAGAGAAAGATATTTTACATTAGAGTGCAGCAAACATGTGCTAGAACCATATATCAAAATTACAACAATGGTAACGCATTTTCCTAGACTACTTGTAGTTGTATAATGACAAATCTGTAGTGTCCACCTGGCTAGCAAGTATTAATGAATTTATGTTCTAGTGTAATAGGAAACTGTCAATATCTTTTAACAGATAGAAAATACAGAACTGCCTAGTAAGACAAGGAGGGCTGTGGCAGAGCCTATGGACACACGTTAAATTCTACTATACAAAAACGTCTGTATATGAAGAAAATATATAGTGCACCCATAAATTGTTCTGACAGCATAATTCAGAGAGATGTATAAATTTCTGGTAGGCACAGACATTCAGCAAGTCCCAAAAGCATTTCTGTTAGTTTCTGAATTATCAGTAATAGCATTTACATTTTTTTTTTACAGTAGGACAAGTTAAACTGTAGACTCCAGAACCACAATCTACAAACCAAAAGACCAACCACTGTTCCCACTCCTCTTAGTCTCACTAATTCAATTTCCATTCAAGCTAAACTAAGTTTTTATACATACAGGTTGTATTTACTACAAAGACAACAATACTGAGTTAATAAAAATATTTGGGTCTGAATGTTACTAAACTTACCATCCATTAGGAAGTTTGTGGAGCTTTTCAGTAAACTACACATACTTTGCCAAACAAAAGATTCATTGTGTTTCCAAAGATTTCCCTGGATATTTTCTTGTAATTTCTGTATAAGCATCATTGAAACTTTAATGGCTATCAGTAAATCATGCATTAACTGAGTCTGAACAATACAATTTCCCAGATTCTTTCTGTGGAAAAAAAAAAAAAAAGATAAACATGCATACAAGAAGGATAATAAAGCCATTCTTCACCATCCCCAGAAACCTATATTCTGTCAACTTCAGAAAGAATTAATGGTAAAAACTAATTTATCGCTTGAGTTGACCAGATACGTAACTACAGGAAAAAGAGAAGTGGACTCAAGGGTAGTCTGTTAAAACGAAGTTAACAAAAAAAAAAAAAAAGAAATGACAAATTCTGCTACCCCTTCTGCAGGTTCCTGTGACAAACTTTCACTCACTCAATTCTGCCTGAGCAGAGCTGAATTTTTCCAGAAACTTTCCAAAAAGACCAACAGAATGCAGTGCTGCTCTTTTCTCATTTTTCAAGTAGTTCCTCTATGTGCAAAGCATATATTTCTATGATTCAACTTTTCTTTTAACATGAAAATAGAAAATACCTAAACTTTCACTGTACAAAACACTTCATTAAGCACACTCCACCTTTGGAGAGAGGTCACAGTGAAGAGACCTCACTTTAAGCAATGATGGAAAATATCAAGGTATTAAATGATGACTGCTGTGACAGACTAAACAGAACACAAATACTGAATTAAACACTCATGGAAAGTGAAAGAGTATTACTCTACCTGAATTTTATACCTATTGATTACACTGTTTAGTTACAATTCAGATAGCAAAACCACAACTCAAACATCTCCCTTAGAAGTAGTAGCTCCAACACAGTATCAGTGCCTTACTCTGTTATTTTATATCATATTTGCCACAAAAGAAAGAAATCAGCAGCTTCTTTATTTAAAATACACATCACTGTAAAGTGACATTCCCATCTTTCATCAATTAAAGGGATACTTCAAACCAAACCACATTATCTTGCAAGAGTGAAACAAAACCAGATAAAATAGAGCTTATATTGAATTCACTTGCCTGTTTTCTTCCTGTATGTCAAGTAGCGACTTCTGGAGAAACTGAAGAACTAGTGAAAATAATTATGGTATGAATTTACTTAAAAGAGAAATAGAACACAAAAACACCAGCAAATCAAGCACACATACACATCATACCCAGCTACAATGAACAGTTACCCATATAGTGGTGTTTCTTCCACTCCAACAACAACTTAAACTGACATTTCACTGCAGACCAAAACAAGCAATGCTGAAGCAAAACCTCAAGCTGTTTTGCAACAACCTGATACAAAACAAGAGTTTCCAACCCACTTGGTCTGCTCCTATGAGGTATTGAGAATTCTGGTTCCTCAGCAAAAAGCTGAAATTACCAAAAAAGACACAGCAGCCATAAAAGGTCCACATGAAGCTGAACACTACTTGCATGCTGAGGGCACAATATGTCAAGTAATCCCACATTACCAGAAGATCAGATTTCTGCCAAATTACTACCAAACAAAATTCTTGCCCAGTGGGCCTGGGTTTGCTGTAGGTGACTGTTAACAGTTCAGTGTTCCCACATCCAACTTTATTATGAAGCACAACACAGAGAATGCATCACACAAAGGAGCATCAACTCCCCCAGGCCTTTAAGAATTACTTTACAGATTTATGTCTAGGGTTGCTCAATAAAGCAGGACTGACCCCTGGAAATTAAAGCTACAAATCAAAGTCTTGTCTTTGACAAAAAAGTAGCATGTGAGGGTACTAGTTATTGAAAATTAACCAGGAGGAAATCAGATCTGATAGATCTTCATGCCTACTTCATGTAACTTCTTCCCATACCCGCCCCTCCCCCAAAAATCTGCAGTGAAGCTTATTTTGCTGTAAATATAAGTTTACCTTCTTCAAACAGGTTCTTAATACTTGCTCTACCTAGAGGAAAGAAAATATATTTTAAGTACTGAATACCAGCCAGCACTATCTATTTAACATAACTGCAAACATTATTATCAGGTGTGGCACCAAGGTGCCAACCAGCATTGAGCAAATCAAACCAGATGACAATATATTCAATGTCACTGTACCTAAGCTGAAGTCCTCCATGCAGGAAGCAAGGTTGTCCAAAACTTTTCTGTACAAATACACATCTGTGGTTTTCAGTTCTGCCCTAAGGCAGCACACAAAGCTTTGCACACCTAACATCATCAACTCTTCAGGAAGACCATTCAGTGAACTGCAACAGCAAGAAACGGCACAATCAGTTTGCTTACACTGATGTTGAACATCCACTCAACTGAAGTCGATGTCAGCTACAACTCTAATAAACAGAAACAGTCTGTTTTAAAATAAGCATGCAGGTTCTAATTTTGCAGCTAGAAAACCTGTCAAATGGGTGTAAAGCTCTGACCTGCCACCAAACACAGGACGGAAGCCCTGCATCTCTCAGTGGGGACAGTGAATCTTTTCCAACAAAGAAAGGAAGACAGCTAAGCACTGGATCTTAAAAAACATTAAGGCTGTAATAAATTCACTAAAGAAATACAGCAGTAATTTTGCAACAGAAAAATTTAATTGCAATAAAAATAGGCACAAGAAATCAGTTTAGTTACGATTCCTCTGAACCCCTTTCTCTTGACAAAGCTGAGAATTTTTTTTAAACAGAAGCATTTTGAATTTCTATTCTAACACTGGATTTTAAAATTCAAAGTGCTAATTACACAGTATTTTGTCTTTCCAATAATGAAACAGATCAAAATAATACTTCACTCTGAAGTTATTTATCCAGTGATAAGTTACTTATAATTAAAATTTTTAACTAAGGCAGAAAAAAATAGTACTAATATTCACGTATTAGCACCACAAATTTTCAGTAATTAAACCACAGCCATTTGTTGTGAATGACAAATTACTGACTTCTAGGTAAAGAGAACATTTAAACAAAATAAAGGCTTACTATTCAATTTTTTACCTTGCTAATACTTTTTTCAAAGGATTCTTCATACTCAGTGAAAAATATGTCTCTCCCAAAATATCCAAACAGGTTTTAACCATGGGATCACACGCAGAGGTCTGATCCATCTTCTTCACCAATGGCATAATCTACAATCAAAAGAATGCAGGATGAACAAAAAGCTCTAGATACACTCTCATCAACAGGGGCAGATTTCCCTCTCCAAGTATATAGTGGAAAACTGTCCTCTCTTTATTTCTTTTGAGTTTGAAGTGTTAGATAACGTTCCAAGAGCACCTGTAATACCAAAAATACATATATACAAAATAGGAAACTTGGTATCACTTGTCTTCCACCATTTTCAGTAACTACTTTAAGTACTAGAACTACATTTCTACCTGGTCTATGTGCAGCAGTAACAACTGCTTTTTACCTGCTTCCAAGAATACCTAAAACATTACAAAGTTTATTTTGAATTGTATTCCCCATTAACAGTGCACGACACAGTTACCAAAACCACACTAACAACAGTGAAGTCTTACTTGTTTAATACACTGGATCTGCTGGATGCCATTTCTCAGCTGTGCACAGTGCAGAAGCAGAGAAGCCAGGTTTTGCTCTTCAGCCTTTGAAAACTCTACATTTGGAAGAAAAATCCCTTTTTAGAAAGGAATTACAATAAACACTGTAAACAATACGTAATTTACAAGAATATAAAATGACTGCTTAATTCTTGGGTTTTTTCCTGTTCCAGTAAGTCTACCGGTGCCACAAACCCTTAAGTCACCTTACAACACCCTAACATCAATTTTTTTTTTTTATCAAATGAAAAAAAAAAAAATCAGTTTCACTGGAACATAACAGTAGGCCTTACCTGCAGTACGAAGACCACTCTCACAAAATCACAGCATGCTTGAATTGAAAGGAACCTCTGGAGGTCATCTGGTCCAATACCACTCAAATAGGGTCATTAGAGCTGGCTTCTCAGGATCATTGCCATACAGCCTCTGAATACCTCCAAGGCTGGAGACTCCCTGACTTCCCTGTGAAAGCTGTGCCAGTGCTCAGTCACCCTCACATTAACACAGTGTTTCCTGATGTTTAGAGGGAATCTCCTGTGTTTCAGTTTGTGCCCATGGCTTCCTGTCCCATCACTGTTCAGCACAGAAAAACCCCTGGCTCTGCCTCCTTCATGTCCTCCAATCAGGTATTTTTCACACATTGGTAAGATGTCCCTGAGCCTTCTCTTCACCAGGCTGTAGAATCACAGCTCTCTCAGCCTTTCCTCATAGGAAGGATGCTCCAGGCCCTTCAGCATCCTCAAAGCCCTTAGCTGGACTCTTTGTCCATACTGCTCTTGTATTGGGGAGCCAAGAACTGGATGCAGTGTAGCAGGTATGACCTCACCAGTACTATCTCATAGTAACTTGAGTATACTTTAGTATACAAATCTTGCATTACTTGGTGTTGGGTTTTTTTAAAGTAAATATCACTGGAAGTTCATATCATCAAACAAACATGAAGAAACAAAAAAAAAAAAAAACACAAAATAAAAGACTATATGAACAGTATCTTTAAATCAAGTTAACTGCAGAAAACACAAAGACTGGGAAAAATACACTGAAAATGACCTCCACAGAACCCTTCCAACCTCAATCATTCTGTGATTCCTGGAAATTCCATATTAACCCACAAATTAATGCTAGTACTTCGTGTATCACCGAATTACAGGTGTGCAAATGGGGTCACAAGTAGGACCTTCTTTCACCTTCATACCAAAGACAAAACAAAATGAAGAGTTTTCAAACCAAAGTTACAGTGCTCTAAAGGATTTTTTTAACTCTGTCAAGGTAAGAAGTCATTGTCATTACAAAATAAAAATGAACCACACCTGACACCCACAAAGCAAAACCACTGGAAATAAAACATAATAAGCAGAAACACAGATCAATTTCAGTAACTACTCAAAGGCAAGAGAAATCACACATTAGTTCAGAATAATACACTCTACTTACTTTGAAGTTTTTCAAGCTGATGATGATCAAGAAAGAATGCATCCACCTGAATTTCCTTCTTCTTCTTTAAAACCATTTTAGCTGATTAGAGAAATACCTCCTTAAAAAACAACACACAAACAAAAAAAATCAAAGCAACAGGTCCCATTGTTTTAAAAGCATAATTATAAACACTTTCTATGATAACACTTCCTTTTCACTGTCCTACTATCCTGAAATAATGTTTATTGCATTACCTGTGCAATTTTTTTTCAAAGTAGTAGCTCTCTTTAATTTTATCAACTTCAACTATTTCAAGCATTTCATCCAAAATTCACCCAAACTGCATGACACAAAATGGAACTCATAGCAAACAGGAATTGCTATATGCATGACAAACTGTCTCACTGGAGTTTTTACTGCACTTGTTACATAGTCTCTGGCATGACCCTGGATCACTATTTGGGACCATCATACAGAAGCATGGTAGTAATGGAACAAAACTTCTGTTTTACTGGTCAAAACTCATTGAACTGTATTGATGTCAAGTTAGAACTGTGTAGCAAACAAAACTGCTTTGCTATTATGAATGTTGCAAAGACCAAGTTACTCTTCTTGTTTTAATTAGTTGAAATTTAATGTGCTTACACCTTCACTGACATAAAAACTCATTATTAACAGAAAAGCTGAATTCGGAAGGGACCTTTGGATCTGGACCAATCTCCTGCTCAACCTGGGCCACCTGAGCCAGTTACCCAGGTCCACGTCCAGATCTCTTTTGAATATTTCCACGGATGGAGACTCCACAGCCCCTCTGGACCACCTGTGCCAGTGCTCGGACACCCTCATGACACACGTGGTGACTCCTGTTGGCCTCAGAGATCCTCCTGTGTTTCGGTCTGTGCCCACGGCCTCCTGTCTCGGCACTGGGCACCACTGAACAGAGCCCAGCCGCATCTTGTCTGCACCTCCCTCTTCACATATTTCTATACACCGGTAAGATCTCCTGGTCTATTATCTACTCCCACTTGGAGTATCCAACACCGCAGCTCTCGGCACCTTCGGGCGGTCACGGGAAGACAAGAGCCCGGCTGCCCAGGCCCCGCTGCCCGCAGGTGCCCCGCGCTCTCCCCCTCGAGCGACCCCGCTCCCCACCGCGGCTCAGAGCGCTCGGCCGGGCCGGGCCGGACCGGGCCGGGCCGCGCCACCACCGCCTCAGGCGCCCGCCCCGCGCCTTACCGGGCCCGCAGCGCGACGGCGCCCGCCTCGGGAAGTGGCTGCGGCGGCGGGGAAGGGAAGGGAAGGGAAACACCGAGAACCCCCCACCTACCCCTTACCCGAGCGGCGCCCGCCGGTCGCGCCGCGTCCCTTCCCGGTGCCCGCGCCCCGCCCGCACCACGTGCCGCCCGCCGCCAACCGCGGCGCTCCCCGCCCACGGCACGGACCGGACCGGCCCCGCAGCGCCGCCGGCACCGCCTCGCCGGGAGCGCCCGGAGCAGCCGGTCCTCGTTCCGCTGCGCGGGTGCCGCCTTTCCTTGAAAATACTTGACTGTACTAAAAGGTAAACAACAACGCGAGACTCAGAATCACAGAATCAGTTCGACTGGAAGAGCTCGAACTGATCGAAGAGATCATCGAGTCCACCTGTGTCCGAACACCACCTTGTCAGCTAGACCATGGATGGCACCGAGTGCCACGTCCAGTCTTTCCTTAAACATCTCCAGGAACGGTGACTCCACTGCTTCCCTGGAAAGCCCATTCTAATGCCTCATCACCGTTCCTGTGAAGAACTTCTTCCTAATGTCCAACCTAAACGTCCTCTGGCACAGCTTAAGACTATGTCTTCTCGTCCTATTGTCCTGTCCTCCTTTCACGGATACAGCTGGTTGCCTAGGAGAACAGGCCGACCCCCACCTTACTCCAACCTCCTTTCAGGTAGTTGTAGAGAGTGATAAGGTCACCACTGAACCTCCTTTTCTCCAGGCTAAACACACCCAGCTCCCTCAGCCACTCCACACTGGACATACGGTCCAGACCCTTCACCAGCTTCATTGCCTGTCTCTGGACTCGCCCCAGGGTCGCTGGCCTTTGTAAAGCACAATTAGCTTTCTTTATTTTAAAACGTATTCTTAACTTTGGGGAAAATTGGTGATAACTTTGATGTATCTCATGATAGCTTGTGTTTCTCTCCGAGTAGCTACTCTCCCTCCTCAGTTCCTGAGAGTAGTCAGCAGTTTTAAATGGATGTTGAGTCTTTCAGAGCTTAATTTGTTGCATGCCCTTACACACAGCAGCTTAGCAGAGCCACTCCAGAGCTGACTACGTTTCAGAGCCAGAGGAAGCAAACCCCAGTAAAGCATCCAACGCAAATCAAGCTCATATAGGCAAAAATCCTTTTTCCAAGGAGTAGAAAAGAGCCTGGCTAAACACTTCACAAAAATCCAATAAATTTACTTTGAAAAGCAGTCTCCATTTGTTTGTTTCCTCTTAACCATATCTCTCAATCCTTTACAGCAGTTCATAATTTGTCAGCACTTCTGCATTTTCTAAAATTATAAAATTATTAACCAAACCCAGCTATTTTTTATATATAAGCATTTATACATTTATACATTTTCCAGTACCTCAAGGGAGCCTACAAGAAAGCTGGAAAGGGATCTTTTAAAGAGCACATAGTGACAGGACAAGGGGGAATGGATTCAAACTGAAAGAGAGTAGGTTTACATTAGATATTAGGAGGAAATTCTTTGCTGTAATGATGGTGAGACACTGAAACAGGTTGCCCAGAGAAGCTGTGGTTGCCTCTTTCCTGGAAGTGTTCAAGGCCAGGCTGGATGAAGCTCTAAGCAACCTAATCTAGTTAAAGGTGTCCCTGCCCATGGCAGAGGGGTTGGAACTAGATGATTTCGGAGGTCCCTTCCAACCCAAACCATTCTATGATTCTCTGGTTTCATTTGTTGCCAGAGCAGATTTTTTTTTTTAGTTTTCAACATCCACGTGCTGTGCCTTTCACAATCCTCCCAGGCCACATGTGAATATAATGTATGTAACAAGTACATAATTGGTAAGTGATAGAACTATCAAATGGGGATGGTCTTTCCTGAATCCATGACTTGTATCTAGCAAAAGGGGAATCTTCCACTCATTTTTAAAATGGTTATTGCAAAAGGGGCTGTTGTAAAATGCCAGCTCAACATAGCAGTCATGCTTCCACAAAGATTTAAGAGCAACAACATTTTGGCAAGGAAAAGGGAGAAAAATATTGCCACATGACTTTCACCCAGTAGTGATTTTCTTAGCAATCTAAAGCTGCTAGAGGCCACAAGAGTTTGCTCAGGACTTTCAACAAACTTCTGGATCCCCCTTTAACACTAAAGCTTCACAGTACCTTCTGACTTCTGACATGGTAATGGCCAAAGGAATTGAGAAAAGGTTTAACTACGTACAAACACAAGGAAAATAACTTGAGTTTTTGTTTGTTAGTTGGCTGAATTTTCCCTCTGTTTTGGGTTCAGCTATTTCTAGGAAATTGATGGTGTTATTTGGCACTACCTGTCACAGTGACCTACTCTAAATGCTGGATCCTCTTCAGCTCAAAGAGAGACTGAATGCTCACAAGTGATTTAATCTTCCAGACAAATCAGACAATACACCCTCATTTAGTGTAAGCAAAGTTCCTTCAGCCCGATGCAATACCTGCATATTTTATATTCAGTATGATCCTCTTTCTACAGGCTACCCAACTTCAGAAAACCTTTTCAAGGTTCTAGCTCATTTTCTGTAACACTATTTCCAGTAACTTTCTGCTTTCCAAAAGAGCTTTACTTTCCCCAAGGTTTTCCAGTTAGGGAAAGCATCAGTGCCAGGGAGCTGTCAGGTAACACCTGAAGAATCCGTACTTTATAGTTCAATGAAAGCAAAGAGGCACCTCAAGAAATGAAATTATAGCATGCAACACCCACACATTTTAATTGCTTTGTTTCTCTAAGAGCACCAAGTTTCCAGTGTTCAAAATAACTTACTTAGAACTAGCTCACATACCACCATTGAGCAGCTCAGCAGGCAGGGGTTTTGAGGCTTAACTGCTTTGAAAAGGTAAAGTAACTCTGTTTTCATAATTTGTGATCTGCTGGTAAGAAGCAACAGACCCTTACTGGTGCTGTGGCTCTGATCTGCTCTGCTGCGTGCCAGAGATCTTACCAGAGACCAAAACAGGATCGTAGCACTAGAAATTTTTAGGGAGAGAATAAAAAACAACCAAGAAAGCATCACTATGTCATTGCATAAATATACCTACACCTCGAACACTGTGTGCATTGTTCATCCCTACAGAAGAATGTAGTAGGACTTCCAGAGGTGTGGGGTAGGGTAAGAAGGATGGCCAAAGGTAGAGAGGGGCACCTCTCTGTGTAACCATTAAAGTGAATTTGTAACTTTGCTCTCAAACAGAAAATGGAACATGACAGAAATTTCTAAGAGCACTTTCGTTGTCTCTGCAAAAATTTAGGGGCATCAAATGAAACAAGCAGGTGGCATGTCCAAAACTAAATGAATCATTTAAACCACAGAGATCATCATCCTAGGACATTTTGGATCATGAAAATTACATTTGTTCAAAAGCAGCTGGACTAAATCATGGGAGAAAAACAAACAAACAAACAAAACAGCAAAAGCTTCAAAACACAAAACTTCTGCATCACAAAGTCTCTGAACCATTGGAGACTGGGACCGTATTCTGGGGTAATGACACTTAACTTCCCCAGGCCCTGCCTGAGGACAACAGCCAAGTGACTGGTTACCAGCCTGGCTGACCTTCTGCTCTGATGTCCTGCTCATCCCATTTTTATTGGGATATCCCAGCATATTTCTGCTATTCATCAGAAGTTTTTTCTAAGCACTGGATTTACGCTCACAGACTTTACGGTTTTGACAAATCAACATCCACCAGTGAAAATTAAGGAAAATTAAAGGAAATATTCTAACCCATGGAAACTTTAATGTTCAGGCTGTAAATTCTAGTCTTCTTGAGATATGCCTATATCAGTACGTAGAATATTTAATATTTTATGTTTCTTTCAGAGGGAGATGATAATCTCATAGTTTGAAAACTCTCAGAAATTGATTATTTAGAGCAATATAGAATTTTCCCACTGTGTGGCGCCAAACAATTAAAAAGCAGCTAAAGGGAGACATGGACCTTCTCATAAACTGTAGTTTTCTTAAATAGAAAAAACCTTTATTAGTAACTAAAGTAACGCCAGATTCTTCCATTCAAAGGTACCAAAGCACAAATACTATGGGCTGTTTAGATAAAATGCCTTTTTTCTGTCACAGAAAGACAAACTGTAGCCTTAAAACAACAATATTTTAAGTCATAGCATAACGATAATAATTGAACAGGCATGATCTTTCTCCCTTCTCCTCCTCCACTTACATAATCCCTTTAAAGTTTTTTGTTAAGAAAGATCAAGATACTTTTAAATTAATTTGAACATCACTTGAAAATGACCTATTTATTTATATCACAGTTTTGTAATTGCAACTAGTATAAAAAATATTTTTTCTATTGCAAGTCTCAAGTATATATACCATCTTTCCAAAGAATCCACACAAAAATGAATTCAAGAGAAGACGCTGTATGATTTAAGATTTTGGAATCACAAAATGTTTCCTGGCGTATATTTCCAATTTTAGACACACATACCAATCTGAAATACCTAAACTTAAATGGTTGCCATGCTTATTGATGTGAGAAAGGACCAGAAGAACTCTTTTTGTCATGACAGGTTAAGGTTCTGATCCAGCATGTCCATCATGTTCTACATATGCAGGAAAGTCTCATAAAACCAAAATTTTACATTCTAGTTGCAGGTTTGATGACAACTTGATCATCTCTGGAATGTAGCTAGTGGCATTTTTTGGATTAGCTTCCATCCTTTAGAGTAGATGTTTTACAATACAATCTTCATAATACTTTAAAGCAAATGAGGTTATTGTTTAGTAAGATAATGAAGAACTTAGAATTTACTTTCTTGCATTAAGTCCATTACAGTAAAGAAGCCCATAACACACATCTTCAGCCCACAGGGAGGCTAATACTTAGGAGTCCTCATTAGAGAGGGAAATATTTCATAATGTTTTGACTTTGGTTTACTTCTGTAATGAGCCAGTTAACAGATGATCATTCCAAAGTGCAAATACCTGCAATTTGCTTCTACAATGTACTGCCTATCAGGTTTTTTGCATTCTTTGCACATATTTGCAAGAATTTGTGCAGGTTTATTATTGCTTTCATGTAACTTCCATCAGTGAGAACAGTAAGGAGAAAGAACTCTCTTCCTGAGATTGTGCTTACGTGTATAATAGTTTTCTGTGTCTTTACCTGGAAGACTTCTGGCTTTCCCTCTTGCTTTCTAATTACAAAAGAAAGTTATGTTTCGTTCTATGTATCCCAGTTGTTCCACTGGTAATTTTATTTCCATCAGTAACTGACAACAGATTCTAGCCACTTCTACATACTTCACAGCTAAGGGCAGTTGAGAGAAAATCCTGAATACCCCTATTCCTTCTTCCAGAATATTTTTTTATGCCTCTTTACATACTGGTATCGAGAGCTGCATGACTGTAAAGCATTTTCATTACTCGAGGGCAGAGAAATTGTCAATACACAAAAAAACCTGAAAGAAACATTCATTGTGTTTCTTTGCTCTCCCTCTTGCGGTCCAAGCACGTCATTCCAGTAGCCTCCACTAGTTCTGTGCACTCTGGATTTAAAAGCTTTCTGCACACTTGGGTGTACCCAAAGAGAGCGTGTCACTATTGAAGTTTACAATATGGTCAAAGTTTTCATTACAGGCCAGTGCTAAAGCATTTGGTATAGTGTTTGTTGGGAACTAAATGTTGATTTTGATTCTTTTAGCTAGATCTTGTAATCTAAAAAAATTTTTCTTTTAATTTAAATGTTTTTAATGTAGCTTGAACAGTCTAGACAGAAGGTATAGGGTAGAAAACAATGCACTTCTTGCTATACCACCAATCATGTTTTTAATATATTTTTTCAGCGACCAGTGTTAAAAAAATACATGAGGCACTTAGGAAAGTAGCAGCAAATGAAGCAGTTTCGGGAAAGTTGTTGGGATACTTTAAGGTCACTGCAAGTGTGTGGAAAATTGGAGGCTGTACTGAACTAAATAGGAAAAAATGAAATTCTGTGTATAATAACCAGATGGGGAATATTTGAGCTTTTAAGACCTTTTTTTTTTTTCAAACTGAAAAACCGCACTTCCAATGACTCACAGATGAATGTGAAAAAGCAGTTTAGTCTGCACACCTACATTAGAAATAGCCACCAGAGGAAGGGTGAGGTGTGGTTTGTTTATGCACCAGAAGAGTCTGTAAAACATTTTGCCTCCCTAACAACCCAAACAAAATACAATCCCTAAATCTCAATCCAAATCAATGTGTGTACGAGGAAGATTTCTGTACATGCTGGACAAGCAACATACTAATTAATTTTTCCAAATACTTTTTAATACTTTAGGCAGTCTTTTAAAAAACACACAGACGACTGGTTACCTGAGATATACTCTCAGCTCTTTTCAACCGTAGGGGACCAACAGCGGGACGACAGCACGACCCACCAGCACACGCACCTGCTGCTTCACCCCAGCTGGAACTAAAACACAAAGTGTGTTGTTATCTATAGGACAGAACAGCTCTGCGAGACCCACTCAGCCCATAATATCCCCAGCACTGCCCCGGGGGCTGCACGGTTCCAACTCTCCGGTTTGTACTTGACAAATGACCTTCCACAAGGTGTGGAATTTAAATTGCGGTAAGCGCCGACGTTGGAGCTGAGGAACGGCAGGGCAAGCGGATGCTTCTTCCTAACATCGTCTCCGAAATTAAGAGGAAAAATTCCTAATTCACAAAGGAACTTAAAAAACTGGTAGGGGGAAGGACTACAGGCAGGCCGTCCCTTCCTGGGACCCCTCTGCCAGCCTTCCCCTCGCAGCGCTGGCTCCAGCCAGCCTCCCTCCGCCCTCCGTCCGGGCGTTCTCGCCGGGGCCGGAGCACGCGGGGCAGGCGGGAGCGCGTCCCGCCGGCAGGACAACGCGGCCGGACCACCCCGGTCCGCTTCCCGGGGACGGCCCCCAACTCCGAACCTCCTGCCGGCTCCCCGGGCGGCCGAGCCTCGCAAGCCCCGCCCGGGCGCCCCGCCGGGGGCGGCCCCGCTCCTCAGTGGCCGCCTCGGCCGTCGCTCAGGCGGCCGCGCCGCTCGCCGCGGGGATGGCGGGGCGGGCGCCGAGGGGCGCGGGCAGCGCCCACAGCCCGGACGGCGCCCGGCGCGGCGAGCCACGGCCGGCCAGGTTTGACCTCCCTTTCGCTGCCCCCTTCCCTCCCTTCGCGAGCCCGGCTCTTTCCCGGCCGGGTGTCGCTCCCCGGCGGCGGGGGCGCGGCGGCACAGGCGACGCGGTGCCCCCCGGGTGACACCGTCGGGTGGCTTCGGGGGATGCTGTGTCAGGTCATCGCGGTGTGTCGGGTCACGGCAGGACCACGGGGTGCCGCGGGCGGTGTCCCCGCGGCGGGGTCTGGCGGGCTTGAGGGCGAGGTAGGTCCCCTGGGTTCCAGGCTCTTCTCGTCCAGTTGGCAGTGCCGCTGCCGCATCCCTGCTGCCGTCCCAAAAATAGAAGAGCAGGAAGAACGCAACTCCTAAACAAACGACCAAAATGAAGATACTTTTGAAATACCTACACTGCCAGATTTCGGAATGTGACGTAAAAATTAAACATGGGTACTTAGTGTGATGTTGACACTGCGATCTTAAAAATTGCTGTCATCGGGCAAAGGACATAAAACGATCTTGTGTGCTTTAATGTTGTTTGCTGCACACATTTGACACTGGTCAAATGCAGATGAAGATGAACCCTCTGTTGTGCCATTTCCCTGGGAAGCTGAGCAGGCGGTAATGAGCTGGGAGCAGGCAGCCTGGCCCCTGAAATCAGGGGGGTTTGCAGGGGGTCTGTGCCTCGGACTGGAGTGGGAGGCCCTGGCTGACTGTATTGTTTCACAACAAACTTCTCAATATATTGGAACCAAACTTCTCATTATCTAGGAAGCAGTAGGATGAGATTTCATAAATGAGATTTTGAAGGAAGTTTTAAACAGTTTAGGCTACAGTTTGTCTGAACACAGAATTATGCAAAATGAGTCAAATGGAAAATAAAGTTACTAGTGTTTGGAGGTGAGTAAGGGCCCTGGCCAGCAACAAACCTGAGAATGACTTCCTTGATTCCTGAACAGGTCCACTTTGTGTCTCATCATTTCCCTTCTCCAGTCCAACCTTTATGGCTCCAGAAAAATTTTTAAGTGTCAATGAAAAGGTGGAAGAAAGGGCCCTGAAATTCGAGAGGTATAGTCCAAATGGATTTGGGCTGGTGAACATTTTGGGATGGTGAAGTATATATTTGCACTATATACTGTGCAAACCCACACCTGTCGAAGCAGAACTTACCAAGCTTTCTCCAGCACAGAAAGGACATCCAGAACATATGGACAGAATGTGAAGCATTTAGTTAACTAAACACTCAGTTTTGTTCAAAACTGAGGAAAACACTTGACAGTATGATAAGGAATATGTAAATTTTTTAACATGCTTCAAAAAGGTAGAACACTGTTGCCTCCTTCCCTCTGAAATATATTTTGATAATTTCCAAGCAGACGGCAAAGAAAAGGAAATTATATCAATACCTTTGGGGAGAATGTGACATTCTGACTTCTTGAAGCCTAGAAAGCGGTTTATAAACTTAAAAAATGAAAATGACGAATTTAATCTTTCCAGACTTGTCAAACTTGTCTCAATTAATTTTTGATGACATAATTAGACCTTAAGGCTTTAATGTGCGCTTTTTTAGTTTACTTTTCAAAAGATTTAATTTTTAAAGACTCAGGGGATACAGAGGGCTTTGCGGTGGGAACTGGAGCAGGAAGAAGGGGCGGACTCTGAGTAGGTTTGAGTGCTGATTCAGAGTACTCTACTAAGCCAAGAGAGATGAACTCATTTTTTTCCTCCCTTGGGGAATCAGACAAGAAACAGGAAGTCATTGATTCTAAGTAAGATCATTCACTCTGCAATTGTAAACAGTGTATTATGTGCCTGTAAATATTTTCAGAACCCATTGGCTTGTTGGAAAATGCGAAGTAAATTATTACGATCTCTAGCAAACAACCCACCATAAAAAAGGTTATTTTCAATCTTTTTATCTGTAATGTTTATACAGTGGAATATTAATTAGCTTGGACATTGAGAAACTACTTGGCTGGACACACTGTTCACTGCCAGAAATCCATCTCCTCAAATGCTTTGTCTGTTGAAAGACAAACATTTTAACTCCACCCTGTAATATTGTGCCCTACCGAAAGCAAAAATTCTTTCATTACTTGATCCGTTTGGGTTTTCACTGCCACAAACACTGAAATATCCCACTGTTAACCAGATGTTGGCTGCGTCCCTTTTTGTCTCATGTAGCTGAATAGACAATCTAATAGTAAACTGCCACTCCTCATTACTTAGGAGAGCAGAGTCCAGGCTGTCTGTCCAGATCAACCTGCAGCTGAAACTACTTCTTCCCTCTGTAAAGTAGGAGAAGTTGCTGCTCGGAAGTGCCACCTTTTCCCTTAGAACGGGGGGACTCTGCATAAGGGGAGAAGAGCATGGGTTAGGGACGGGACAATGGTGAGCAACTTGCTTCCCTGACAGTCCAAGGAATTTTCTGCCAAGCTTAAAAGATGGGGGGGGAATGGTAAAAGACACAATAAGTGTCTTGGTCACCTCGAAGGATAGCAGCTGAAATGCTTGTGTACTTAATTTTTAGAACTCAGGTGTTGTAGGATCAGCTCAAGAAGCTATCTTATTAACATGCTTAAATCCTAGCGATTCTATGGGGATTCCTGAGTGGGAGATTCCTGAATAGGGATGGTTTTAACCTCTGGCTTAGCAGCTTGAGTCATAGTCTGCCGGACCAAGAGGAAGAAAGAGCCAAGAATGGAGCAGTTATCTTCAGACAAGTGATTGTGGTGAAAAACTGACAAATTTTATTCAGTTTTCCTTTCCTAATTTTTTTTTCTAACTTAAGATATGGAATTAAAAAAACAAGGAAATTATTGGGTATGTGACAAGGAAGAAAATTTTGAGCCAGTTTTTCACCTGTTGAGCTATGATGAACTTGAGAGTAATGCAAGACTTGGGAAATTTAGAGGAGAACTAGAAAATATTACTGTAGGAAAGTGAAGAACTTTTTGGAATCCTTCTCATGGTTTTGATCTGTCTTGTGATGCTTTGCCTTTACCTTTTTTCTTCCTGTTGTCAGAAGCAGTGGAAAAGATAAATGCATAGGTCCAGCTCCAGCCGAGGGGTTTCAACTGGGTCTACCTCCTCCAACACTGGGAGGAAGGGAAGTGCTTAAACCTAGGCTTCTGAAGTTCTGGAGTAGTCATGGGGAGGGGGGCTCTCCAAGGTGTTAATTAATCCATGCTAACGGTGTCAAGACTTGCAGTATGGAGATCTGTATTATGCATGATTTTCCTGTGTCAGCCTCCTTCATCACACTGAAAATGGTGGCTACTTGCCTTTCCTTTTGAGGATCTCACTTTTCATGGCATAGGTGACAAACATGCAGTATAACCTTATGACTTGTAGTTTTTTCTTTGTTGTTATCTTCCATCTTCCACTGAATGGAGTTTTTATATCTGTTTGTTATTTCTGAGATAAAATGGATACTTAGGAGCTATTCAGGCTTCATTTTCAAAGCCACACCTAAGTGTTCAAAGCCCTGCAAAGGCCAGGGGCCTTTGCTTAGCAAGGGAACTTCTTAGACTGAATGGTTACATTCAACCTTCCACTTACTCTTTGTTAAACTTTGTAGACACTTGGAACGCAACAGAGCCCAGTCCTTCTGCTTGTACACAGATGATTTTCTTGGCTTCTCAGACTCAAACCATGATGAGCCAGCTCTCATCCTGAATAATTTTTCCAGTACTGCTTGTCCAGAAAGGCATTGAGTATAATTTCCAGAAGACATGAGCTGCTAAATGGGAATAAAAGCACAGATTTGAAACCAAAACATGCCTGAACCAGAATGTCCTGAGATCTGCAACAGCTAATGCAAAGGGATTGTTTTTCATGTGTGAGGTCCATTAGGAACCATTTGCTCACCTGCCTTTGCATTTGGAACCAGAAACTCCCCTTTGCATCTCATTAAGGATATTAAATTTTAAACGCAATTTGATTAGACATAAGAATTTTAAAACACTTCTAAAAGAGTCATCTGCCAAACTTGCAGATTTAACTTGCAGATTTAACTTGCATAAAACCAAATGTTCTACTAACATACAGGTAGTTACACCTATGTAAGGCATTTTCTAAGCAAAAGCTCAGTTCTCTACAAGCCTCTCCTGCGTAAGAAAGGATATATACAGTAACTGAAGATTAAGAGCTGTGAAGTGTCACTGCTTATCAAGGAAAACTAATTGCAGCCCCAAAATTTTAGGAGAAATTAAAATGTGATAAAACTAAATATTAGCAACACAGATTTCAGAATTTGATAGTTATGATTAGGGCTTTTGTAAAGTAGTGTATTTTTACTAAGTTTTATGAAACTGTACTTGTATAAAATTTGGGGACATTCTCAAGATTTATATAAAATAGGTTAGTATGTACAGTAAAAAAGTCAGACATTAAATACATACTCAGTTTGATATGGGGATTTTTCCCCTTTTTTTTTCCAGCATAAATATGGCTGAACTTTCAGAGCCAGAAGGTACTGTAAACTGGAAGGAAAGATGTTTAACTTTAGAGTCACAGTTAATGAAATTTCGTCTCCAAGCAAGCAAGATCAGAGAATTGCTAGCGGAAAAGGTAGGTCTCATCATATGAATTTTAATGCTGTATAAATTATTTTATAATGGAGGCTGATCACATGTCATGGTTTGAGATTACAAGTACTGAGGTTTTTTCAGAAGGGAAAAATAGCATTTTAAAACAAAATATATGGACAACAGGTATGTTTTAATGCTGTAAAAGAATTTCACACATCAGAATTGCCAGAAAAAAATGTTCATTTTCAAATAAGAGCGCACTGGCAACCCTCCTGCAGAAAAAAATATGTATCCAGTAATCACTTTTACAACATTGAAATAAGTATTTAACATATTTATTAAGTATTTAAGATGTGATAAGACACAGAAATCATTGCAGAGAAAATCCAGAAGTATTATTTCCCCCAGTATTCCTGACTGAATCATGTAATTTACCAGATTTTATTTTCCTATAATAAGACACCTCCAACTGTGGCTCATCACCTGAGTCTGGGGACCCAGGAAGTTGAAAAGTATTGTATCATTTAATTTGAAGAATACTGTTTAAATGTATACTTTATTGCTATTAGAAAGCAGTGTAGGTAGAAACTCTAAATTGTTTACCTAATCTTGCAATTTTTCTGTATGGCAAACCCTCATTGAAGAGGTATTGCAGAATATTCGGTTTTGAAAGAACAATAAGCTGTTCAAAAGCCATCCTTTAAAATTTCATTTAAGAATAAAAAAAAATAAAAAAGGAAAGCTACTTATGTCTTTCATTCCAGTTTGCAAGGCTCACAGATAAGTTAATGAGTTACTATCATCGGTCTTGGAGGAGAACACCCATCAAAGAGTACAACAGTGTCTGCTGTAACACTCCACAAGATTATTGGGTGCTTACACAGTTGGAATTGTTAGATCATACATATCTGTTCTGTGTCTTTACCCCATTTGGACCACTGCATTTTTGGATTCTGGATGGAAGTCAAGTGGCTAAACAGTGGACATGACTTTTCTGGGAACCTTCCAGCAGCCGTAACTACCATGTTTTATGGGGCGGCTGCTGCTGATTATAGTTTTGGCAACCAAAAAGTTAAGATTCATGAACAGCCCTTCACAATACAATCTGAGTTTAAAGAAAATATTTTAGAAATTTTAATGCTTTCTATTTGACTTTTCACTTTGTTCCTTTACAGTTTGCATTTACAGGCTGTTAACTGCTAGAAATATCCCCTTAAATTAACAGAAATATATGCATAATCATGTAATTTCAAATATTGGCATTAAAACCCCCCAAACAAACAGAATAAGGGGGATAAAATCACAAATCTTCAGCACTGTGCCTGAAACAAAGCACTCCAAGGCAAATTACGCTCTCACATCTGTGATAAACATGACTCCAGAATAGTTTAAAAAATCTTAAGCACTTGTCATGTTATTGCCCTCTTGTTTTAATTTGCCTTATCTTTCTCAGAAATTTTAGAAAAAGTGAAGTGTTTACAAGAATTACAAATGGAAGAAACATTTTCTGGTGAAGACTAAAGGTCCACCAAGTATTCAGTTGGGATAATTTGATATATTGCTCTCCTGAGCAGGGCATTAGCAGACTTCCTGAAAAATAATCCTTCTCCTTACTTTGTCACTTTGACTTTTTAATATGAATCTTTCAGTAATCAGCTGGAGTTCAGCTGGGATATGCATTCAAGACTGGTCAGGGCTCAGCAAAATGAGATGATATTAATCTGCAAGTTTAGCAGTCTTGAAGAATTCAAAACCAACCGTGTTCAAAAAGGGAACTAAAGTGTTTGTGTGTATTTGGGCATTGGTTTTATTTGCCAATAATCCAGTGGGGTTTTTTTTCCACATATGTAGTCTTTGGAATGATACAAACAATTCTCAGTATTTGTTAAAGGAAAGATAGACTCACGGTAGTTTGAAATTAAACTGCATGGAATTGTTTCTCACAAATAGATCTGAGAAATAGCAAAGTGAATAATGAAGACCTGATTGGCCAGTACTTGATGATCATCCTGATACTAATGACGAAGAATAATACAGCTGATGTCAGCCTTTATAGGTACTTTCTAGTACCTATTTTTTACCTGTTACAGAATGAGACAAATTGGCAAAGCACATAAATAATTCTCAGTCTTACTTTGATTAGCACAGGCCTTTATTTGTGGTTTTGTTTACAATCATCTCTGTGCTATGAAATGTGTACTAAAACATTGAACAATAGCACCAGACAGTGTTCCACTTCAAAATAGCAACAGAAATCACAGTACTGTGGCGTGACAGACATAAAACATTGTGGGTATTATACTATGTAATTGTTGTAGAAAACAGTAAGAATGATATTGTGACAAAAATGGGTAGTCTCTACAGGAAGATAAGAGAAATGAATTGATAGTAATTCTCTAACCTTTCTCTGCATGTGTTTGAGAGGTATCTCTTCAAGACAGTGCATCAGGAAAAGGAGTTTACATCCTGTTACACTATGTGCAGGGCTTTTCAGAAACTGCCATTGAGTTTTTCCCCTTATATTTGTTGTATAACTTAGTCTAAAACCAGATTTAAATAAGGGATTGCTTGAATCTATCCATTTCCAATATTTTTATCTGTGACCTGTGTGCTTCTGTAAATGTATTCAGGCTGTGGATTAATTTAAGTACTTTTCTGACACACTAGAAATTAAATACCTTTGCATAGTTATCTTATTTAATATTGCCCCTGCAAATAAATGAACAATCAATATGAAAAGTCTTGAGTATATTATTCCAGTAGATGTGTTCTAATTTAGGAAAACAAACTATTTTCCTTGTTTTGTAAGTTTAGCGAGTAGTCATCCTTGAACCTTGGTGGTTAAAGAGGTTGAGAAATTTGCATTGTAAATGTGTTTCTGCAGTCTAGCAGAACTTAAATTTTTTAGTGAACTCGGGGAGAAGAAGAGAGAGAAGCAACAGAATACACAGTGTTTTCAGAAAACTTAAATCCATTTGCTGTTGTTTATTTGTTTGAGTTTTTAATATTTTTTCATTTTGCCAAGTAAAGAGTCTATATTTATAAATCTAACGTGCAAAGAAAGAGACCTTGTTGGAGTTTTAAGCAGAAGCTGCTGCTGTAAGTGGGAGAGGTCTTTACAGGAATTTAAGGAATGATGCAGAAAGTATCCCAGTATGCCAAATTTAGGATGGCTGTGGAACTGAGTTTTAAGCAGAAACCTTTATTTTAATGCAGCTTGAGTCTTACGTATATGAAGAGTTTACTAAAAAAACCACTTTGTTGAATAAAAGATTACAGTGTTATACTGGAAGTTAAGATTCCAGCTGGCATTTCAAGTCATAGGAAAAGTTAGTCACCTTCATTCTTTTCATAGTAAGTACATTTTTCACCTAAAATATGTGTGCAACATCAGGTGTAAAGTTAATGTTCTTCCTGCTGCTAAAAAATTCTTTTAGTAGGAGAACTACATCTCTGTCTTAAATTCCCACTTGGGCAGCCTTCACTGAATTTCTTTTTCATGAGACCCTGTAAGGACGGAATATGGCACTAACCCAAATGTTGCATTATGGGCTGTCCAGTAATACTCAACATTCACATGAACATCTCCCAAGTTTGTTTCCTTCAGTGCTGAGGGTCATTATGTTATGCTTTAAGTTATTTTCATATGTATATTGATTTGTTTGCTTTTAACCTTGCATTTGGATAGTCTCTGTATACATGCTCAGCTGGCAACCAAGTGTGTAGACGACAAATGCCATAATATTTATACTTTCTGTGCAGTTTATGAAAATGGAATGATAACCAACTTTTAGGCCAAATACTATTTCCTACATATTCCAAAGCATAACACATTTCAGACTTTGTCTTACAAACCAACAGCTAAATCCAGGTCCCATTGTATTTTTATTGATTTCGCAGTCCTATTTATGGTATGTCATTTGACATTTGAAAATTAAGCAGATGCAGTATGTTTTGTTATCTCTGGCATGACAATTTCATGTTTAGTGTTTTCAGAGGCAAAGTCTATAACACATTTGACTTAGGCAGTGATTGCCAATATGAAAATTGTAAAAAAAGCACAATGAGTATTTCCATTCAAAGGATTATGAAGGGTAAACTAAAAGGGAGTGAAGTACCATTGAACCAAAATTATTCAAATTATTTTTCAGTATTTCATTCCTCTTAAAAGACTTCTTGTCATGGAAAATGCATTCAGATGCAATTAAGAAGATACAGGAGAAAGCAACAAGAGTTAAAGAAAATAAAAATTTCTATGGCTAGAGTTTTAGGTCTTTTTAATACCTACACATTTTTCTTATAGTTTCATTTTTATGCCTTGTCTATTATTAAGTTTTTCTATTATACTGTTTTATCACAGTAGAGGGTTTTTTTGTTGTTGTTTTTGTACATCGTAAAACTACATTCTTTCTAAGGAGGCCGAAGATGAAAAAAAAAAAAAAAAAGAACTCAGGAAGCAATAAATTAGCTGTTCTTCTAGAGGCCTGGCTGGGTAATGGCATGAAGAGCACAGCTCTTGCTGTGAGGCCAGAGGATTAATATCTTCCCTTGGGTGGTACAGAGACAAGGTCATAAGTTCTACTCCAGCCCACCTGAGATGTGGAAGTTTGTGGAAGTTGTGGAAGCTGTGATAGTGGGCAGCCACCTGTGCAGATTCTTAGCCAATCTAATTTTTTATTTAGCATTCCATTTTTAGGAGCTACAAGATGTTTTTTCTCCATTTTTCATGGTGAGAACTCTTTTTGCTCTTAGAAATTACACATTTAATTTTCATTCCCTTGGCGAGTATTTTCAGGCTTTAAATACCTGTTGTCTTCAAACTGCAATATGCAGCCTTACGTATATTTCAGGAATCTCTTGCTCCTTCAACATCTGTTTCCTGAGTGTCCTATACCCTTTAATTTCATTAATAAATTCCATTTCAGTCAAGTTTTCGATTTGTAAAATGTTGGCAGTGAGTGGTACCTTTAATTCTTAAGCAATCCTCTCAGGCAGTGGCATGAAAACAGGCCCCCTGTTTCAGATGGATGTTCATGTTGTGGCTCTAATCAGAAGTCCCAATTCAGTGAGGCAGAGCTATAGAATTTCCACAGTTGCAATACAATGATCAATACAAAACCAAGCAGATCAACAAGCAGTTCTTGATACATTTCTCTTTTTCATTTTAAGCATTATGTGAGACTTCTTTTTCCTTTGCTTGCCAAAGTGCTTTGTCCCTCTTGCTAAACTATCTTCACTTCTTTCAAGATTTTGGATGTTAGGGTAGTGTCTGTTTGTGCTAGAGTGGCGATCTACCGAATTATATTTGATTGTGTTTGTGCAATTTAACTATCAAGACAAGATCTGAGTTGGAAAAGATGACAGCCAGAAAGAGTGAACATTCCTAGTGTTTTACCAGGCTTAGGAGAGTCCTATGACTGACATTGGGAAAAGCACAGTTATTCAGCCAACACTGCATGCTGCTCAGTTGTCCTTCACTACCCTGCCTCCTCAAATCCCACTGCTGAATTTAACTTTTTTAAGTCTATATTTACTGGCAGCTGGCCTAGATTACCAATTCTGGAAGAGTTCCCTCCCTGGGCTTTTCTGTTCTATATTTTTAATTTATATAGTTTCCAGAAGAAATCATTAATTTTACTACAATGAACTCAACTGAGATGTGAAAGATTGTTTTTTTTCATATGTACTTTTCACCTACTTAATGGCCACTAGGAAAACCTTTTGAGACAAATAATTCTTAAAATCATGCTGAAAGAAGTAAAATATGACTCAGTGGTAAAACGGTCTCATCATGGAGAGTGACAGAAATTTTGAGCCTGATCATTTTGGAAACTGAGCAAATAGAGACTGATAATTTTTGGAAGTTTTGTTTTGTTCCAAGGAAAGAAAGGCTTTTGTGCTAAGCACAGTTCATCTGAATGAGCTGAATTGCTAAAAAGGAGAGTTAAGAGGGACTTGCAGTTAAGTGCCTTTTGCCTATTTAGGAGAGCAGTGCCAGAAGTTGCTGTAGTTAGAAGTGAACAGGATTGTGATGAAGATTGTAGAACTGTTAGCCATCTGCAGAAGAAGCAGAAGCATATATGTCTATATATGTGTGTGTGTGTAGACTTACATACATATATATATATAATATATATAACTTTGATATCAAAGAAACAAATTGGTTTTACTCTCCATATATCAGTGTGATAGAGAAAGATAAAATGGAGTTGGTTAGATGGCAGATTTGCATAAGAATATGCAAATGTCCTATGGCACTGCTTTCTTCATGAGAAGAATTGTAGCCTTTTCCCTTTTAATTGGTATTAAAAATGAAGAAGATGGGAGAAGAAGAAACATGGGAGTGCCCTGACAAATAGCAGCTTGCAAACTAACAGGTTGTAAACACTAATCTGTGTGTTGCAGTAGTCATAACCTAGGTGGGCATTCAGATGGGGTTTGTAGGAAAAAATAAGGCTGTAGCTTTAGAGATTTAAGCCAGATAACTAAATCTTTCATCTAAAGATTTTTTTTTCATGTAGGAAATAATAACAAACAGTAAAATTTCATATATTATGAACCAGTAAAACAGTCAAGAAAACTCACCATGCTTCATCTGTGAGTAGCCTAAGGAACATTTGAGCCCCATGGAGACTCAGCCTTTAGCATTAGCCTTTTTGGGGAGATCTGTGGCAAAAAAAAGATTAGCTACAGAAAGCAAATGTTCGTTTTGATGACTAAAAAACTGAGTAATATTTTTATAGGTTTTGTCTTGTTCTAGGGAAAAGCTGTTGTGACAAAATATTCAATTTCATTTTTCACTGAAGGCATATTTAATTGTATAAATATAGGTGAGTCTGAGGTATCATTTCCTAGATTTCTATGACAAAATATATTTCTATTAAATAGTTAAAATGCAAAGCTGTTCTATTAAAGATAAGTCTTTCTAATTACTGTATTTCCTTTGGGATAAAAAAAAATCAACCAGTAAAGAACAAAGTATTTCTTCCCCAAGGCATGTGCTCATTCCTCCTTTACAAATTATCTTCTTGTTTATTTTTCCTGTGAAATACTAATATATTTATTTTACATCTCTGTTCTTTAGGTGTTTCATCTATATGGCTTAATTAGTCAGGTCGTATTTTGAAGTTTGTTGTAATTTATAAAGATTTAACACTGCCCTTATGGAAAATACATAATACATAGAAGAGAAATGTCAAGACAGAAGGAATAATGTTTGAAAATATGGATGTAACATACCCAGTCAGCTTTTTAATAAATGAGTTACAGAAGTAGGAGGAATATTACTGTATTTTCCTAAACTAAACCACCAAAAAAGAGACCTTTTTGTAAAAAGAGCAAGTAATGCTTCTAAAACAGTTTTACCATTGCTTTTAACTAAGAAATGTATGCAA
The DNA here is from genome assembly GCF_009829145.1 of Chiroxiphia lanceolata. Taxonomy (NCBI): domain Eukaryota; kingdom Metazoa; phylum Chordata; class Aves; order Passeriformes; family Pipridae; genus Chiroxiphia; species Chiroxiphia lanceolata. The sequence goes on from NC_045639.1 coordinate 26,150,768, forward strand.
GGCTTTATACATGTATGGATTAGGCATAACATATTTTAAACCATGAAAACTGGTGGTTGTCAAAGCCACCGGCAAGCAGATTACTTGCTTTTAAGGAGTACTGACTTTTCTTATGGAAATGCAGAGATTTGTTGAAATATTTGGGTCTAAACATAGGAGTATAGAAACAAAAGGGGAAATCTTGGTCACATGAAATAGCTGACAGGCATATTCTTTAAACCATTTATAAACTTACAAGGCATGAGATAAAAAAACCCAGATCTTTTGCCTTTATAGCTTCTTTCTTACTCAGTGTGAAAAATTAGGGTCTTCTAATTGCCAGCTTATGTTTATTCATCATCTGTTTATGTCTGCTTGCACCTTTGAAAGACAGTTGTAGGTGTGTTTATCTCTAAATTGCTTCTCCTATTTGTTTATTTATAGAAGCAACCATATACCTATATTTCTATGGTTTTGGTAAGTCCTATGTGGTGGGAGGACTGAATCACTGAATCTAAAAATGGTCAGATTTACTACTCTTTTTTTTATGTGGGACATTATTTTACAACCCCAGATGGTTTGGGATTTTTTTTCAGATGAGAAGAATTGAAAATTTGAAATGCAAGGAAAAAAACAGACTCTAAACATACCATTCACAAATCAGTGGAAGTTCTGAAGTTCATCAATAGACAGACTGTATTTCTGCTTCAGACACATTAGGTTTTAACTCATTTTTCATTTTTAAAAACTTGGACCCCTTATCAGCATACAGAGAAGAGATGTTTTTCTCTTTGTTCATTAATGATCATATTTTTTCCTATATTTTTTTCAAAAGATTTCCACCTTTTCCATCTGATGCAACTGTGATGTTTATAATATTAAAAACTAGGAGGCAGTGTATTATGCACTGATTATAATGTAAATTTCAAACGTGAATAGGACAAACTGTTACATTGAAAGTTGACTTGGATAAAAAATTAGGAGTTTGTTCTTATACATAACATACATTTATAATATACATATATATGCATACAGAAGGAGTATTTTTGAAATCTATAAGTGATGATTTTTGAGTTTATACCCTTTGGTGTTTTCATGCAATACGTACTTTAATCAAATGAAAATTTCTTTACTTGCATAAAAATATATATTACATTTCTGAACACAGTTGAGAAACTTACAGGTGACCTTTGAAAAAGAATCACTGTATGATTTGCCTTTGTATTGTACAAAATTCCCAGCAACTCTGTGTTGTGCTTCAATGCCCAGACCTCCAAGGCAGTACACCTCTTGGTTTGTATTGCTGCCATGTTTCTTCAAAGAATTCAGTATTCATATGTGGCATTTCTCTGCTCGTTTTTGAACAAAAATAGCTCAATTTGATGCGTGTCAGATGTAGAATGGTTATTTCCATAGTAAGTTTAAAAACAAATCTGTTTCTAACAATAGATACTGTTTTCTATAGTTTAGATAATTGATGCAGCATGCACTAATGCATTTTCTGAAAATTGTAAGAGGATTTTTCACCTAAAGAGAGAAGGAGAAAGTGCAGGTTAAAATAGCAGTCTGTTCTTCTGTAATGATAGTGTTCTTTAGTCAGCATGCATGTACTTTTTGTCATGGGCTTAAAACATTTATTCTTTATATTTAAAACTGTAAAATCAAAACCAGTATATATTATGACAGGACATCTCTGGATTTCTTAATGAATTTTGGGAAGAACCTGCACCAATCTGATGTGGGTGACAAGAATATTCCTTATAAGAGGTTTGTTGAACCTCTTTATTTAAAGTTACCTCATCCAGGACATTATAGAAAATTAAGCTTGAATATACTTCACTTGCCAGATGTTATCAATGATATGATGGCCCTGCATGTTCCTCCTGGGAAGCCAACTTTATGTCTGTTCACTTTACTTTATGAACACTTTATGTAGTTCATTCAAGCAATGTCTAGCCTATCAGCTGATACATAACATTTCGACCCAGTGATGCTGGAAATTTCCATAGATGTATCTAGAAAGAAGTTGGTGGGACAGAGGTATAAGTCAACAGACTTTTCTGTTTTTCAAATCATGTTCCGTATAAAGTCAGAGTTAGTCATCAATATTCAGGATGCAGCCATAGGTAAGAGTTCTTCTGCATACACAGAGCACACTTGATCTTTGCCTCTAAATGTGGCAGTTACCTGCCACTTCCATTGTGAGTTTAAGTTGCTTTTTTACCATTTTTATTTGAGGATAAGCTATCAATCCATGGTCTGAAGTTGTCTTCATAGTCATTGGGTAAGGAGGATTTACCACTGCATTTCTTTCTTGACGAGTTCAAAGCATAACTTGATTTAAACAATTAGCTATTAACCCAGTCACAAATATTCACCTTCTCTCATCTCTCTCTCAGTAGTGCTGCGATCATTGTTATTAAACTCACCACCAATTTAAGAAGGTTTTAGGTTAGGTTTTGTTTTTGAAGAGAAATCCTTCCTTTGGAACCAGTTCCAGTCTTTTGCCCTACAAGTTTTATAGCCTTTAGAATATCCTAAAGCAATAATAAAGAATAAATAAATAAATAAATAAATAATATCCTAAAGCAATCATTTTTTCTGTTTAACTTCACAGACCTATAAAGAAGCAAAGCAGTCAGAATATAGATGTAAATCTAATTTTTCAGGCAAAACCACTTTGTGGATTGTTTAGACATTATTTATGCATATGGGGGAAATATATTTTTTAAGTTTCCTTATTATTACAGGACTCTGCAAAACAAGTCTATATAAACTCTAAATAAAGGGAAAATCAGGACTCAGTAATTATTATGTAGCATCAAATTATTGAAATGCCAGCCAATTTAACTTTACTAGACGTGCTCACATTGGTAACTATAGTATTCCATTCTTGCTGAATAATATAGATTGCTTTCTTTTAACAGGAGTCTCCCAAAATAAATTCAAGGCCCTTAAAAATTTTGCAAACAAAATCTCACGTTTGGTTGTTACCAGGAAGCTGATTAACGTATCTGTATGGTGAGACCATGCAAAGCTTCTTAGCATACCTTCTTGAAATTACAGTTAACTGTAAAAGAAGCAAAAATAAACCCTGTTCTTCCATTTTTAATCTCTGAATGACCTTTCTCTTGGTAATTCTCTCAGCTTCTTTGGCTCCTAGCTTTACATTCATCTTAGCAACAGCTTTATTCAAATCATATTCTTTGTCTACACGAATATGCTATTATGTTCCTAGTCCTGTGCAACAGTATATGTTCCTAGCAAGAGGTGCATTGTGTAGTTTCAGTGTGCAAACATAGAAGGAACTTAGGTCTTTACTGCACTGTATTATCCAGAACTTGAACCGTTGTGTAGAAGAGCAGCACTACTGCTTAAATGCTTGTACAGTGACTCAGTGATAATTAGATATTGCTAGAGAGACTAGTTGTTTTCAGGTTTAAGCTGAGCTGGATCTAGCTGAGCTGCAGTGGCAGCAGGACTTGGCAAGCAACATTTTGAGGTTTTAATTTCATTTATTAAATTTGTTAGGTTTCTGATACTACTTTTCAGGTGAAAGTATGTACAGGACATAAATGGTCAGTCACATTTACAAATTGTTTGTTTGTGAAAGTTGATGAAAAACTTTCTATTCATCAATGATGAACTTCACATTATAAATATCTGAAGGAGTTTTCTATCATAATATTCTAAAACATTAAGAGTCATAATATTACAGAACATTAGTTCATTATTGATATAATAGCTGCACTTAGTTTAGCATAGTACTTTTACTACAGTAGAATGTTAATTGACCATATATGCAGAAATAACCTTGATTTCTGAATCCTCAACTCAGTAAAAAATGTCAGAAAAACTATATTAAAGTAAGTCTTGCAAACCCCACTTCTATTTAAAGGTAAAACCAGAAAAGACAGATGGACAGCAACCTTGGAATTCAAAACTCTAAAAATTAAACTCAAAAGTTAAAATCTCCATATGAGGTCATATAAATATGAAATTAAATACATGTGGCCAGAGGGGAACAAAGAAAGCTTATCTCCCTGTCCATCTGCCTGGACTGTTAGCACATGAATGACTGGGAGGATCATATCCTTAGAAGTGTTCTTGCAAAACAACTCACCGGGGACCTGACCATAACCATGTGGATTGTGAAATGTCTGTTGCTCTTGTATCAGTGGTGTGTTGTGATATTATGATGTAGAGTTTGGGGTTTTGTATTGCATGAGAAAGTACTAGAAAGCCAGTAAATTTTTTTTTTTTTAATGTTTGTGAAAACCCATTTTCTCCATTTTCAGTTATTGATTGATACAAAATGATGACTCTGTGTCTTTGTCTGGATGAGGTGCTAAAAGTTCCATGTGACTGACAACATAACTGACAAGAGAAAAAAAAAGAGATGGAGAGTGAAAAAGAAACTGAAAGATGCCAGAAATAAAGCAAAAACGGAACAGGATGAAACTGATTATTTTAAAGCGATGCAGTAAACTGGAGAAGGAATAAATGGTTTTCATTTGCATTATTTGTATCATATGCTTTTCTATGAACAATTTTCAATCTGAATACTGAGTATCCCATGTTAATTATTTGATGTTTCATCCTCTTCAGATGAACTGAGGTCTCAGCTAGGTCTCTCCTGAGAACCAACAAGTCCTTAAATCATGGAGTACCTTATGTACTTTTAAGTGTTACTTCAGTTAACAGTTACACAGTTTACTTTTTTTAAAAGTTACTAAAATCAGACTAGAGAGCTCTTAACAAAACACAACAAAATGTAAACAAAGTATATCTCTCTGGCCTCTTCTGTTCCATATTCTGTTGGGAAAACCTTCAAAATAAATAATGTAAAATGCAGGGGTTTTCCAAGGCCCTGGGCAAAGGTTGAGCCTGTGATTCATTAAGGCGACATTATAAAGTAACAGATCGGGGTCTCCCCCCACTCAGAGGTGACCTGAACTCCTCCATGTCACAGTTTTCTGTCTTCATCCATTGCTCCTGTGGAGCACCTCAGTCCACTGTGACCCTTCTGCCACATCCTGCCTTCATCATGCAGAGGGTGGAAAAGTCTGGGATAGGCCTCGTAGCATATTTGTCCAAAGAGCTGACTTCGTCAACTTCAGAAGAATTAGTGTCCTAATTGTATAATGTGCCAAGTACCCTTTACTCCTGCCAATTCTGGAAGGACATGAAGGAGCTTAGTACTTTCTAAGGCTCTGGGCCCGCATGAGGAAAGTTTCAGGGCTATTGACAAAGGAATTTGTACTCTTGATAGCAGAGAAAAAAACCAGTATGTCATAGCAGCCACAAAATTATACTATGAAGAAAACTTGATTTTTTTTTTTCTGTAGAGGAGTCTTTACAACGTTTTAATACAGCCATGATGAAGAATTCTTTTTCCAGTCCGATGCACTGTTTATCCTATTTTTATGCTCCTACCCACAACCTGTTCTTTCCTTTTTCAAAACAGATCATGAAAATACCCTTCTGGCAACAGGCAGAAGGCATGGCCTTTTTACTATATATTTTTATATGTCTACAGATGCAGCAGCTTGAGAAACAAGTTATAGATGCTGATCGTCAAGCAGAGAGAGCATTTCAGCAGGTATATATATTGTAAAATATCTCTCACAGCTATGTGTGTGATACTGTGTGCATGAAGTGAAGTTCAGAAAATTACTATTTCTTCTTCTGAAAAAGGAGAAGACAGTTTCTTTTACATCTATTGATTTGTCTTAACAGAGATTTTCTAACACCTTTCTTTGCCCGCTGTCCAGTTCAGGTCAATGAAGTCAAAGCTAACATCACAAATCAAAAATAGATACATGTAATGAGCTTCTTCATTGATGCATCATGAATCTTTGATATGTGTGCACATGAAAAACAGTGACCTATTCTATAAGGTCTGTAAGAAAATAAAACAAGGCTATCTAATACAGGCTCTAAATAGGACTATTCTATGTTGTTTGTTCCTCTTGTAGAAATTACATCATCTAAAGAATGAGATCATGGCTAAATATTTAACCAAACTTGCTTTCCAATTCCAAATGGCAGATATATCTCCTGTAGACATTTTATGAACATATCTCTGGTATTCCCAAAACATTCTTCATATCTTACTCTGAAACAGATAGAAACTGAAAATTATAAGAATAAAAATGTTCATGTACTAATTTGGAGTTAGAAAACATTCCTGACTACAAGCCAAGTACTTTTAAGCCATTTTTTAGAATGCTGCTGATAACTTGCTGAGGTTTTTTACAGTGTGCAATTGTTTATTTATTAAAACATTGTTTATCAAGCCTAACTACAGCTCCCTGTAGATAAATTGCATTCTTCCCATGTTGGCATTTCTAAAAGTGTGTGTTACAAAACTAGAAGCCTCTTAGAGATACTAATGAAATCTGTATAAGGTCTTTCGATATTTTGCCAGTCCTGTTGATATTAGATGCATAGGGAGCCATAATGAACTGTGGGATTTCTTCTCAAATAAGCTTCAGAGCATTGCAAACTTTAATCTAAGTGTGGAGGTGATTTTAACAGTCTGTTTTGTGTTTAGATTACTACTTTTGACTTGGAGTATTATGTTTCTTAAACTTTTATATTTGACTTTCCAAATAGGTGCAGGTCATGGAAGAAAAATTAAAAGCAGCAAATGTTCAAACGAGTGAATCAGAAACCAGGCTATATAAGAGATGTCAAGATCTGGAGATCCTGATACAAGATAAAAATGACATAATACAAAAATTGGAGAAACAGCTTGAAGAACAGGTTAGAAATAACCTGTTCCTGATGAGGAACATCAATTCCATTCTTAATTATACAAAAGTAAAATGAAATTTAAGATCAGTAGAGGACAGAAAAGTTTAACATTATTTCTGTTGTTTGATTAAAGAGGTTCCCATGAGAAGTATATAATTTGAATAATGTTTATTCATTTGGAAATTATGCTCTGGATTCCTTTGAAAGAACATCTAACTTTTAAGAGGGGAAAGAGGTTCTTCCTCTTCACTGTCTCCCCTGAAGAGCTTTCATTTTTCCTAGAGGAAGGAGGAACAGTAGCCTCTGTGAAGGCCCTATTCCTTATTTTTTGAAAATCATTGTTGCAATTTTGCGTATTGCCCAGGAGCCTGAATTACTTCAAGCAATCTTAGGATTTGTGTCTGAAGATACTATTCAGGCAGACTATATTACTCAGTGAAAAATATGCTTATGTCAATTTTTTCCAGAAGCAAATAAGACTGCAAGAAGCAAAAATCATAGAAGAAAAAGCAGCTAAAATAAAAGAATGGGTGACAGTCAAGCTTCATGAGGTATAACTCTTGCTACAATACTTACACAGAAAATATACTGTTGTGACTGGATATCCCTTGGACTTTTTGGCTGTCAAAGGCCTTTGTGCCATAGTAAAAAAAAATAAAAAAAATCTTCCCAGTTTTATTGACCTATACAGTTATTTGCGTGAAAGGGGAAAAATTAAAACACTGGCACAGAAAGCAGAGGTCCATGTCACTTAAATTCTGATGTCGGATTTGGTCAGCTAGTATGTCTGGGTCCTCTTTATAGAGAAAGGGCCCAGAACTGCTCTCTGAAAGGTCAACTTCTACACTAATTCAGAGAGCTTAGCTGGCAAACTGAGCTTGCTCAAGCAGATGCCTGAAGTGTGAATAATCCCCAAAAAGCTGACCAACTCTGCTGGGACCTGGCAGAAAAAAAGACTTGATCATTTTTTATTTCACAATGCCCACAGTACACTTAGTCATGAATAGTTTCAGAGGCACCAGCTCTAGTCTCAAGAGACCTGTTGTGTCCCTTTTTTCTCTGCTGTGGTAAGATAACCATGTCTTAGCTCCGCCTAAGGCTGTCAGTTTTCGTGTGCAGCTGTGCTTTCTCCTCCCTGTGTGCAGAATTTAAAGTTGCCCATAAAAGTTAAAATCTTACTCTGTTGTGGTTAACTGGAAGTTATACTCACTCTAGTTAAAAAAACAATTACTATTTTCATAGTAAGAAACTAGAAGTAACATTTAGCCTGTGAGAGGAGTTTTTGAAATAATTTCATAAAAATGCCATTAAATTTAGCCAAAATTACCCTGAAAAAGTTTGGACAAAATCAAGTATGACTCAAACTATTTACTTAGTTTGAAACATGGAGAATCTCAAGCTAGTTTCACATATGTGACTGTCACTCAGTGGGAGATGGAATTGATGGTTCCCCTCTGTGTCATAGGGGATACTGAGATTCAAGTCTCTGCCTAATTTGAAGCAGGAGTTTGAATCAACATCTTTTACCTCCCAGTAGTGGGCTGCAGCAATGGGTTGTTGGTTTTTTCTTCCTGTAGAAAGACTTTTGCTCTGTATAAAGTTTGTTGGCACCTATATATTTTTTTTTTTTAAATTTTTGCCGTGGGATGGTAGGAGGCATTAGAACTATCATTCCCTCTGCTTGCTCTTGTGTTTGCCAAGTGGCACAGAAGTTTGCAATTCTAGCCCTCTGCTTTTATTAAAAATTCCAGTGCAGATTTTTTTCTTATTTATTAAGGATTTTTAAAGGAGTCTTGGGTTTGCTTGGCTATGGGAATGATTTTAACAGAAGTTGAGCAAATAATCATTGCAGGGAATTTCATCGTTCGGAATAAACAAATGCCTAGACTGGCATTAAGAGAAGTAGCAGAGAGGAGGTTACTATTTGAACTAGTTCTATCCTGACATAGGCAGAAATTCAGAGAAAATCTAAACAATGTAATGACTTTAAAAATTATTTCACTGATGGATGAGATTACATTTATATGCTTTTAGTTAGAGGTGGAAAATCAGAACCTTCGCTTGATCAACCAAAAGCAAACCAAAGAGATGAAAACAGTACAATCTAAACTGCAAGGTAAATGTACAAATCTTTTAAAAACTTCTCTCTATATGGCATACTTCTTTCTATTCTCTGTTAATTTGTGCATCTACGTGACTGAAGATATTCTGTGAAAACACAAAGATTTCAGATACTATGAATTCAGATACTATGACATCAGAGTGACTTACAGGAAGGTGTTAGAAAGGAATACTATATTATTTTATTGAAAAGCCACAACTGTTTTTTGTTGAGTAAACGGGTATCTCTGTAATTTGAGAGGTTCTGCAAGTAGTAAGATTATACTGATTTAATGACAGATCTCTGCTTTCCCTTCTTTATAGCTAGGTGGTCTTACCACTGTTAAGAAATAAATGAATGTCAGTCTGCATCTGCTTTTTCTAGCAAATGGTCTGTTGGGAATCAGAACTCTAATCACATTCTTCTAATTACTACATTTGATTACAGTAATCCAAAATCTTAATTCAGCCATAGTATTACCAGGTTCCTCCTCAAGTGGATATAGTAAATTTAAAAATCATAAAATGTAAACTGAAGAAAGAGGAATACCTCCTCCCCAGAACATTATTTCACATTGAATCACAGTTTAATCGGAGTTGAATTTTATTTGCCACCATGTTGCCTGTTCACCAACTTTCTTAAGTCTGTCTGAAGGTTCACAGTCCTATCCATACTTGATTGATCTGACAACTTACTACAGTCTGAAAATTTTGTTAGTTTGCTACCCACCCCTCAGCTCTTGATAATGTATCTCACATATACATGTAAATACACAGATATTTAGAAACGTGTGTAGATATGTGTGTGTATGCACATATAATATGCATAATATATGAAAATATAAATATTTACAAAATATATACATATACAATAGGAAGCTTTTAAACTAAGTTGCACCTTTCCGTTAATGAAGAAACTGGACTGTTTTGCTTCTTTGCTATTTTTGGATCAGTAGCAATTCTGTACACTTCAGCTTTAATCATTCTCTTCTGAGAGATCTATCCAAAGGCTTTTTGAGACCCTAAGAAATTGTCAGCTGGTTTTCAACACACAGTTTCTGAACAGTTACTCAAAAATATTAAGAAGTTTATTGCTATTTGCAATGTCCATGCTCGTGACAGGCTATAAATTATGAACATTTGGTACTATTTTAAGCAGTTTACAGGTATGTGTAAGGGCCTTTTGTTCCTGGATCTGCCACAGCGATTTTTATGAGCAGGAATGGACAGCATTGTTTCATATCAATTTCTGGCAGAATAGCTGTCCCTAAGGACAGATTTCATATTCTTGAGGCAGTTCACCAATTTATGCTTTCACTGTCTCTTGAAGTTCTCCACATCTCCTTCTAAGCTAGGAACTTACTCTTCTATATTTGCTGTAGCACCTATTACAGAGCCTCTTAATATTTTTATCTAAAGGGAAGGCCATCACATATCTTAATATTACTGTTCTACAGTCTTTTCCAAATTAAATATCCTAGAACAACCTATAGGTTTAATTTCAGTCATAGGAGCATAAAATCAGGTATTTCCACTAGGTTTTCATTCTGTATTAAGTGCATGATTTAGTACTGTGAAATTGTTAGGTTTTTTTTTCTTCCTATGTTAAAATCAAATTTTAAGAACTAGAAAGGTAGCTCTGGGTTTCTTTTGATATGGGGAGTTATCAGATAAATTTTTATTCCTATAATAAATTTTTTATTACCTTTTTTCCTGAATTTTAATTACCTTAAACCAACTTTACACTGCAAAGTAAAGAGAGCATAGCTTGTTCTATCTCATTAACACAAGATTTTTGAATTACTATTCTTCAGAGGCTACTGGCAAGAAATCTGTTACTTCAACACAAAAACCCGGAGAGTGTCAGCGACTAAGCGGTTTGACTTTTGGATGCTTTTCAAATAGAGCAAGAAGTCCTCAACCATCTCCTAAGTTTGAAGAAATAAGCAAGTCTTCATCTAAAGAGCCAGACTACACTGAAGGCAAAAACATGCCAGGTACCTCGTCACCAATCTGCCATTTTATTCTGACACAAGTGGAAAAACGAAATCGGCAGCTATGTCAGTGTATCCAAACCAGCTGTTTTCAAAGTGCCTAACAGCACTCTCTCCTTCTTCAGTGCTACCCTTCTATTACTAGGAAGAAATCCTGTTGAGCACTAGAGTCTTTGTAATGCCACTGATACATTATTTGGCAGCACGCAGTGACTGATGGGTGCTTTGGCTGCAAAGGGAAGACTCTGACTTGTCCCAGGTTTGCTCCATAGTAGCATAAGGAGTTTAAGGCTGCCAGTCCACCAGGCAGAGCTGTTATGTGTTTATGCCTGCATAGGGCAGAGTCTCACCTAAATCCAGTTTCTGTATGCTTTTCCTATGCTATCACTGGTGTCACAGTGTTAGTTTTATGCCCTAACTCAACAAGATCAAGTCAGTAATTTTTCAGCAGTATGATGAAGGTCAGAAGAAACTGAAGAGAGCAGCAGGGTTTCCTGTCTGAAGAAGGAGATCAGCTCACACAATTTTCCTGACAAACCCAGATGTATGGTACTGTCATTGGCATGCTGTCATGCTGTTACAGGCATGAACAAGTCCATTACAGTTTGCTACTTTCCTTAAGAAAACAAAAGCTCAGGAAGGAGACTGTTGCTCTGGTCCTCTGCTTGAATCCCACAGTGCTATTTATGACCTCAGTATTTTCTCCACAGTTAGTTGTGGTATCTAAAATGGCAAGTTGAGGTCCGTAGAAAATCAGAAATTGAAAACTCAGAAACTGAATAGTTTGTGTTTATATTACATCAAGTTCATTATGAAGATGGCTATGTATTATTATTTTCATTTTTATAGATAAGGGAATTGAAGTAAGAGTAATATTTTAAGCAAAAGGATAAAAAATAGAACGTTAGGCCTGCCTAGATTGAAACAGATCAACTTTGGGGACTTCCTTACTTTCAAGTGGACTAAATCAAAATCTTTGGCTTACCCAATCCAATTTAACTTCATACAGCTATTTAATATTAACCTTCCCAAGTGTCTGTGTAGCAAAAGCCTAGTTCTTGCATCTGTTTTAACTCGAGAGCATGCAGGCCTTACTAACACATTGCAAGCTATAGCTCTCTCTTGCAAAACCAGGTAAAAGTGAACAGCAGAAACAAAGCTATTTTTAATACAGCGTCTTTCCTTAAGTATTTTCCATGAGCCTCTCTTGTATATCCTTATCCTAAGCATTCACCACTGGGAATACAATAATAACTTGCAGAAGAAATTTATGTGGATACATACTGTAGAAATGCTCAGAATACTCGATTTGTTAATGCAAATCTTTTCTGACAAGTTTTTATTAATTTCTAATTTTCCTTAGGTTTAATAAAGCAGCTAAATTTGTATGCCCTTTTAAGTCTCCGGCTTTTTGTTGGTTTTGTTTGTTTGTTTGTTTTCATCCATTTATGGTTACTTTAAAATATGGCTCCAGTCTGCTTATCTTTACATTTATCGCCATTTGTAGTTCAGCTAGAACTTTGAGTAATGTTTATTACATTTTTTTGGCAAACATAATTGCAACTTCAGTCACATTAAAAAATTTTTAAATGTTCTTAGTGTTTATTATTTACAGTATTAAAAATCTTAAATACGCTTACACATTTGCAATTATTAGCTACTTACTATTCTCAGACATGATGACTAAACCCTTTATCAGTCAAGTTTGCTAAAGTAATTTTCTCATGTTCATTATATTTCTCCTCTAGAGAAGGATATCCTGGAAACTACCTTTGATAGTCCTGCACATGAGACAAATAAAGGTCAGAAGTCATTGCAACAAAGTTCCTCTGGTTCAGAGCAGAAAAAAATTGTGAGAACAAGCTGTTCATCCAAAGATATAGACAGTGACATGTCAAAGAACTCGTGCACTACTGGGAGTGACTGGAGCTCAGATGAGGATGGAGGAGACAATAAAGGACTGAAATCCAGGTGTGCATCGACTCTTTCAAGCCACACATCTGAAGAGAATGCAAGGTACAGTAGAGTGGGAAGTGAAATGTATTTGACAGCATCTGATGACAGTAGTTCTCTATTTGAAGAAGAGAGTTTTGGTGTTAAGAGGACTCAGCAAAAGAAGTTATACTCCTGGCAGCAAGGATCCCAAAGAAAAGGCCAGAACAATCCGGGTGGAAAGTGCAACTCTGACTTCACAAGTAAAAAGAAAGACCAAGATAGTTCTTCAGATGAACTGAATAAGAAATTTCAATCTCAGAGGCTAGATTATTCATCCTCATCCAGTGAAGCAAATACCCCAAGTCCAATTTTAACCCCTGCTCTGACACCCAGACACCCAATTCTAGCATCTTCTGCAGGTTCTCAATGCACAACTCCATCAAATTCTCCCTCAAATTTGCCACCTCCAAAGTTACGGACTCCTAATGTTTTTAGTCTGAATTCACCTTTAGCAAAGAAACACCTAAGTCAGCCCCAACTGAGTTCTGACAGAATGTTTGGTAGAAATAGAAATGCCATAAGCATGATACGTCCATGGAGACCTCAGGAAACAGACATAGATCTGGTGGATGGAGAAGATACTGATATTTTAGATAAAATGGAGATTGGCTGTGATGGAGTGTTTACTTATGACTGCACTGAAGCACAAAATGCTGAAGTCCAGGAACCTTGTGAAATGACAAAAAAGGGTGCTAGCAACAAACCTCCAACCCCTCCATTACATCGATTTCCTTCCTGGGTAAGTGTGATTATGGATATTTTTCCTACTGGTAAAGCTAACTTATTTTCATGCCTCTCTTCTAAGATTTTTATTGCCTCATATTTTTCTTATTCTCTGCTTAATGACAAGACTGGGCATTACCTTAAGCGGAATTAACTGTACAAACTCAGAAGCACGTTTTATTTTAAGCACAGTATTTCTGCCATTGAATAAGTCACTATTTTGTAGATAAGACCAATTTTTTTCACATCACATCCAAGTTGCTTATGTCCTTTTGAGTGTGTGTATCAAAGGATGTAATGCTTGTGACTGCATTTATTTATTTATCTGAATGCCAACACAGCCTAAGAATGCTGGTGTCAGTGCCCTTGCTGTAACCACTCTACCACTCACAATCTAGACAATTAGGTTGACAGAAGACAACTACAGATTACACAAGTTACTGATCACATTTCCACATAAAATTTTAAAGCCATCAGTCAGGATATTAAAATAGATATTAATAAGTCTTACAGAAAATCCAAAATTAACTGTGTCAAGACTCACTGATTCTGTGGTTCCAGTGTCAGGAGATTTATTAATGATTCAGAGATGAATAATGCCTTAACAGCTTTTCTATGTATATATTTTAGTGCATGTTTTTCATTATAGATTCTCTTATTGTAGTCTTCTAACACAAAATGGTTGAAAAACTGTCTTTTAATGGCATTTCTCTGTTCTTAACACACAATCTTCCATTAAAAAACATTCTCGCTATAGGTTCTTTGGCACCTGATAATAGTATTTTTAAAAGTGAGTTACCTACAGGGCAATGTTGAAACAGACTATGAATATGATGGGGATGGCATATAAAAGAAGGATGCATTTTTCAGCTGCTGTTGATGATGTCATTTTGTGAACCATTTTAGCATATAGTTGCACTAGCACAAAGACTAGGAGGCTAAACAGAAGAAAGGTAATTGTTGTGTTTTAATTATCTACCATCAAATCCATTCTGCTTGTATAGGAAAGCAGAATTTATGCTGTAGCCAAATCTGGTTTAAGGATGTCTGAAGCTTTCACCCTGGAATCTCGTAATAAAAGTAAGTGGTTTAGTTGTTCACTGTCTCATAAAAAAAAATTCTATTCTTATGGTGATGTGTAAGCAAGGACTTCTAAAATAATTTTATGAAGATTTAGTTATCAGCTATTTAAAACCTAGAAGATTACTGGTTATTTTTCCATAGTCCACCTTACCTCTTGATTTTGTGCTGAATTTGTACATAGTTCACTCCAGTTTACTTTGCAATTCTTTTTGAAGATTCTATAACAGGTACCAAGGTAAGAGCTTATACTTCCAATTTAAAAAAGGTTTGCGTTCATGACTGCAATTTTATTTATGCTTCTTAAAACCATTGTAAATTTTAAAAAGTTATAAATCTCCCATCTAAAACAGTTCAGGAGTTAGTTTGCTTTTTATAGCAGTTAAACAACACAAAAAAAATTACATTTTAATTTGGTTAATTGAGGGGTAAATTAAGAAGGTCATTTATAGAATATGTTGCTTTTTTAGGTGCTGTTTCACTAACTTCATGCTCCATATCCGGATTATATACATCTCTGATATATAAGAACATGACCACTCCTGTCTATACCACTTTGAAAGGGGTAACTGTATTACTGTTTAAAGGAAATTTTTAAATACCATTGGGCTTCACATCCAGGAACTTCCTGTTTTACATTTAATACTACCATGCCAAATATGTTGTAAGTTGATGTTTAGAGATCACAGAACCCCAGAAGTAATAGAAATGTCAAACAGCTGGGGAAAAAAATACTGCTTATGGAATGTTACTAGCCTAGATCAGTTCTTCTTAGGTTCCTTGCTGATTTTTTCCAAAGGCTTGCTAATTATTAAACAGAACCACATGGTGTTCAATGTCATAATTAAAAGCATGTGTATGTAGAAATTCTTTGTGTCAGTGCCAAAGCTGTTTCTAGTCACATAACCAGCAGTAAGTAATCACAGCATTGTTTGTTTCTGACAGTCTTTTGTGCTTTGGAAAGACCCATGCCTTGAGCTACCTCAGGTTTCTGTTTTGAAGTGTGGGTGTGTTTGACTGTAAAGACAGCAGAGGGAATTCAGTTTCATGTTAATATTTGTGTGCCAAAACTCACAAACCGAGCAAGAAACAGCTTTGAATATTATGAAGCCAAAAGAGCTCTGCCACAGTATGAAGGAAATGACTGATACCCTTTATGCAAAATATCAAAGAATGTTGTGTTCATTTATGCAGAAAGCAACTCAAATAAGCAACAGCCCATTTATAGATGAGTCATCGGGATCAGAGGAAGAAGACAGCTCTCGGTCCAGCTCAAGGACTTCTGAGTCTGATTCTCGAAGCAGAAGTGGTCCAGGTAGTCCTCGGGCTATGAAACGAGGTAGGCAAAACCATAAGACAAGTAACTTCTGGGAAGTTTGGAAAACTAGGCAGTTTACATGATCTTCTTAGAAACTGATTTCTTCCTTAAACAGCGTGGACATCTTAAATCTAAGCTTTTATCTCAGCTCTCAAAGCCTAGATCTAATATTCAAGCAGGAGAAAGGACTGTTACACATGGCTTTTTTTATTGCTGTTGTTATAGATGTCTTTTTAAGGCATTAATCTGGTAGCTGGCTGTTTTCGGGGAAAAGTGACTTGTACATTTAAAGCAAGAAACACCATTCTATCTATACTCTGTCATGCCAAGGGCTTCCTGTGATCTTTAACTGTAGAAAAAAACTAATTGCCATCAGAAAAAAACCCCACATATATTCAAGTTTATAAAACAATTTTCACATGATAAGAAAGCAGGTGGAAAAGTTTCCTTATCGAATTATTTGGTTCTGTCACTTCATGTAATAAGAGACTTCTTCCATTTTTACAGTGATTGTCTCAAGGTCCCGTGCAAAGATTTAGTTAAAACACTTGAATCCAGTAATGTGCTCTGTTTTGTGGAAGACAAATCTCACAGTTCTAGGTAACTGTGTGTTTTCCATCTGCAGAATGGAAATAATGTGCTTCATTACATTGAAAGATACAGTGCTTCCTCATGGGGTGACATTATCAGTCTTATATCCCTGCAAGTATTTCTTCACTGGATGAACCAAGGGAGACTTAAGATTCCTGTGAGGCCAAATGTTAAGACCATCCACTATAGAAATGTAAAATAACATGATTCAGTAGTCTGTATTATACATGTAAAAATCCCAGTTAGCAGGAGCTCCATTCAACCAGCCTGGAGCAGGTTGACAGAGCCACTGGTCCAGTCGGAGTTTCCCAGTGCCAGCCCCATGTGGAGTCCAGTCCTGTTTCCAGTGATGCAGTTAAAGTTTTGCTACATTAATGTGAAAAGGACCCATAGTTCCTGCTTCTCAGCAGCTCCATCTTGCTGACTGAAAACCAGTGTCATGGCTGCAGACACATCTCATGTTACATGCTCGCACAACAGGAAAGCCAAATTGGGTAATTTAAAATCTGGTTTCACCTGCAATTTATATCCGTGCCTGTAAAGTGGAACCATTCCTTTAGTTCGTGCTTTCTTCCCATAAAACTGTCCTTTCATTGTTTCATGTGTGGAAACCTTTCTTAACCACAAAACATATATGTACTTATCTTTGTTGAGATCACATTGTTTAAAAATCTAGGCAGTCACACATTTCACCAGAAGCATAATTAACTTGCTGCATTTTTGTTGTTAAAGATCCTACATGAGAAGTACCCACTCTGAAAGCCCAGGTGCTTATAAAGCAATAAATGAGAAAAGCTTTTTTTTTTAAATAAAATTGGCAAATTAGTTTGGAAATTATTCAAACAAAGGAAACAAGGCCTCTTCATTTCAATCTTGGAGAGTATAACCTTGCAAAGTAAAAACAGTAGTCCTTACAAAAGGACATATTCACATGTATGAAAATATTTCTATGATGAGTGAGGGAGAGGTTTGAACTTCTACTGCTGTTTCACTAGAATTGAAATCAGTGTGCATTTTTTTCAACAGTAAAGCTAATAAACACTAAAAACCACCTGAAATCTGGAATTCAAATTTTTAGAAAACCTCAGGATAAAAATTCATACTCATTGCAAAATACAGTCACCTACAGATTCAACACATATCAGATCTTGAGCATGGCTTTTTAGTATACGTAAGCAGTTGCATAAGAAATCCAGATACTAGAGCGAATGATAGAAAGGGGAGGGGGAAAGCTGCTTAGTTTAATTAAAGATCCTGTTTGCATTTTCTAGAGAATTAGTATGATGCATGGCACTAACTCCTGCCTTAAAAAAGCTGTGGTAATATAACAGAAGATCATAATATATCATCATGGCTGGGCTTCGCGAACGAAGATTTGGGAAGGCTCTATCCACATCTGTTACAGGCATGTTGGTGACTTATGAGGCCAATATGAGACGGACATATCCGATTGCAAAAGGCACAGCAGAAAGACTCCTTAGATGGTGTATTCTGCAAGACACGGTTCTTTCTGCGTTGCCTTTTCTCCTCAAGGGTGATCCTGCGTGCGTTCTCAAAGGCATCAGCAGCGTTATAGATGCTGTGTCTCCAGGCCTCCCGATTGGAGGCCAGAGTAGACCAGTTATGGTGATCAATATGGCCAAGGCTGAGATGTTGTTTCAGGGAGTCCTTGTATCTTTTCTGCGGGGCTCCACGCTTCGATCATAATATATAGAAGACATTTATTTGTTATTTCATTCACAAGGGACTTAAACTGTTTAATTATGAATGAGAATCAGATATTAGCACTGTGCTAATAGTTCAGTGTGCTGATATTTTAAAAAGTCCTTGGTTCCTGATAGATTTAAGTTGATACTTGTGTTTGCCTGCAGATCCTATTCAGATATTCTTTCTGCATGGGTGTTCTGACCTTAGTTGTTTCTAGTGTAATAAAAAAATATATAAAGAATTATCTTTCTTCATTTACCACAGGTGCGTCTCTGTCTTCTGTGACCTCGGAAAGCGACTATGCTATTCCTCCAGATGCATATTCAGTAGATACAGACTATTCAGAGCCAGAGCAGAAACTTCCTAAGACCTCGTCCTCATCTAGTGATAATGGAAAAAATGTGAGTACTGAAGTTCTGTGAAGAAGTCCCCCCGTGGTGCTGTATGTATATTTATATCTTTATATTCAATCTTGTTGACTCACAGACTGCCTTATGAGTACAAATAACAAAACATACCAACAATAAGTTAACTATATAAGACTGTAATTACTGAAGGAAAACGGAGGGTAATTGTGAGCTTTCTATATAATAAAGGAAAATAGGTTGACGACTCCAGAAAAGAATTCAAAGTATTTAAGATTTCCTTTCTCGAAACCAGGTCTGGTATCAGATTGCACACGAAAAACTAAAAGCAGATTAAAATTATTATTTGAATATTCGGGGAAGTAGAAGGGCATTCCAAGAAGGAGGTGAGGTTATCAGTGGAAATCAAAGAAATCATAAGTAGCATAAGATGCAAGGACAGGTCAAAGAAACCAAACCATTATGGGGTATTGGTCAGTCCCCAGGAGTTTTTAAATTGCTTCTGTTAGTAGTTAGTGCCTTAACATACAAGTGGATTGACTGAGTGGTGATGAAAATTATTTTAAGCTTTCTTCACAGAGCAAAACCTGTGAACTCTGTTCTACAGGCATACACGCTAAAAGTTTGTCTGCGAGGAGCTCTGAATTACAGTGCTCTTTATCTGGTCTGTAGGTTAGGCCCTGAAGTTGGGAAAAAACATATATTTATTTCATATTCATTTTGTTCCTTGTTTAATATAAATAATTAGAAAGTAAAATCAGAAATCATCATAATCTTCATTCTTTTGTATAGTTTGCGGCAAATCATGTACTACAACTGTAAATAGGGATGTTAGTTAGTTACCCCACATGCACGGCATTTGTGTTAATTGATACTTGTAAAATTTTTGTTGTTGGATTAAAAGCCTCATCGATATACTGTAATTATTATTTAGCATTCTTTTAAGTCATTAATATATCTGTGTGTGTTTTTACATATTTCTGAGGGATATAGTTATATATGTGTATCTAACTACTTTTTATCTAACTTCTAAACAATCAGGAACCTTTGGAAAAATCTGGATATCTGTTAAAAATGGGTGGTAAAGTAAAGACCTGGAAACGACGCTGGTTTGTGCTTAAAGGAGGCGAATTACTATATTACAAATCTCCAGTAAGTACATGTAACTTATCTGCTATTTGATATTAGAGAATATAGGGCTAGTGTCTGAGCTGTTAGAGAGTTATTCAGGACTCATTTCCTCAAAAGGTGTACAAGGTACTCAATGCCTAACTAGGAAATATTTATCCAGATTAATGTTTAAACGAGCTGTATAATTATTTATTGCTATTTGTTGGTAGGTTTAAAATACTCTTTTTCCATTCTTTCCATACAGAGTGATGTCATTCGAAAACCTCAAGGTCAAATTGAGCTAAATGCATCTAGCCATATTGAAAGGGGTGATGGAAAACAAACAATTCAGGTGCCTTCTTTTCTCCTGTGTTTTCGGTATTCCCTCCATCCCCAGAACCAACTCGTTGTTCCAGTCCCTGTTGCACTGGAAGTCCAAGTGTGGACTTGGAATTAAATAATAAATGCCCTTCATTTGAAACCAAAGAATCATCAGTTACAGAATATATAAAAAGGCCTACATGGAGTGTTGTTTGTATTGCTACAAAGGTCAGTCATCACATATAAGATAGAAATAAAGAGAGTAGTCTTGGGGTCAGCCGTTGAGGTTGAGAGAAGTCACTTATCTGAAAGGAGATAAACTGAGTTTTCTCAACTTGGTGTCCTGGAATTTTTCAGATAAAGACTTAGAAAGGGTCTGTCTGCTCTGCCTGGCTATGGAATGTTTCATTAATGAAAAGTACTTTGGGGAAAATAAACCCCACAAAGCTGTGAAACTACATTGGGTAGTATATGTTACAACCCCATCACTGTGGGGTCAAATGTATAAAGTTCTTGAAGCTCAAGACTCTTCTGTTACTACATAGGTGACCACAGAAAAACGAACATACTACCTGACTGCAGATTCTCCCAACATCTTAGAAGAATGGATCAAAGTACTACAGAATGTTCTTAAAATACAGGCTGCCAGCCCACTCTTCATAAAGTCAGAAATCAAGCCAACCATGAAAGGATTACTTACAAAGGTAGAAAAATTCTTCTTCCCCCAACCTGCTTTATTCCATATTTCTTAATAACAATAGCCAGATAAGAATGGCCCTACATTAAAACAAATACAAGTAAAACAGACATGTGTTTGCTTCCTCAGTACTTTACAGTGTGAACAATCTAGAAGGACTAGCAACTCACCTACTTTGGGCAATTTGGTTTTTTCTAGTTACTTGATTTGATTTGGTTTTTGTTTTTGTCTTTGTCTTTTTAAGTCATTAGTTCCTGTGTTGAGGTCTCCATTTGCACTTCAGTGGTGTCCTAGTTCAGCGTATGTCTCAGTAGCTAATTTACCAACCTGATTTCAGTGGAGTGCTCTCTTTTTCTGTGTTTACTCACTGTGACAGATTATTTCCTTAGCTTCCACTAATTTAGGCCTGATTCAAAGTCACATGAAAAACACTGGCCTTAGGAGGTTTTAGATGAACATCTCATCTAATAGTTTGATTTTTATGCCCCTAATGCAGTTATGAAGTTTTAATTTTTTGTCTAGCAA
The DNA here is from genome assembly GCF_009829145.1 of Chiroxiphia lanceolata. NCBI lineage: Eukaryota > Metazoa > Chordata > Aves > Passeriformes > Pipridae > Chiroxiphia > Chiroxiphia lanceolata. The sequence continues at coordinate 26,172,032 of NC_045639.1, forward strand.
TTGGGAAAAGAATTTGAACCAAGGCATTTATTCCCAGTATTGCCAAAGTTCAGAGATGGTGAAAACTAGTCTGTATTTCTCTGGCTGTGCTTGTTCCTAATGTTCTGTAATTACAGGTGAAACATGGATATTCCAAAAGAGTTTGGTGTGCCCTAGTTGGAAAAATTCTGTATTATTTCCGTAATCAAGAAGACAAGGTAGGTCCCTTACTTGTTTCTTCAGTGAATGTAGACTTTAAACAGTAACTTACAGCTTTTTTAAGGTACAATTGCCCTAGGCATTGTGCACAGATTGTCAACTTGGAAGGTTCATATCTAATTGCTACTAATCCAGGGCACAGCCTTTGGTCTCCTTCTACAGGACATGATACATGCTCTGCATCTCATCCCAGCTGAAGGGGGACACTGATTTGCTGACAGTTCAGGTGTCCCTTTCTGACAGGCATGAGACTCATTAGAAAAGTCCTAGTTGTCATGTACTTCTGGAAAGAGGCCCTTTCTAATATGTGTTTGCAGGGGGCAGTGGCTGCAGGATTGAAGAATTTAAATCTTCTTTTTATCCCTCAGTGGACTTCCAAATCCTGCTCTTTGGTATGTCACTGTACCTCCATAGTGCTGCAAGAGCTAGGACACTGGTTAGCTCTTTTCACCTGTCCCTTTGCTCCCAAGGCATTGTATTTTGTCAAGAAACATCTTTTTAATGGAGATGGATGAAAAACAACATTTTGGAACAGTCCACTGAGCCATTATAACTAACAGTTAAAAAAACACCCAGAAATTTTCATTTTTTTTACTTCTGTCCTAAGGAAACAATCACAGTGGAGCCAGTAATTAATAGTTTTTATGTAGAGCTAGTTATTCCCTTTGTCATCTTTTTCATTTCTAGCCATTTTTAAACATTCAACTAAACCTTATTTCAAGAACTATATGAAAAAGATAGCAGTAACCATCCATGAAAACATTTTATTTACATTAAAACAATGTAATACAGGATTCAGGAATCACCTGACTGGAGTATCAGTCTCTAGCTCATCCTAAAGAGACATTAAAATTAACTTGCAATTTCTCCTATGGATAAAACTCTGAATTTACACATTTTTACCATTGAAGATTTTGGAATTATAGCATGCCCGTTAGAAGCATTTAAGAATTTTGCTGGATTCTTGTGAATTTCCCTCACATTTGGTGGAAGTTTTGCTGCCCTTTTAAAGTAAAATTGAAACTAATTTGCTAACTTGTAATAAAATAAGGATTTAGCTTTTGTAAGCAGAATATGTATGAAAAATTTCCAAAGCTAGTTCATTTCTAATGTTCAACAATTTGCTAATTAAGAACATACTTTCTGTAGCTGAATGTGTCTGTGCAGAAATAAATTACGCAGTCTGCAGTGGTTAATACAGTAATGGAGTCCATTTAAAAGGCTTCCTTTCAAAATGGAATTCAAATTAAAAAATGAGCCAACTGTGTTTTAGTTATACTTGGTGAATAAATCAATCTTGACTACTTACATGTGAAATGACATCTTTTGATTCTCAGAATCTTATCTTGTTCAAAAAGTTGAATGCTTCAGAAGCACTACAGAAAATACAAATCACCACATGTGTCTTTAATCCTCACTAGTGAAGGCACTGGAGCAAAGGGCCACCACTCTGTGATGTTTTCTTCAAATGACAGTATTATTAACAGCTCGTTGTATTAAATCACTATTCAAGAATCCCACCCCAGATTGAGTAAAACTTGCCAGCTACTCTCCAGTATGGTATTTTCAATTTTTAAAGAATATTTTTGGGAAGCCTCATCTACTTCTCACTGGCGCTGTGATTTCAAGACAATTTACTTCAGTAACCAAAGCTGCTTCACTCCACCATTAAATAACATTCTTTTGAACATCCTCATGTCTGAATGGCTAGAGAAAGAACAGTGGGGCTGTGAGAAAGGAGGGAGCTTTGCATAAAGTAGCCAGGAAGACTGTCAGCCTCTGTCAGTACTGTTACCCAGTTGTGAAGATTTCATGCTGTATTTATGTTCGTAGTGGCTTCCTGTTGTTAATGGCTATGAAATAATTACTTCTGTGAGAATTTCCACTTGAATGGCTTTTTTATGTAAAACATTTTCTGATAAAGGATGCAAACTACATAAACAACTTAACATGGAAGTACTGGGATCTATCAGACTGGAGAATGAAACCAACTGGAAGGTCTACCACACAAAAAATTTACCTTCTGAATTTGTAGCATGAACAAAACAGATACATCAATAATACATTAATTACTGCACTCTGAAATAACAAGATCATAATTAAAGTTCTAGGCTTGACGCAGGGAATTTTTGCTTGGAACCAGATCTGGAAACTCTGAAGAATGACTTCTCTCACCCTAACAGATATTTATTGCATTACTTATGTACAGAGGCAGAAAAAGAATTTTTGAAAATCTCACCTTCAGACTTTGGGACATGTCATTCTCCTTTTGCTTTCTGCAATAGATGGCATATATGACATTCCTTGGCAAGACTGAAAATGAACAAATACAAATAAGTATTGATGGTAGTTCATGGTTTTCCTTCTATTTGCAGAATAAGAAAAAATTGTGTATAATAATAATAAATACAATAACATATAATGTAAAATCAGAGTGCACTGAAGTGAGTATTACCTCTCTCACCACTTGTGATATTTACTTTTAGTTTCCTCTTGGCCAAATCAAGCTTTTTGAGGCAAAGGTTGAAGAAGTTGATAGATCCTGTGATTCTGATGAAGATTATGAAGCTAGTGGTCGCAGTTTATTATCAACCCATTACACTGTAGTTATCCACCCCAAAGACCAAGGACCCACCTATCTTCTTATTGGATCCAAACATGAGAAGGTAGTAAATGGACATTTTTATTGAGTTTCAGTCACACATTTATGGGTATGGTGCTGTGATATGAATATTTCTTGAGGAGGAAGAAGGGGACCTACAAGTCATCTGACCTGTAGTTTGATATAAGCAAGGAGAAGGTTCTGCTTTTTTAACATTGATCAAAATTTGTCTGCAAATCAATGCTGTTGTGGGTAAACCTTGTTAAAATAGACAAAAATAAGCAGGCTTGCCTATATCAGTAGATGGTGCTGAATATCATATATGCTGTAACTGGAGAATTTTGCTCACATACACTAACTTGTAGACAGACCTGTAGCTGACCTTCCTGAGAGGTTTTAGGGTACTTGTATCTATTTTCACTGAAAAGATTAACAGTAGCAAAGACTGCCCTACTTCAGTGAAGGAGCAATGAGGGGTGTGGTTAAAACCATTTTTATTATCATTGCTTCATTGTTCTCAGGTAATCTTGTAGACCTTGTTTTGCTTTCTGGCCTTATCCCCAGGTTAGCGGGATCTGGCAGTGATAAAAAGACACTTATGTAAGATTTTGGAAGAGGAAAGGAAGAATGCTCTGATAATTAGATATGATTTCTGAGGGTAAAAACTTATGAAGAGTGCCCTGTCCAATCTTCCTTGCTTAATGTTTATAACATAGAGACCATGAATACATATGTATTCAACCAAAGGCAAACTCCTTTGGGCTTCAAAAGGAGCACATGATAGTGTTTGAACTTGAGAGCAAAATCCTGACAAAGAAGCTCCTTCCAACATGGAATGAGGGAACTGCTATGTTTTTCTGCTTTAGGACACATGGCTTTATCATCTGACAGTTGCAGCTGGAAGTACCAGTGTAAATGTTGGATCTGAGTTTGAACAACTTCTTTGCAAATTATTAAATGTGGAAGGAGATGCCAGTAAGTTTGTTTTCATTTCAACATCCTAATCTTCCAGTGCTTTTTTATTGAATGTACTTATGTCTTGAACTAATTGCCAAACCTATATATTTTATCCTTTTAGCTTCTCAGATTTGGAGACATCCTACCCTTTGCCATAGTAAAGAAGGAATTACTTCCCCTCTTACAACATTGCCATCAGAAGCCTTGCAAACTGAAGCAATTAAATTATTTAAGGTAAAACTAGCAGATGCCTTTTTTCTTAACTGACTATTTTAGCTAAAGAATGGCTATTAGCTGGCTTACTAGGAATGTTCAACAGATAAGAAAAAAGCAAAGAGAAGTTTACTTTTATCTTTAGTGGAGGTAACTAATGGACAGCAGCAGAATGGCCTCATATTATCGCATCAAAGACTATCACTTCCAATGTAAAGAGATCACTTTTGGTTGTGAGGAGCAGTTTAGGCTTCAACTTCTGGATTTCCTACTTATTTGGTAAGTTATTGATAAATTGCAAGTTACTAGAAAAATCCATGGCCATCATGAATGATAAAATTTTGTCTTGAAGTTCATAGCTGCAAAGAATGTACCAGCTTTGAGAATTGACAGATCTCTGCATTCAGAAAACTGTAGCTGAAATACTGTTGCTTTAATTAAATTCTGGAGGAAAAAATACTAGGTGAAAGTTTTGTCATAGATACATGTAAATCATCTGGGAGACATTTTAATAACCAGAAGAAAAAGCAAAATTTAAGTTTAAGCACGTTATAGAGTACTTCAAATTGAGATAGAAAACAGACATTGTACTGCTCTTTTTAATAAAAATAAAATATTTTCCTATGAAGTAGCTATTCTTAAAAGATGGATCAGATATTCAGTAATATAAATGGAGAAAATATTCCAGAGCAAAATTATTAAAAGTGTTTCACAACATTTTTTTAATCCACTTTTAAAGATTTTTATACACCTTTAAAAATATACATATGTATATCTCCCAGGAGTAGTGAAAAGGCCTTTTGACTAGGAGACACATAACAGATCATAACTGCTGAGCCATAGCTAGTTTCTTGAAAAATTTTGTCTGCCGCTAAGACTTTACATCTTTCCCAGTTAAAGGCCAGGAAGGTGAGAGTAATATGCTGCAATGCCTTTAACCTTCTTTCAGGCTATAATGTCTATTTCAGAGACAAAATAAAATTTTGCTGTTCCTTTTTCTGTATGTCATGAAAGAAGTTACAAGTTGGAAGGCATGGAGCTTGGATAAATGAATTTTCTCCACAAAACTTGAACAAGTCTAAAGACCAAATTCCCTGAAGCATCAAATATCTGGGGAATTCTAATGTAATGGTTCAGATCTAGAAAGGAATTCAAGACAAGCATTGTATGTTTAGTCATGGCCACTTGTAGGTATACTTTCCAGATGGCTTCTCTGAAATGTTTGAAACACTTTAAAGAAGTACATCCATCTTACTTTCTGCAATCCTGCAGCATGAAAGTTTAAAAGGAAATATACTTATTTGATAAAAACAAATGTACATTTATTTGTAAATCACTTTTCAGACCTAGTTCAAATCACAGACACTTACCTAAAATAAATAAATAAGAGATTACTTGTATGAGGTTTACTGAAACTTCATATAAATCAGTTTAAAAGTCAGAAAGGGAATTTATTTAGAAACAAATCAAGTCATGTTTTGGTTATTCAATTGCTGATAAAAATTAGTCTGTGTGAAAATCCACGTATTTTCACATGGACTAGAAACAGATCAGGCTTCCATCCATTTTTCCTTATATCCCTTGAAAATTCCATCAATTATTATACAGAGTAATGCAATAAATGCTACATATGCTTTCTTCTAATACACCACAACAAATGCTTAACACATGGCTTTCCTGAGACAGTACTGGGGATAGGAAAGATCATACTTACCCACAGTAAAAATACCAGGGAAAGCCAAGATGTAAATCAATGGCTCTGAGTTATGGTTTTCTTATCTGTGTATATTCTGCACAGTGTTGTGCTCACTACTTGCACGAGCATTTTACATTATCTGCCATTGAGAGCTGTAGACTTTGCATTTCCAAGTCCTTTGTTCAGCACATCCTTAAACTTGCATACCACTACAACTGTTGCAACTCTTGTTAATAGTTCACTCCATTAGATGCAGAGTGAAAAGCATGGGTTCTAGGAGGTGTTTTTGTCTTAAGTCTCACTACATAGCTTTTTACCCCTTTTCTGCAGAACCAACAGGGTTTCTTTAGTCTACTGGTAGACTTACTGTGACTTCAATTAAAGCACACTTTTGTTATACAGAACATCTTAAAGATTTGTTGGAGCTTTTTGTATGTAAACTCACTTGCTTATTATTTTATATCTAGACCTGCCAGTTGTTTATAAATGCTGCAGTTGACTCTCCTGCCATTGATTACCATGTATCTTTGGCCCAAAGTGCTTTGCAGATCTGCCTCACACATCCTGAACTTCAAAATGAGATCTGTTGCCAGCTTATTAAACAGACTAGACGTCGGCATCCACAAAACCAGGCAGGACCAATACAGGTAACCCAGGATTTATTTTAATGGTATCGATTTCAGCAGCAATAAAGGAACTACACAGGCTTCTTAGAATGGTAAAGAGGCTATGCTCTTCTGTAGCATCTGCTTACTTAAACTTGGATAAAAAGCTGAGCTAATATCTTAATTACTGCTGTGTCTTCCTGAAACAAAGCTGATGCTATCCTCCTCCAACAAAATACCTGTATCTAGTGGTAGAGTATACCTCTGCCTGTGCTGTTTTTAAAGAGTGGACATAAAATGGACTGTCTTCAAGTTAAATGTTAAGTAAGACATCATATATGAAACCTTTTCCTTAATTCTCTTTTACTGCTTCTTTCCTAAGAGAGATGCTGCATCAGGAAGCTTGGTGGGCTAAATCACATGGCTTAACAGGATGAGTGTGAAGAGAAGCTGCAGTGCCATGTTGTGGAATTTCAGATATGCTCAGGGCTTCTGATAGATATCACCTCTTGTATGCCATGCTGTTCTGCATGCACCCTGCATGCTAAGTTATAAATGCATACTTAAAATTCTTTACTTTGTCCACTACTGGCTGTTCACTGATATCCAGATAGGTAACAATGAAATGAACTGAAATTGAAAGGAAAGTCAGTATTAAAGAGTTTGCATAAAATTAACAGAACTAGAACGATTGTGCTTATGGTGGAGCAATATCTACAGAACTAGGAGATGGATCAGAAAATGTTACCATATTAAGGCTTCTGTAATAGTCCTGTTTTTCTCTTGCCACAGAAAGTAGAACGTGACCAACAGACATACCTAGTATCTAGAAACAGCCCGTAATCTGATATGTGGTGAGACACTGGAACAGGTTGCCCAGAGCAGCTGTGGATGTCTCATTTCTGGAAGTGTTCAAGGCCAGGTTGAATTGAGCTTGGAGCAGCCTGGTCTAGGGGAAGGTGTCCCTGCCTATGGCAGGGGTTTTGGAACAATATTATTTTTAAGATCCCTTCCAATCCAAGCCATTCTGTTATTCAATCACAAAACATTCACAAAGCTTTTATAGCAGACATAGCACATTCATGTCAATTAACACACTGAAGTTATGTATGGCTGATGGAATTTAAACTTATTATAATCCTTCTTTGGTACTCTTCTTACCACTGGCAAGGCCTTCCCTCTGATGCTGATAAATATATTGTTGCTATCATAACACACTGGAATGATTTTTAAGAGCTAACACATTCAGTAAAATGTTTTCAGCCTTACACTAAGCTTTTTTAAGTCCTAAATTCATTCTGTAGTCTTCTACCCTTACTTGTACTGTGGTGTATACCTTCAATGGAGCTGATGCTATCCTCCATCAAAGTACAGATATTTGATGATAGGGAATATCTTTGCCTGTGCTGTCAAATTTCTATTTAATACCAGGCAATTCAGATAAATCAAGATGGAGAAACACCATTTTTAAAATTTCAATATGAAGCATTGATTGTGAGAAAAGTAGTTGCAATATTAGTAAGTGTATATCCAGGGTACATGAGAGCAATCTGTATTAAGTGAAGCCTATGGATACATATTGAGCAACAACAATATACCAAATTATTGAATAATTGTTTTTTTCAATAGTTACTGTCTACTTGGTAGGAGGAAAATGTCTTATGTGTTGCTTCGTCATATATGTAACAGGAGAGCTGAATTCAAATTTCACAGGCTTCTCATTTCATAGTGCTTGGCCTTGCAGCCTTAGTATTTTTTTCCTGTGTACTAAGTTTTTTATACAAACTGAGCTGCTTTCCCATTTCCAGCCCCAAAAGAAACTTGCTATACACAAGCAAATAGAAAGAGAGCCTTGGCCTTTCAATGAGGTGACATGCTTATTTAGTCAGCTTTTTCTCTGTGTTTTGTTTTTTTCATTCCTATTTCAGCAGTCTCGACTTGGCACAGTAAGCTGCACTGCTGGCCAGCAGCCACAGCAGGAAGTTTTACGTTGTAAGATGTTTAAAACAGTGAATGTATTCCTTTTGTTCAGGGATTGCAGCTCTTGGCTCTCTGCGTTGGACTCTTTCTGCCCCAGCACCCATTCCTTTGGCTTCTTAAACTTCATTTAAAGAAGAATGCAGATTCCAGGTGTGCCTAAATATTACTACCCAGCTTGTCAACTAGTCTTTCTGAAGTACCTTTTTTTCAGTCTTTCCCGTATCAGATTTTTGACATACATTTTAAAATTAATTTGAGTAGAATTGCTACTAAAATATAGTACGTGTTAATTATATGCATCACTTGGGAAAGTCACCCCTTTTTTTCAAAAAATACTCTGCAGTGGAACTCTTGACTGTATGTTGCAAAACCATGAAAACCAAAATATGATAGTTATTACACAACACACCCTGAGCCATGTTCATCTTTGGCACAGTTCTGCTGGCCTTGGTAGACTAATTCTCTTTCTAATTCCACATGCAAAAAATGTGTTGGAAATCTCACAGCGTGAAATCTGAGTGCTCCTCCCATCTGGCATCCCCAGAGAGATTTACTCACAGTTTACTATCCTTTCAATCAATCCCCAAGAATAGCCTTACTTCTTTCTTTCTCACAGGACTGAGTTTGGGAAATATGCAATCTATTGTCAGCGATGTGTAGAACGTACCCAGCAGAATGGAGACCGAGAAGCAAGACCTTCCAGGATGGAAATCCTTTCCACTCTTCTTAGAAATCCCTACCACCATTCACTGCCCTTTAGTATTCCAGTTCATTTCTTGAATGGCATATATCAGGTAATGTCATGTAGACCACAAAACCTGAGCTCTCCCAACCTCTGGCTGTTAGCATATACGTGAAGTATTATATCAGGAAGAGAATTGTAAATGTTAAGGTAAACCTGGTTCAAGTTTCATCTTGTGCCAGTGCTAGCAATGGCAGGCACAAGGTACTTGTGATCTGATTTGACCAATGAAGAGTAAAGGTTTGGGGGAAAATCTTTAAGAGAAAATAAAAGAAAACCTCTTAAGAATGAAAAATAGCAAAGTTCTGTTTCTTATTTAACCTGACCACCAGCTGAATGAATTAGACTGAAGGAAAGGGAAAGGTATTAAATTCCACTTCCTTTCATCAGACATCTTGGAAGTTAAATCAGTGAAGGCCTGGAAGCACAGCTGTAACTCCCATTATCAGTCATGAAGGATAACCATATTTGTTACAGAACAAACATAGCTTCATTCTTAACTCTTGTGGGACTTCATTAGTCAAAGCCTGTAGGAAACTTTTCACAGGCTTCCATGCATGCTGCTTCACATCCTGGTTTGTGTTTCCAACTGTGAGAGATGGCTGAAAAAAATTTTTTAACAATTCGTAGTATTCTTAGACAGAAAGCAAGTTTTTATATGAAATCAAGGCTATATCAAATAAACTTTTCATTTCAGGTCACAGAAGAACTCTGCTTTTTTTCACCACTAAGTTTCTTAATTGCTTACTGCTTCCTGCTTGCCCAGTAAAACAGAAAAAACCCAACATGTGTTTAAATCAACCTAAAAGGTTTCAAAATTGAAGTTTGGAGAAGAAAAGGAGAATTGCTCATTAGTGTCAAAATTGTATAGTTCCAAGGGCTAAGAAAATTGTAACTAAATTGTAACTAATTGTAAAAATTGTAACCACATTTGTAAAAATTGTAATTAAATTACTAATTTCTAGAAATTACTAATTTTGTAAAAATTGTAATTAATTTAACTAAAATTGTAACTAATCGTAACTAAATTACTTTAATGGAATTGGCAACTAAGCAATTTTAGAGGTACTGAAAATTCCTGTATTCATCTCTGCAGCAGATTTTTATTTTAATGCCAGCCGCTGAGAAGTACAAAACAGAAGTCCAAGATCGATTTTCAAGACATTTTTTATCAAGAGTAAAATTTTTTAACCAAGAGTAAAATTCCACTAAATTGATTTGCCATGTGGAAATCTTTTCCAGATCCTTTCTGGAAATTTTTAATTTTCAATGAGTTTCACTAAGTTATTCACAGAGTATAGAAGGGGTCCTACAGTCCCAATGTTATTGTAGAGGTATTATATTTCAAAATTTTCAGTTTATGGAAAGGGGGGTATATAAGCTTGATAGCAAAATCCTTTTTGGCTGCTTTTTTAGGTTGTTGGGTTTGATGCCTCTACCACAGTGGAGGAATTTCTGAACACCCTGAACCAAGATACAGGGATGAGGAAACCAGCTCAGTCAGGATTTGCACTGTTTTCTGATGATCCCTCTGGCAAGGATATAGAGCACTGCCTTCAAGGAAACATCAAGGTAAACAAAAGCCTTTAATGAGTTCTGCATGTAAAAAAACGAAGTATCTTCATTTGACAGAGCTCTCCTCAGGAAATGTAAAAGAAAATATTTTTAAGCTGAAAACTGTCATTAGCTTTTTTCTCTTAATGTGAAAGGAAAGATTTTTTTTAAATCACTTTTTTAATTGCTTAAATTCATTCAGTTAACTATACTTAAAAGCTAATAGGACATTGATATTATTCAGAGAAGTAAGAGGTGAGTTAAAAAAAAGTAAGCTGTTACTAATCACAGTTCTTTAAAACTAAAAAGCAACTGGAGTCTAACATGGATTTAGAGATTTCAGTTAATGTTTCTGATTTAGCTCCAGAAGATGACCATGTGAGGTCCAAGAAGACATTGATACTGGAATGGAGATCCTGGGGAAGGAAAAGAAGAAAGGGCTCTTTATCTAAATACAGAATAATTTTAGGATTCAGTTTAAGAAATTTCCAATGAAAGGCTTGTCATTGTTCTAAATTTTAGTTTCCTCTATTGCTAGAATTAAATTCTTTGCAGTAAAGAGTGAAAAAAATGCAATATAATCTGTGCTTTAATAAGGTATGAGATATTTTTCAAGCCTTTTAGCAACTAATGAATAATGAATATTTTGTACTTCTACCAAAGTAGTCTTTTGCACCCATTGGCCAGTGTTCACAGCTGCACTTTTGAGTTACAAGGTGCGATATAATCTGGCCTTAGTGACAAACAAACAGTTTGTCATCACAATCAGCCTTCTTCCTGTACCAGAAAAATTACCATCTGGAAAGCAAAATTCCTAAAAGATGTACTTACTTTCTAGGTAACTGAAACTTTAGAAGCTACTCACATTACTGCTTCCATGAAGGCTCTTTTATGAAGGAACAGTGACATGAGGTCCAGCAGGGCTCCTATAACCTTTGTTTCACGTCCTCCCCGTGTGCCCACCTACCCTCCTGCACTGCTCGTTGTGAACCACTTTTGTTGTGTTTTGTAACAAACTTCATACCAGCTTTATGGCAGTTACTGGAGAGGACCTGAAAAATTCAGGCATGCAGCAGAAAGAGAAGGCAGAGATCAAAGGCATTTGATTAATTATATAACAACTCACTGTGTATAATTACACATTCACTGGCTTCTGCTAAATCAAGTACCTGGCCTTTCCAAATAAGCATGTTAGGGCTCGATTCCAATGTAGTATGAGTGTTGCAGGATAAGCAAACAACAAAAATGTTAATTATTAAATGCTCCAACTAAGAAATGCAAGTGAAGTTATACTTCAGTAAGCTTAAAAATTCAAGCTATGTATGTTTCTGATATGTAATAGGTAGAGGATATTAAAATAAGTTGACAATTTCTATTCAAAGGTGTTTTCAAATAGGAAGACATGGCAAAGTCCGTTTTGTATTGCTTTCCTTCTAGATCTGTGACATTATTTCAAAATGGGAGCAAGCCTCCAAAGAACAACACCCTGGGAAATGTGAAGGCACAAGGACTGTACGCCTTACTTACAAAAATAGGTTTGTTTAGCAAGTATAATATCTCTGCCTTGTCCCCAGATTTGTTTTTTAGTTTCTGCAATTTCTTCATCTGAAAAATATTGGCTGACTCGAAGCTTGCAACAAAAATAGTAAATGGGTGTAACTGGAGAATTTTTTTAAATATAGTTCATTTTTTCTAGTCCTTAAGAGATGAGCAGAACTGAAAAAAAAAAAAGCCATAACTGAAATCAGAGGACTGAAATTAAATACTTGTCGAGTAGTTGAAGTGCAAGTGTTGTTCTGCTAATGTGTTTTGACGCTGACATAAACATGTCACATTCAGAGCAGATACTGCTAATCCTCAGGGCTAATGCATTTTCCTGTCTTCTTTATTTAATAACTTTCTGTCTTTTCTGTAGGCTTTATTTTTCAGTTCAAGTTCATGGGGAGACAGAGAGAGAGAAGCTGCTGTTAGTATATCAGACAAATGATCAAATAGTCAATGGACTTTTCCCAGTAAACAAAGAATTAGCGATGGAATTGACGGCTCTTTTAGCCCAGGTAATCTTTATGCATGAGTGACTCACACAGCAGTTTTACAGGTTAAATACTTTAATAAGCAAACTGGTCCAGGATTGCTTGACCTCCACCTTTTATATATGATAGTGCAGGAAACAGACTGGGCTGGAATCTTTGTGTAAGGCAACTCTGGATTTCAAGTGGAAATGCTTTATAGCATAGGCTGCTGGGCCATCACTGTGGATAAAACGTGCTTTACCTCTTACACAGTCAGGCCTTCTTGGATTAAATAGCATGTAATCATGTACCATTTATTCATTCACTATTCCTTACATGGTTTCTGCAAGTTAATACTCCAAAGTAACAGCTGTTAATGAAAGTCTAAGACTCCTTTACTAGACATGGTCTTGATAAGATCTGTGTTATATTTAAAAAATTAAAAGTTCAAAGGAAGGTTATTAAGAAAGTTACTTGATGTTGTTATTCAATAAATGTAAACTGATTTGTGTTAGCTGGAGATCTAGCAATCTCAGAGCAGAACTAGTATTATATTTGTATAATTTATATTTGATGTTTAACTTTTTTCCATGGGAAATAGAAAATAAGGAGATTACTTGCATAACTTTTATATTGGTGAAAAATTAATTGACAAACTGGTTTTCATCTTATACTTGGTAATACAGGTTGAAAGACAGTTCATAATATCCAGCTAGAAAATTACTCTGGAGTAACAAAAAATTTTCTTTATGGACATCCCATTAGGTAGAGATTGGAGATTTTGAACGGCCTTTCTCAACTCCAGCAGGGCAAGTTACTTCCCAGTCCAAGTCCAACCAAACATTAAAACAAGTTTTGGAGAGATTCTACCCTAAGAGATACAGGCAAGGTTGTTCAGAGGAACAGCTAAGGTGAGATGTATTTTGTGATTCATATTCTCTAAAAATCTAGGAGTGAAACAAGGAAGTTTTAAATTGTCATTGGGTACAATTTACTCTTGTGCTATATTTGCCTAAACCTGTGTTTGAAACTCATTTTCTTGCTAAACTGAAGAACCCGTTTCCTCTGCATGTTTCTAATCTAAAAAAAAGGACCATTATTAAGCACACATTCCAGCAAAAGCTGTACCAGTTACTACACAGTGTTACAAAACCCAGTGATTTTGAAATTCTTATTTTTCTTTTCAGCGAATCTAAATTAAGTCTGTGCACAGACTAAAGAGTTACTGAAAGTAAAGGACATGAGGATCTGACCTGTTTGCTATTCTAATGTGCAATCTCTGGCAGCCAGTCAGATTGGCAATATGTTAACTTAGTGGACTTGCTAGTAAGGTATCACTTAATTTACAATGAATAACCTTCAAGTCATTTGAATCAGTGCCTACTAACATGAAAACGAGCGAAACAGTGTCATAAATTATCCAAAGTCAGTGATACAGCAGTTTTGAAGTCCAGCAAAGATCACAGAAATGGTTTCCTCATTCTTCAGTACAGAGCTGAGAAAACTGAAATCTATTATCATATGCACATAGTAACATTATTACATTCTCAGAAGACAACATGGGCATTCAAATGTATATGCATAACTAAGAGAAATTTATGCAATTCATTTCAAAGAACAAATTATAAGAGGTCCTGGATTAGACTAACTCAGTGAGGATAAGTCAGATATCTGTTGAACTGTTCAAGTAGTCCCTAAACTACCAGTTGGCAGAGCTGGAAGTCTGTGGCAGGGAAAGAATCACTCTATACCTGCCCTGTTGCTTGTATTCTTGTGCCAAGGGTGCGGTGCTGATCAGAAGCACCCTTTTTGGTAGCAGTGCACTAAAAAAACCCAAAAAAACCCAAACCCAAACAGATCTTCCACATCTGCTACTAGCCACAGGTAGATACGTGCTAAGCTGGATGGATTTTTGGAATGACAACTGACATAGCTGTTCAGTACTGATAAAGGTAGATTGATTCTCTGTAGAGACACATTAAAAGCTGTCCCAGACTTTTTCCCTTTATGCTGCAACTGCTACATCAATATTTAATCATAACGTTACAGAAATTAGAAGATACTTCATAACGTTCATGTGCATTAAAATATTAAATGACACTTTGGATTTATTTAATACTGTATAAGTGATAGTTGTTGTATTAACTTAAATTATCATTTTAACAAATGCATTATTTTTTTGCTCATTAAACTCGCGATGGGGAAGCATTTAAATTCCTTTCAATAACTAAATTACATACTTCATTTCAACAGACAGCTTTGTCAGCGATTGTCTACAAGATGGATGGCTCTCCGGGGGCACAGTGCTGCAGACTGTGTGCGCATTTATCTCACCGTAGCCAGGAAATGGTCTTTCTTTGGTGCCAAACTGTTTGCAGCAAAAGTAAGAAACTTTACTGAGTTCGAGTGGTGGGGTTTTTAAATATAAATATAATTTGCAAACAGTAACACCTTTTTGTTGAAAACAATTGTGTTGTATATCAGGTGATTGGATCTCTTGTGAAATTACTAATTTGTTTAAGTCATATACTGGTGAAATATAATAGCTGTAGTACCAAGTATACCATAATAGTAACTTTCCAATACACTTATTGCTTGTTTGACATTATTAATCTAGGTAGTATCATTCAATTTCCTTATATCTTAGCTTGAGATAGCTTTTTAATGTTAGACTTTTTTACCTCATAACTGGTAGAACATTGAAAACATATCATTAACTGGCTACAAAAGCTGAACCTTGCAGAAGCACTGAGTTGTTGTTAAGGGGAATTTAGACCACTCCCTTCTGTCCTGGCCTCTCTCAATTTTTCTTAAACCTTAAGAGTATCTTAATTCTCTTGATTCAAGTGACATCTGTGTTAAACAGAACTGTCACCTCACGCCTTATGTTTTATTAGGTAATCCCATTGTATCTATTATATATATGTATATGTATATAAAATTGCTTATCAGCACTCCATTCTCTGTTTATGTACACATATGAGCTAATGAAAAAACGTTAACACCTGCCTTTTACTCTAACAAAGAGACCATTTTATTGGTCTGAGCACCAGGGGAGGCTTCAAGAGTATTAGGTTGAGTTCATAATTCTGCCACTGGCTGCCTACATGGCTTTGGGCAGCTGTTTCAATTTCTGAAATTTACACTGAGAGGGAACTGATGTAAGATCTGTGGATGGAGAGAGGTCTATAATAGATGAGAGCTAATAATTATACACACATTGCTTCATTTTGAAATAGTAATTAAAGAACATTTCCCTTTGTAGCCTCTGTCAATATCCTCAGATGACAAGTCCTTCATATGGTTTGCTGTACATGAGGATGGCATAAGCATCCTGGATTACAGTTCTATGGTAAGTGAAATTTCTGTTTTAATTTTGGTCAAAGTAGATTTTAGTAGAGTATATGGGGAGATTCACCAGCATACTACATAAAAGATGGCATTAGCCTTCCATGCTAAGTTATCTAGTCTTTCTCTTAAAGCAAAAATTCTTTCCTTTCAAAATGCTGTAATGTTATCATCATTATAACAGCACTAACAATAGAAATAAGTAATGAATTACTTGCACAGAATTTATTGTTGTTTATCAGATACAGTTTTTATATCATTTAATGAAATGTTAATGTTTTAATCATTCAGATGTCAGGAGATCCATAGTTACAGTTCTTACAATAACATTAATTTTCTTTTCCTGGAGACTTAATTTTCCAATATTATTCAAATACATAGACTCTGCAAAGAGCAGTTACTTTAAAAGATTGTTATTTTCATTGTATTATTTTTGTTTAATAGTAGGTAATAAAACCCAGTGTTATTTAATTATGTCATTTTTGGCTCTGATTTTTCTGATTTTTCTTTGATTTGCAATACAAGTTTTTGCAAAAAACTCACAGTAATCAGTGAAAAAAGCAGTGCCTGAGAAGATCCCTGCTTTCATTTATATCCTGCAAAGAAACAGAATGGCATGGTGCTATTAGCAAGTGCTAATATTGAATATCAGAAAATTAAAATCTCAGCTTCATAATTGTACTGATAGAGGCCTTTTCATTACATTTCTTTGCAGTTAAATAAATAATAAAATGAAGAATATGAGGAGAGCAAACAGCAGCTCTCTATAGGGAATAAGCAAAATGAGTTTGCATTAGACTGCAGAAAGCCCTAAAAACACTATCTTCTCCTAGAGCTGTGGCATTTCTGTAGGGCGCTGCCAGTTTACAGTATCAGCAGGTCTTACTTGTAGTTCAAGAAACCCTCAGTTTCCAGAGGTTATTCTGATTTTCTGTAGGAAGGATCAGGGCTATCAGAAATGATGTTGCAAGGGGTAGAGAAAATACTATTTCAAAATTAGGGAAAAAAGGGGGGTTATTAACCAAAGGACATTATCAGTTATTGTAAAAATACTGTCTGACAATGAATTTTAAATGTGAACATCTGCAGCAAATTAATGTGAGTTGTAATGATAAATTAAATGTTAATCTTAACTTGAAGGCCACTAGTGTGGTTTTAAACATTGAACAATAACAACCAAGGCATGGAAAACTGAGGAGCCTTGAAGAGCATTTATTTTTCATCAGGGATGTTGAACAAAGAGAACAGAATTTAATTTGTGTGTATGCAAACTACATATTGCTGCACAAAAAGAAGTCCTGGAGTTAAATTCTTTTAGGTGTCTCATACTCGGCCATTTGTTTAGACACTGCTTCAATTTCAAATGGAATTGCTAAAATTAACTTCTCTCAAAGTCAGTCAAGACTCATTTAAATGGAATTACAGACCTGAGTTCAAACCTGCTTGTATCTTTGATCTGATTAATTTGGAATAGAAACAGAGGTCAAACTGCAATGAAAATTTCTCATCATGAAGGTCTGAATGAAGCTATCCCAAAATTCAGTTAATTTCAAGACTCATAAGAGGCTAATGCCATTGAAAAATATATGTGTAATTATATTTTTTAAAGGAAGAATTTGTCATAATCTGTTTTTCTTGCACTGTTCTCCTTAATAGCTTTGTGTTTTGTTTTGGGGATTTTCTTTTTTAAGCGATTAACAGTTACATATTCATATAAGAGCCTGATGACTTTCGGAGGCTATCAAGATGATTTTATGTTGGTTGTTAACAATGCTCAGACAAAGGACAGAACAACGGAAAAACACCTTTTTGCCATGACAAAACCAAAGGTTGGTATGTTACCTGAAACAGTTTCCCACCATCTGCTTTTGTGCTATCTCTAGTGGGTAATCCTTAACAGATGTGAAAGATGAAACACCTTCTTTAATCCTAGCATTGTCAGATTATTGACTTTTGTTAGATGACTTTAAAGTGCAAAACAATTAGTAATGTAAGAGCTAACTGTGGCAATACTGATGTGTTTCTTTTCATGTCCCTTTCTGTAACGTTGCAGATTTTTCATAGAAGGACAAAGAAGGACAGAAATTATATGCAGTACCTAAAACCTAGTCTGTTTGCTTGATCAGCACCAGAGATAATTTTTTAAAAAGTATGTTTGTGTTCTGCAGTGAAATTGTAGAACACACTATCTGAAAGATCAGTCTTGTGAAAAATCCTAGGATATTTTTACCTTTGTTAAAAAGAAATTTTCATGCTTTTTAAATCTAGAGTCTCTCCTTCCTTGGTAAGATTGACTACATTTCTTTTAAAAAAAAAAGATTTTGCTCTTAGTCAGAACAATTTGTGAAAACAGAATACAAGATTCCACATATAAATCGGGGTCGAAACACAGCTCTTCATAAATAAGCGTAGTAAAATACATCTGTTCAAGTTTCCCTCAGATTGTGCTGTTACAGAATCACAGAATGGTTTGGGTTGGAAGGAACCTTACAGATCACCTACTTCTGCCCCTTCCTACCATGGACGGGGACACCGTCCAATAGCCCAGGTTGCTCAAAGCCCCATCCAAGTTGGCCTTGAACAGTTCCAGGGGTGGGGCATCCACAGCTTCTCTGGGCAACCTGCTTAGTGTCTCATCAAGGTTTGTAGGGATCACAAAGAGAAAATAGGATAAAAAGCTCTGGGAAGTCTTTATTCCCTTTATCTACCCTGCATCTTGACTTCTCTGAGCACTGGAGATTTTCTGGCAAAACTGAGGGACCACATTGTGAAAGCTTTTTCTCGGA
The DNA here is from genome assembly GCF_009829145.1 of Chiroxiphia lanceolata. Lineage (NCBI taxonomy): Eukaryota > Metazoa > Chordata > Aves > Passeriformes > Pipridae > Chiroxiphia > Chiroxiphia lanceolata. The sequence continues at coordinate 26,190,725 of NC_045639.1, forward strand.
GTGTCATCTTTTGGACTTCTAAATCTCTCTCAAAGTGAAAGAAGCCATCTCTCTGAATCATTTAAGACTGTGGGAGACAAAGTATCTTTGATATGTACTGATGGGAATAACATTACATTATTTGCAAGGAGCAATAGAAAAAAGCTTTATTAGGTATCTCCTCTCTCCCCATCATTAATTTGTAAAGTACAAGTACTTTTCCAGTTGATGGTGATTGTCACTTGCTAAAAAGTTAGCTATTTTTTCTGCAGTCAAAACACATCACTATTTTTCAAAGAGTTTTGTATGTTCCTGTTATAGATTCTTGAGATCACTCTACTGATTGCCAGCTACATTAACAACTTTCATCAGCTGAAAGGAGCTGCTCATCACCTCTCTGCTCCAGCGTTACTGGCACCTCAAAGTGGACAGAAACTCAAGGAAATGGGGAGTCAGCCACTTCTTGCAATCAACAGACCAACTAAATGTCCCACTTTGTTATGAAAGGATTATGTATCATGATAATCTTCATTAGAGGGTTTCTACACTGATAGAAAACCTTCTGATGTACAAGACATAGAGCATAAGCAGGTCCATAAACAAAAGAAAGGTGGACAGGTTTATATTCATTTCAGAGGCATGTAACAGGAGTAGCCCTTTAATTAAAGCCCTGGCCTGAACTGGAATGATGATGAGCCACTCTAGGGATTATGCTTTACTGGTGGTCACTTGTGCCCACAATTGTTCCCTGGCATTGGGAACAATTGTCTAGATTTTAATAGATTTTTCCAGATATATACTCAGGGACCAAACTCTCTTCAGCTCTCTTCACCTGTTCATCTCTATTTTTCAAAATTATACCAGTTGTATAACCTTCATTTTGAAAAGGAATTTTGTTTAAAAGAACAGTCAAATACAAAACAATTTCCACTTCCAGAACTATTTTTATTTGCAATACAAGCACCGTGGGACTAAAAAGAACGAATTGTGTGTAATTGTTTCTCCTCTAAAAAAACCCCAAGCGTAAGCACATCGTGTAACTATTACAAAAAAGAGCATTCTCATGATACACTCTAGGCTTTGTTACACAGCTATTTTACTTGGCAAATCTTCAGCCTTGGTCTGGTCAATTTGTAAATAAGCCCTCTCTGCTCCATCCTTTTGAAAAAATCTAAATTGTAAGGGCACTGGTTTTTAGTACAGTTTTGTTAAACAAGATCCTATAACTAATTTCTTTAATCCAGAATAATAATATAATGCAGATGGCAAGAATGACTCACAATTCAAAACACAAGAATAACACAGACAACCATTGCTCGAACTGTTGTGAGTAAACTAGGAGACATATAAAATCCATGTATAATATGTTTAATGTATATACACTGAGTCATAATATTATTTTGTAAAAGTCATGGTTTTTGTTTTTAATTTGTATTTATACATTTCATATTATAATACAAATATAATGTTCTTGCACACTGAAGACATAATGCTGCATCTGCACTATTGGACCTGGGAGCACTTTCCAGTTGCCTTTTTCAGCTGCAAGCCTCAGTGCTACATAGGGTCAAATGTATAGAAATTACACCCAGCTTTTTTTTCTTCCTGTCTTCTCGTTTTCATTTCCATGCAAATAAACTACTTCTACAGGCTCTGAAATGGATCAGCAGCATAATCCAATAGATAATTTAGGTTCAGCCATAAAGAAGAAGGTATTCAACATAAATCACTGATTTATATAGATTTTACAGTTTCCATTTCTGCTCATGCTAATAATCATGGATCATTAATCCCTTGTTGCCAGCCCTCATTTTTGGTTTGGTTTTTTTCATTATTATTACTTAAAACTGGAGTAATTTCACAATTGAAAATCTCTTGGTTTATGATATTTAAACATTTCAGATATATACATACTCACAGTGAAAGAAAAGGAATTTCCAGCTGTTTGCCTTCTGTGAAAGGTAGGGAGTATCCTCCCAAAGAATTAAAATAGACTGGAAGGGAGATACAAGCTATGAAGAGAACATGGTCTTAAGTGGAAAGGCAAACAGGCAAGCTGACTTGATAAATACATTTCTTCAGAAAGCTTTCAAAGTTCTTGCTACAGGTACTTCAGTCCACAGGACTTGCTCCATATTAATCGAGTTCCAGAGCTACCACACAACACAAGACAGCTAAATAGAAAATTTCAGAACCCAGGCAGATAATCTGCCTTCCCCATCCAGCCCAAGCCTTATGACTAATCCACATCTCAGTCTTAACCTTGAGCCATCTACCAGAACAATTCATACTGTGCTACCTAACCCATGACTAAAGCCCAGGTAGGAACTAGACCTTTCTCACCTCCTAATCTTCAGCAGTGATGATACTATGGGAGCTGCCAAATGAGCAGGGACTTCTGGGACTGATGCTGAAGAACTTCCCATTCTCAAGGTTTGCAGAACCTAGGTTTTAAAAATATTGTCAGGGTGAGATTAATATGTTACCACATGCAAGGAGACTTCACCTTCTGTCATGAATTTAAGAACACCTTTTGTGCTTGCTTCGAACTAGAAGTCAGAAGGTAATATTTAGAATTCAATGTAAATTAATATATTACTTGAACTTCACTTTCTTCTCAATTTTGAGCAGCAGTTGAGAGAACAGCTCATTTCTAAAACAAGCAAGACCCACTTAACGCCTGTAGTACAGCAGGCAAATGATAAAACTTCGAGTTTTTAATACAATCCACAACATTATTGTTCTTTGTTATTTTGGATTTAAGTTTTTTTTTCAAATAGAAGCCTATATTTCCCTATAACAGAAGGCTGGTGTTGCTGTTGGAATCCCTTGTCAGACTACCACAGTTTTTATAGGTTTTAATTTTTCCTGAAGGAAAGAACTCATTCTTGCATAAAGGAATTCAGCCCTTAAAGCTTTAGGTAGAGCTTTAATAGTCCATACAATGTAGTGCAATCCATTAGTTTGAGTTAACTTTAACTAAGGTGATTAGTAACTCAGTAATAATGAGTTAGGAAGAAGAAGTTTTTTGAGGTTTTTTCGGGGTTTTTTACAGTTTCTAATTTAATTTGGGCTTCAGTACACTTAATAATTGTACACCCTTGCACTGTGCTTCCCAGCTTAAATCTGTCCTGCAGCATCTTCCAGATTTGCCATCTCTATCAGTGAGTAAATCACTGCAAAAATACTTTGCTTTTTAATCTTATACACTTGCTATTGCAGTAATACCTGCCTAGGTTATAGTGCCACGAGTGATTCCTACCATAGTTTTGCTATCTTTGGCAGAGCAAGACCAGCTTTGTCCAGGGTTTTTACTACATCCAGCAGCTGATTATAGATCAGCATTGGCTTCATATATATACCAAGATACCAGAAGTGTTCTGTTGAACTGAAATTGATGAAAGAAATGCACTTAGAAAGGCATCAGCATGACCTGCACTGTACAACGTTGACCAATGAAGTTTCTGGATTTTAATTAGCAAGACCGTGATTTCAGTAGGAGGTTAGCAAATTCTTTAGAAGATGCATGTAAAAACCTGGAAGTAAATAAAACCAGACAAAAGTAGCCATATGAATGCTTCCGGAATTGAAACTGAGTGATTATGCAAGCTAAATTTAGAAAAAAAAATGTTATGTAAAGAATGGGCATTACCTAGGTCAGCAGAAAGCTACATCAGCCTTCTTTGGGTAGGGAAGAAGGAACAGTTAAAATTAAATCTGTGTTAATCAGTATGAATGAGTCCACTTTCCTTGCATTGATCAAACAGATCAAATTATTTCATTTACGTTTTTCTGTCCCCACTCTCTCAAGACACAAAGCAGCTACTCAGCTACAGAAGGTAGCTGTAATTGTCCTGGATTTTGGGGTCACTTCCCTGTTGTAGGACATCATATACCTCTTTCATATTCAGAGTCATCCTGCTGTTTTACTGCACCCTTTAAATGCTACTTTCTGATCCAAGCCTAACATGATTTTTGGACTTGATTTTTGATAGATCTTGCTTGAAATAATCTAGCCCCAGTTTGTTACAGCATCTTACTTTGTATGCCCCAGTAACTACAAAATCACAGAATCCCAGAATGGCTAGGGTTGGAAGGGACCACAGTGGGTCATCTGGTCCAACCTTCCTGCTCAAGCAGGGTCATCCTGGAGCATATGGCACAGGATTGCATCCAGACAGTTGTTGAATATCCCCAGTGAGGGAGACTCCACAATCTCTGTGGGCAATCTGTTCCAGTGCACGGTGAGCTGCACAGTAAAGTTCTTCCTCATACTCCGGTGGATCTTCCCTATACTCCTATGCATCTGTTTTTGCCCATTGACTCGTGTCCTACTGTTCAGCAGCACCGAGAAGGGCTTGGTTCCATCCTTTGGCACTTCCACTTCATATACTTACAGACATTGATGGGGTCCCGTCTCAATTGTCTCTTCCGGAGGCTGAACAGGCCCGGCTCCCTCAGCCTTTCCTCGTAAGTGAGATGCTCCAGTCTCCCAATTACCCTCGCTGCCCTCCGCTGGACAATAAAATAACTACACAATAATTATTCTAACATAAATACACTTTCTTATACAGCAGTTCTGTATAAGGGAACTACTCAGGTCTCGTTTCATTCCCTCCACTGCTAACAAATCTCACTTAGGGAGAGAGAGCCAGTGCTTAAGGCTGAGGTCACATAAGACTCATGACTTGTTTACTCATCCCTGGTTTCCTCCATAGCTGGAGTATTTTGCCCCTTCACAGAAAAGGCTACAGTCAAAGTTTCCTGAGGACCTGGCTCTCACACCGGCTCCGGCAGACGGACGGGGGATCGCTGCAAACAGAGGCAGCCGGGGCGAGCACAGCGCCGGGGCGGGGCCGGAGGCGGGGCGGGAGCTGCCCCGTCCCCGCGGAACTACAGCTCCCGGCGCTCCCGGCGCGGTTCCCATGGACACGGGGAGCCGGGCCCGCGCCCCGCCGAGCCATGCCCAAGCCCAGGTACTGGGGAGCCCTGCCCGGGCTCGGTGTTGGGGGGTCGCTCCCGCTGCCGTGGGGAGAAGGAGCCGGTGGCCAGGGAGTACAGCCTGGCACAGAGAGGGAGGGAGAGAAGGAGGGAGAGAGGGAGGGAGGCGGGCTTAAAACGGGCCGTTCCGGCCTCCTCCCCGAAAGCGAGCGGGGCCCGGGGCAGGAGAGGGCACGCCTGGCCTTTGGCCGGTTGCTGCTGTAAGGGACCCCACATAGAAGGGGTCCGCAGATGACCACGGGTGAGCCTGAGAACGGGGAACCTTCGTGGCCCCGAGCAGCAGCTTCCCGGGACGCCGAGCGCGGGTCCGGAGCCCTCCCGAGCCGTGCCCGGCTCCTCCGGGGCCGGCGTCGGGGAGCTGCCGCCTCCAGAGGCTGCCAGCCTCCTGCAGGTCCTGTGGAAAGCCTGAGTCGGCAGAAAACCTTTTAAGGGTGTCAGATACCGTAATGGGCTGCCCAGGAAGGTGGTGGAGTGACCGTCCCTGGAGGTGTTTAAAGAAAGACTGGACGCGGCATTTGATACCATGATCTAGTTGACAGGGTGGTGTTCGAACATAGGTTGGACTCAATCTCGCAGTTCTCTTTCAAGCTAATTGATTCTGTGATTAAAAGTACTCAAAGCCTCCCGCCGCACAGCTGGTGTTTGCTCTGTGTGTGCCACCAATGGCAGCTGGGGTTACCTGAGGAATGTTACTTTAACCCCGTTTGGTTAAAAGTGCTGTGACAAGCAGAGTGATGTGAAATAATCACAATAATAATATACACCACAGTAACCTTCATTTAGATATTTTCAGGAATTATGGTCCATGGTTTTTCTCTAATTAGTCTCTTCTTTTTTTTTCCTATTAGTGATACTTTGTGGGATCTTGCTATAGCTGAAGTGGAGAAGAGAGAAAACCCTGATGATGATGTCAAACAGGGGGAAGTTTGGGAAAAATCGATATTATTTATGGGAAACAAAAATGGGGTAATGCTAAATACTATACAATTATACACCTTTCAAACATAGTTTGTGTCAGAGAAAATATCTGGTATTTTCAGATGTTAAGGTTGACTTAACTTTAAAGACAGAATATGTCATGGTCTCATTCTGTAAAGAGTGGGCATTCCACACAGTGTGAATTCAAGTTTATGGTTAGGGTTATCGATGATGTCCTGATTCTTTGAGGTTTGGCTTCATTATTTTTTTAAAGTAACTGGCAAAAATAATGCTACCCTCTTTAATTGTCTTCCCTTGTAAAGGTTTAACTGGTAACAATCCAGTTTAAATGCATTGATACCAGATTTGTTGTAGATCAAGGCCTTGACATGCCACAATGAATTGTGTCTGTGTTTTGTCAGACCTATTTGAACATGCTGTATCACTGATTGCAAACTCATGATTCCATATACCTGAGGTTGTTTTAACTCATTGTCCCATAACTGTCCAATTAGTTGGTCACTGGTCATATTTTTCTTCTGTTAGCATTTGTTTGTAAAGTTAGCCAGGAAATATCTGCCTTTTTGATGAACTGAGTCATATTTTTTTAAGAAGGCCTGGTATATGCACAATCTCTTAGTCAGCAATTTTTAAAATACCTTTTTCAGAGAACATACAATGATTTTTCATATTTACCCGAAATTCACTGATTTTTGAGCTGGAAAGTGACACAGGAGTTAACTGTAGAAGTGTGAGCCCCTTCAGCGTGGCGTGGTAGTCAGTGTCTGAATTTTAACAAAGTAAGGACGTATTTTTCTGTTCTTTATTTGTATTTTAAGCAGTCTTTTTGTTTCCATCTCATCAGTAATCATTAATTCCAGTGGAAATCATACATTACATAAATGTGTTATTTATAATTAAAAACTGTTAAACAGTTTAAAAGAGTTGGTCAAACTGATCCCTAGTGTCTAATTTTAAGTACACTGTTCCTATTACTGTGTTTGTCATCTCTGTTAGTTTAGAATTATAATAATGGTAGTATAATTTGATTCTGACTGAAAGTTGGAGTTAAGTTTCCACTGTAAGGCTACAGACAATTAGATGCATTTGCAATTTTCTGGTACTTTTATTACTGGAATGTTAAATAACTTGATTTAGTGATACAACTTTTATGCTTTACTGATAATACAGTAGCATTCTTCTTTGGTTTTAATTTCCAGGGAAAGACCACTATTATATTGAGGTGTCTTGAGAGGTATGTGTCAAATATTTAAAAGCACTTTTCACCTGTAGATTAGAATTTTACGTAGCAGTTATATTGTGTGATAATTCATAATGTATGCATGCAGTTGTGTTCTGTAGCTGGTTGGTCACTTATGAATGAGTTTATTTCCCTTCTTTACTACCTGTCATCTGACCCTTTCAGTCCTTCTCCTCCAGTATCAGAGAGCTGAAAATGGCCCATCTCTTCAGATTGGTGCTGCTGCTTCTCCTGTCTTCAGTACCTGAGAGCTTGTGTCCTGAAGTGTCCTCGCTGTACTGCTGTCTCTAAGCCAAATCCTCAACTAACTGATAAATGTAATTTGGTAACTGTAGAATTAACTTCCTTTATTTAGAGGATCTTGACAAAATGAAGTTATTTTTCCTTGCATAGGGAAGAGACTCCAAAGCCAACATTAGCCTTGGAATATACCTTTGGAAGAAGGGCAAGGAGACACAATACAGTGAGTATCCAGAAAGTATAATTTACCATATATACATACATATCTATATACATATGCATAAAAATAGTATGTTTTATTTTTATATAAAAGTATCTTAGAGGTTTTAGCTTATTGTCTGTGAAACAAAAAGGGGTTTAACATAATTTTATTTAGCTAGTTTAATTCTGTATTTTAATCAGTAATATGTTTTTTCCCCCTTACTAAAACACAGTAGATCAGAGACCAAATTATAACACAAAGCAATCAAATTCATCTATAAAAACTGGTGTTTGAGTGCTTTTATTTTCCCATTGCAACATAGTATGCATGCCTTTAACTTTGTCTTTAACGTGCAAAATGAGTACAAACCAATGATGTGAGAGAAATGGTCATCTTAGAGGATGTTAAATAATAATTAAGTTTTTGGGTTATGTCTCCACATCACTAAACTTTGCACTGCAGATTATGTTAATGGAAATAGTGAACCCATTCCCACCACAGCACAACACTGCTCAGCAGCAATAACTGTTGCTGCAGGGAATTGCTGTTTCAGTTGCTGAAGTGGGGAGTGGAAAACCTGACTCTGAAAGATAAAAATCACTTAAAGCTTTTCTCAGAAACTGAATTCAAAGGTACAGATTCATTACTTTTCCAGTTGCAAACTTCTCAAAAAGCACTGGTCTTGAACTGCAATAAACAAAAAGAAAGTGAAGAGAACCTGATTTATTTTTTTTAAACGTTTATCAGTAATTGTGCTGCTTCCTTATTTTTTTACTTTACAATAGCCTTTTATCAAGACAGTCATAGGCATGCCAGGAGTTTTTCTAAGTCTTATATGGGATCACTTGAACATGGGGAATTTTGTATTTGGTTTTCGTTTTAGAAAATACTAATGAAGTGTGTTCTTGTTCTGAGTCACTTGCATGAAAAGCCTGTTTACCAGATAAAGATTTTTCCTTGGTATTGCATGGAAGCACACATTTCTAACATAAAGATACTCTTTTACAGCCTAAAGATATAGCTCATTTTTGGGAACTAGGTGGTGGAACCTCATTATTGGAACTCATTCGAATACCAATCACTAGCCACAACATAAGGTGAGTGTAAATATTACAATTCCAGAGTTAATTTCAGCTTTCCTTCAAACATAAGTAAATCTCTAGACCTTTTATTGTGAAAATCTCTTTCAAAATGTAAGAGAGAACATTAGTGATTTTTTTCTAAAAATCATTGTAGTACCACTGATACTTTGATCTTCCTTTTCATACTTTTCTGCTAATAAACCACGTTCGCAGTAATCTCAACAAAAAGAGTGGTGACATGGAGAAATTAGGTTGGCCTTAAGCACATGGAACAAGACATAAAGAAAAAGAGAAGACATAATATCTTTATGCTCAGTAAAAGAGCAGAAAAAGCAACTTGGGGATATGTGAAAAATAAAATCTTGCTTCCTACTTCTGCATGCAAACATAGATGCTCTTTCTGTGAGGGACAGTATTTTAGGGTGAAAAACAAGGCAAAAAATTGTGACCAAAAAAATCTGTGGATGTTTTGGAAATGACCATCTAATGAGAAGATCAAGTAACAGAGAGACGATGTTTCCAAGAGGGACTAGAGCTATTGAACTTATTTGAAAACTAAAGGAAACAGGAATTTAGATCAAATTAAAAGAATGGAGTGAGAAAAATCCATTAAAGTAATGGAATAGCATAGGAAGAAGAAATGCATGAAAAGTTGCGTGAAGAAATGAGAGGGTTAGGGAGTGCGTTTTATGGGGGTTTTGATTAGGGAAGATGGAGTTTAAAGGAAGGGGAGAAAAGGATCAAAAGATAAGTTTTGTATTATGATGCATTGCTTTATTTCCTTGGTAGTGAGCTGTAACTTCTGTGGGGAAAAGAAAAGGAGGGATACCATTTTTATCAAGTACATTTGCTACTGTTTTGACTACTGAAATAATGCCATTATTTACTGACAGACTAAGACAGAATAAAAATAAAACATGGCATGTGAAGCTCTTTGTTTCTAGAAGAGCTTGGGAGAGAAAAAATTAACGATTATTTTTCAGCTCTTGTAAATTAAATTAATTGATCTTCAACTCCATCTGTCTTTTCTTCCCTTTTTAATGACGTCAATAATCTTAAGATTCTTTCATGGGATAGCAACATTCTGTAAGAACAATGAACCTCTGTTCATAAGGCAGTATTTTAACATGCTAGTAAAAAAATTCTACCATTTCAACTTAAGTATAAGTGCTTTTCAATGGCTTTCTCATCTCTCTGTAGTCAAGCAATCTGCTTATTTAGAAGTTCCATGAACTGGATCTAGTTTCATCAAGAGATTTTTCACCAGATATTTTTCCACCCACAGCATTTTAAAGTGAAATTGGACATTCACTTTGCTTTGTAGCCTTTCTAATACCACTCTGGTCTGGAATCCTCTTTTTCAAGTCAGGCTGGAATGTGACAGAATGATTGCATCCATTCAAGTGACTGCATTTGTGATGTTCTTTACAGTTGCACTTTAATGCAGTTAATGTTTTGGGGACCAGGGTTTTGGAAGGAAAGGAGATTAGATGTAAAACATTTCTCATTTCCCTTTCATATTACAAAAAAGAATGAAAGTAGAGAACTTTCCAATATATTAATAGTTAGGAAAGATCCTAACTATTTGCTAACATTGCTTCATCTGGGATTGTAGAGTTTACGAGATGGCAGGGATACATGACAGTATAAATACCTGGTCATACAGGAAGAAGGAGCTAAATGGGCTGAGGATATTTGCATATTTTACTGCTTTGAAAGAATGTTTGATACATGCAATCCCCCCACGATGAGGGAAAGTTGCCAAAATGGTAGTTCTGAAAAAGCGACAAGGGAGAGGTTTCTTCAGATTGCAGAGTATCCTTTGAAGCCATCTTCCTTTGCTGTCACATTTAATTCTTTCTCAGCATTTGTTTGTTCACATTTGTAGTACAGTACAGTTTTATATGAAAATGTTGATTGCCTCATGCACTAAATGTGTGACCAAATAATGCCTTTTTAATAGATCCTTTGCTGTAGTTCTTGTATTGGATCTGTCCAAACCTAATGAACTCTGGACTACTATGGAGAACCTTCTGCAGGTCACCAGGAACCACGTGAACAAAATTTTAGCCAAACTAGAAAAGACAAATCCTGAAGTAGCTGCTGAATTTAAACAGAAGATGCGGAACAATCTGCAGAGGGATCACCCAGTAAGTTACTTCTAATATTTTCTCCAGATGTCACAGGCCTTTATACAGTTAAAGATAATGCTTTTGAAAATCATAAACAACTCTTTTAGATTTTTATGCATGACTGAAAATCCATTTGATGTAGATGAACCTGTTCACTGGAAAATTATAGCAATTTAATAAAAAATTCAATAAGAGCAGAAACAAGGAAAGAAGGTTTCTTATATCTTTTTGTTAGATATCTAATGTGATTGTTATGGCATGTTACACCAATCAAAAGAAATAGTTTTAGAGTAGCAGTTTGCTTTTTTTCCCCCCTCATCTTTTTAAAATGAAGATGAAAACTAGAATGTACAAAAGTCATCTAGCAAGAGACTAGCTGAAGGTACAAATTTAAGCAAAGAATATAGTTATAACAGCCATCAACATGACTATATACTTTGCATTTATTTAAATGTCTATCACAAACTCAATGCCTTTTGATAATCTGACAACTAATTAAATTATAAAGTTTCAGAAATGTTAACATCAGTCCTTTAAACATAATTGCTAACTAAATCTCTGGAAAAGCTAAACTAGATTATGCGCAATAGAATTGAAAAGTCATTGTGCATTAAACCTCTGCAAATGTTGTGTGTATATAATGCATAAATAAGTATTCAACAATTCAAAGACTTGGCATGTAAATCTAGTTACTGTACCTTCTATAAAATGCTTTAATACAGCAAATGCATATAAACCCCAGAAATTTAAAAGTAACTCAAAATTTATGGGAAAGCAACATATGCAACACTCAGTAGATTTAGAGTATAGGGTTTGAGATCTGGATTATGATTTTGTTTTTTACTTTTAGAGAAGGTAATACACAAAAACAAAATACCTACAACTACATTTGGCAATAAATCATGACCACAGTGTCAAGTTTACATATAGAGGTTTACATCTCAGAAAACTGCAAGCTTATTGAAATAAAGTAAAAATAATAATGCCATTGATTGTTAAGAAGAGAACTGTTATTCTTGCCCTGTAGGGAACACAATTATACCTTCTAAACTAGAATTTCTATTTATCTTTCAGTATCAAAAATAATGCAAATAAAATTTTATGTCACTTCTTGGTTCTCTTTTTACTTTCACCATTGTTCAAGGAAAAATTGTGTCAGTTTTCTGGGAGAAAATACTGAGTTTTATAGTCACATTAAATGACAGTTTATGCAGGTTTTTATTTGCCTTTTTATAGCTAAACGTATTTTTATGATAAATGGGAATCAATGAAATTCTTAGATTATATTTTTAAGGGTTAGATATATTCCATTGGCTTGGCTGAAGAATTACTGGCTACAATGATAAAACATATCAGTTGCAGACTGATGTACCTAAGCTGGATGTACCTAAAGTACTCCATAGTCAAAAATTAATTCCACAGTCAAAAGATGTTTGTTTTAATGTTTCTGACTTTATCGCAATTTCTCCATTTAGTTAAGAAACTAAAACTATTCTTTTCAGTTCTGTGTTCTATGTAGTCAGTTTTAAGTTACAATAATTTTGCTCAAAGCTCTTGCCTTCACAGTGTATGAGTGAAGCCATTAGTTTTCCTCTCCAAGAAGAGGATTTTCAGTATGTTCAGCTTCTTTTCAACATCCTGACTGTCGTTTAACCTGTATGCAAAATAACTGGTTTTAGAAGATAACAGGCCAACCTCTGCTACAACACATCTCTTTTCCACTCTGCTGCAACCAAAGCAGCTTGAATAAATAATTGCATGAACACATGAGGGGATTACCTCACTTCATATGGACTACAGGAAAACATTAAATATTTTTTAAGAGTTTGAGAAACATGATGTAGGAAGGAAAAATGTGTGACACATGCAAATCATTCCACTTATTTTTCTTGATTTTGTCTGTATTCCTTTATATGTTATGTAAGGAATGTATCAAAAAGCCATTTCTATTAATCCAGTCTGGCTGGAATTCATGAAGTTTTTCCTCTCTTCCCTTCCCATCTAATGTTGGAGCTAGAGTATATCGTGTAAGAGCCCTTTTATACCAGTAAGAGTTCTGACTGCTCACAAGGATTATTTCCTGACCATTTATGAAGAAAATGGGAAAATTGTAGAACATGGTATGGATATTGCATTGAAGTTTATTCATCAACTTTAAGGCTTTGAAAACCTTGTCTTCTGTGAATTAATTTTAACCCATTTCAGTTGTTTTAACAGTTGTAATCTTCTTCAGTTTGTTTACACTGCTTAACTGTCCTATATCTTTTTAATAGGATTATGAGTTAGTTGACCCTTTTCCAATACCCTTGGTGATAATTGGAAGCAAATATGATATTTTTCATGTAAGTAATACTTAAATACATTTTAAATAATTAAAATATTCCCAGTACAAATTTTATACGCTAAAATTTCACTAAGATAATAGTAATATTTTGAATAAAAGTATGGCCAGTCAGTGTTCTACCACAAAAAAAAAATATTTCCATCCAAGAGCATTAAGGAAGGCATACTGTCATTCCTTCACAAAACACCCCCAAACTGATGATTTTTGAGATGTACTTGGAAAATGTTGAGACACAAGTGGCTGCAGACCAAAGAGGGAAGCAAGAAAACAGCATGTTGATGACTTACTTTTATAATGAGAGAAATCCAGCTCCATGTGTCCCTTCTCACAGCAGCTCTAAGTATATGGCAGTGAAAGAGGGGTGTCTCTCAAGTCAGCTGATCAGATCTTTTGGTCCTTGTGGCAGCACAAACAGTAAACTATCGTTTTGGTCTGGAACTTCTTTTAAAGTACTTTCTAAGCTTTTAGAGACAAGGGAGTAAGTAATTTCATCTTCTATGGGGGAGAGGAAAAAAATGTCACAGTGCTGCTGGATTCTCTCCCAGAATGTAAAAAATCCAAACAAATGCATACTCACAGCACTTGATCGTGAGAAGCTAGGACAGTATGTTGGATTTTCAGAAGTCATGATGGCAGCCTGCACTTCTCTGGATGATTGCATAGTGCATTGATACCTGGCTGACTCTTGGAGTTACTTAATTCTTTATTAATAAGGGACTTGCCTTGTCTCATACCAAAGCTTTACGCTGAGCCATGACCTCTTTAAAAGTCAGTGAGTCTCATGTAATAAGCACAACTTAAAAACCTAGTTCCTTTGGAGTCTATGGACAGACTCCTGCAGGCTTCATTTGGACCATGTTTTCACCCACTTTATCCAGAGAAGGCCACTTGTATGATCTTATATTAAAGAAACATTGATGAAAAGATATTTTTATGCACCTTTCAAGTCTGGCAGGTATTAGACTTTAGAGAGCATATACCCAAAGATTTACTTAAATATTTTCACAAAAAGAAAAAATCCTTACTCTTACAGTAGGCAGCATTTCTACTTCTAAAAATTTAAAGCAAAACCAAAGTAACTTAAAATTGAATACACATTCCCAATTAAGAAACTTTTTCTGGACTAACATATTGCCTGAATTAGGCTCCCTCTGTAAAAAAGAAACAAAGGGAAATTGTGACATTTCTTTTCAGAGTAGGCTGTTACTGATTCTGTCTTAAGATATAATTATGCTGACAGCTGAAAGCCTCATATATTGTAGACTAAATGCTTTGCAGTTTATACAAAAAAAAAAAAAGAAAAGTTCTAACTGTAATATTTTGGGGTTTGTTTCTTACATATATGTTCCAATATCAACTTTTTCAGGAGTTTGACTCTGAAATGAGGAAAATAATAAGCAAGACACTTCGGTTTGTTTCACATTATTATGGAGCATCATTAGTGGTGTGTATATTCACTTTCTATTTAAACATAGAGAAGATGAACAGTATTTCTGTTATAAAACAATGTTTAAAAAAATACAAATTTAAAACTCCCAGAGAAAATGGGATTTAATTGGTTTTACAGTAGCTTTCTTCGTAAGGCTACCTGTTAATGAGGTACAGGTATTGGCAGGGGATGGATGGACATGCTTTGTGAATAAACAAGCTACACATATACAAGCTAATAGTTATCTGTTAGCCAGCTTAGTTCCTGTCTTGAGTTTACTGTGTATTTGGCAAATTTATTTTTGGTACACAAAAGGAGGATGGGCAAAAGTGATTGTTAAGGCAGAAACATGCATGCTGAGATTCACAGTCCAAAAATGCTGCCTTCTGGGCCCCCTCTGCATCAGAAGATGGGTCTAATTGTATCAACTGTCATTTATGAAATAAATCATATTTAATAGTAGCTTAGTGATTAGTAAAACAACTTATGCTTGCTTTAAATTCTTATAATCACAGCACGTCCTTTTGCATCCATGTAAACACATGAATTTGTCTGTTGTTAACTGAGAATATAACTGTCTTGATTATTCATAATGAAATAAAAACTAGAGTCCTAAAACTCTTTGGTTGCTAAATGCTGATTCTCATTGAAATGAACGGGAGAAAATTAATTTTCCACAGTAGGGATCTGACTTCTTTCCCAAAGACATGAATCTATTAGGATACAAGAGCCCTTAGACAGGAATAAGCATGTTGTTTGGGAATATATTCTGAGAACTGCTTTCTGATAAATCTGTGCCATTCTGCCACTTTGAAGCTGCTTTTATGATGTGAGAACAATTATATAGTTATTCATTACATTTCTAAATGTTTATGGTATTCTGGATAGTTTTTAATCTAATTTAAAATCTTAATAACTCATTAGTCTTGGACAAACGATTTTGAATCAGTATTTTAAAATTCAGTCTTTAATCTTTACACTATTGCTCATTTAATCTTTCTTGATCAATATATTCAGTAACAAATACACTCATATTTTGGAAAGGGAGGGTGAGATTCTAGTAAATTCGGTGAACATATACCAAATTTATTGAGGTCAGGAATTAGCAAGGCTCCATCCTCTCCGTAGATGGCATAATTTAATACTTCTATGATGGAAGGTTATAATGTGTATTTTGTTTTCTGATTCATTTAGTTTACCAGTAAATCTGAGGCTCTGCTGCTGAAAGCCCGTGTTCTTATTAATCACTTGGCATTTGGCTATGATAAAAGGTAACATTATTGTTCAACTATTCAATGTCTTGCCTAGAGTCTAAAATTACTTAATAAAAATATTTTAACCATCAAAACTTTCTTTTTCTTATATATGATCTCTGAAAGGTTCTTGTTCATGGACTTGGAGTCCTGTTACTCAACTGCCAATGTTTGCACAGGACAGTGATTACTCCTTTGTTTTCGATCCCCAAAGCGATGAATTGGTCACCACTGGACTTGAGTACTTTTTTATTGACACGTATTTATATGCAAAGCCCAGTAAGACTCTAGTCCTGGCTAGAATAATGTAATTTTTCATTGATTGCTAAATGCTCACTTGATACACTTTCTTTTTTTCTGTTTAGCAAATCTGTATCAGTGGATCCCAGCAAACCTCTGTTTATACCAGCAGGCCTGGATTCGCTGAGCCAAATAGGTCAGGACATTCCCTGTTCATTGTGTTTGTTGCTTAATTGTTTTGAAAATGAGAAAAACATTTTAAGCAGATAAATTAATCATAGCACATCATTATCAGTTATTGAAGGAAATGGCTTATGAATTTTAAAATCATGATTCAGTATATTATTGAGAATTATTTGTAGAGGTTTTTTAGGTAGCTTAATAAAGTATCAGGACTACGTCAAATACTAAAGTACCAATAAGCTTAGATCTAAAAGAAAATACAATATACAATGCCTCTCAGCCCATTTCATGGTAGGAAATCAATGGTTTTTTCAAATTTCTTGCATCTTGTCACTGTAGAAGATAAAATACTAAATTAGATGGATCATTATGCAAAATTATTTTATATTTTATGCTGTTATGACAACGTACTTGTCTTACGTTGTGCTGGAATCCTTAGGACCACCACCTGCCTCGGATAGTGATATTGGAAAGATGCGTGCAAACACACCTTTGGAACTGTGGAAAAAAGTATTTGAGAAAACATTTCCTCCCAAGGTAGGTATTTATTACATGCCAGATGCACAGCTGCTTTTTTTACAGAATAGTAGTAATATCCCTACTGATTTTTCTGTCTTTCGAGTCCAATGACTGGAATTTCAGTCTCACTCAGCAGTTCCCTTTAATTAATACATTTTTAAAACATACAGATTTGTATGCAGTGATCCTTTGATTAAGAGCTTCTACATCTTCAATCAGCTCCCTATATTTAGTAGTTAGGAAAGATGCCATTCTCCATATAAGATGCCCAAATAAGATAAAGACTAAACTTTACTTTTCAGAAACTATACAGAACAGTTATTGCTCATGTTGTTTTTCCTCATAGCCTTTAAAAACACAGTAAACAAACATCTATTCTCCCCCAGTAATATCTGAACTCCTCCTGAAACAGCTGGAGAAATGAATACACTTCTCACCTTGCAAGCTCCATCAGTGTTCATTGGTTTGTCAGTCTAATTAAAGATTTAAAGATTTGCCAAATAGATTCCCAGTCTTCTGTTTTGGTACCAGAGTATGCTTGAAACATTAAAGCTGTTTTTATGCACTGGAAATTTCTTTGTCCGTTGCCTCATCTAAGAAGTATAATTCTGCTTTATTTTATTCCATCATTGGTATGATTGCCTTCTTGCTATTTTCCATTTGTTATAAATAAGGAGAAATGTGCAGGACAACATTTTAAAAAAACCCCTCTTTATTTGATAGATTTGATAGTGTTTCTTTCTATTAGTGTATTTGCTTCTTTGGTATTAAAGTTATAGTTCCCTCAAGGTTAGTAAATGAAAATTCAGATATTTGGCAAAAGGACAGTAATCAATTTCTCAGCTATTGACATAAGGCTTCTGATAACCAGAACAAAGTTCTATTCATGAATATTAAGTACTTTAGCAAGAGCAACCTCAACTATGCCCAAATGTCATGGGCCAGAAAAGATATTTTCATTTTGATGTTCAAGAGTAATAAACAACTATCAAATAAGTATATTTTCTTTCCTTTAAGATCTAGCTGCACTATTATTTTCTCATCATTTTACTAATAGAGGAGCTCTTTTAACTAATCTGTGTCCTATAGCACAAAATTCTTCCATAAATGCAAGCTTTTAATATATTCGTATTAAAAGCAAATACTTCCATTAGATCTACAGTGTGGTATTTACTTATTAAAAGAACAGAAGATAAATTCTATCATTTGGGTTGTTGTCTTTTCTTCTTTTAGAGTTCCTGTGATTTACAAGATACCAAGGACCCTGCACAGGATATACAATACACTGAGTATGAAATTGATGTCATGAGAGCTCAGAAAAACCAGGTGTGTGGTAATTCTCCAACTACTGTTCACAGTCAGGTATTCCAGAACCACCAGCATTGCTGAACTAACTGTAGAATATATTTGTACTCCCCTTTTTGCCTTTAAATAACTTCAGCTTTAGATTTCAGCTTAGGTTGTGTGTTTGGGGTTTTTTCCATTGGTAGATATTAAGCTGGTAGAGCATTGTCAGATCTCAAAGTTTTGGCTTTGAGTTTCTTTAGAAATAATTAATTCAAATTTTCTCTCTGTTTTCCGGAATTACTTCACTAAAATAATATTGAAGCAAAACTTTGAAGTTTTTTTGGCAGTCATTTCTTCATTTTTGCACCCTGTACTCTCATTTGGGTGTTGACTAAGAGAAAGTCTAGGAAGCAATATCAAGGTCTGGGGTGGGGACTGTTTTACTTTTTTTTGTTTCTGTTAACCACATGGTTTAATCTCTGAATTCTAGAAGATCTTTAGTGGGGACAGGGTCTTTTATTTTTTCTTATTAATTCTGAAGTATTTCTGCATTTCTCTAGATTAGTAGTGAATTACTTTTATAGAAAAATTCTGTGGCAAACTAGATGAAGGTTAAAACATTGCCTTATAGCCATCAGTATATAACAACACCTGAGTAGCAGTACTGTGTGTAATAGTCTTCATTGATATCACAGGTACGGGTCTGTTAAAATCAATCCAAGATTTATCCAAAGAATAAAGCAATTTCAAGAATCTTCTGCAGCCTTTGAACTTGCACATTTCCTGTAATATCCTGTTAATGTAGGCATCAGTTCTGAATTTCCGTTACATCAAGTGCAGTCTTAAAAATCATTAAAATCTGTAAAGCACGCTTTCTTTGGAATTTAGAATACAATCTCATACTTAGTATATATCTACATATCTGAAAATAGCTATATGGTGTACTAGGTTTGTTATTTTTAGATAATAATGTCTTGCAAAAGAAGATACTGGTATGCATTGATTAAATCATACAGGAAATTATTAATTTTCTGGTTCTAAACAAAAGAGACTGGCTTTTATAATCTTAATCTGTTCAAGGGCATTG
This sequence comes from Chiroxiphia lanceolata, assembly GCF_009829145.1. NCBI lineage: Eukaryota > Metazoa > Chordata > Aves > Passeriformes > Pipridae > Chiroxiphia > Chiroxiphia lanceolata. Next base: position 26,209,882 of record NC_045639.1, read on the forward strand.
CAAAGCAGTGTAGCTTCTTTTAGTTGGACTAAGACAAGTACTTTGAGCATTAAAGAGAAAATTACTTTTGTTATCTGCAGCTATTTCCTAAGTTTCTCTATCATGAAGTTCAATTTTTACAAGATTATTTGCACATTATTAAAATGTTTTATACTCCAAGAATTTGAAATGCACCAAGATAGAAATATACATCTCAAAGAAAAGAACTCTCTAGTTGCAGTGTTTTTTGAAGTGTCTATTTCCCAGTTAAATGAAAAGTGACACAAAAATCCTGTTTTTAAAGCAACATTTTAAATGCGTCATAAATCTGACATTTTTTATATAGTCTCATGGTATCTATTGTAGGAGGAACAGTATATTAAGATGTTTAATATGCAAAATGTTACTAATGAAATCATGGGACATAATGCAAAATTAAAGTTTCACGTGAGAACAGTGAATGTTTTCATGTTATCATTTCTCTCGGTTACATTTGGTTAATTAATGTTACTTTGGACTCTAGGTGATAGCCAGTTTGCTTGTTTATCTCAAAGATAAGCTTTAAAAGAAAAATAAACACAAAACCAGCAACAGAACCAAAATGCAGCCCTGTCACTGCGTCTGATAGTAGAACCAGCACACCTGACTGATTCGGTCAGGATTGCTCAATAATACTGTAACAGATTTATAGACAACTGTGGCAATACAAAACTTAAATAAGTAATTTCCAACTTTGTAACCTTGGTTGAAGGGTTTACCTGAATTCCAGCAGAGTAAAAGGTTGAATTCTCGAGGATAAAATTAGAAAAAAGTTTTTTTAAAGAAAAGTACAGAATTGAGAAAGTATCCAGCTGACTTCCAGGTACTTGTTGTCAGCAAGTATTTATCTGAGATGCTTTTTGACCATATAAGTTTAAAGTCCAGTTTATCAGAATTCAGCCACAGTAGTGTTTTCTTTTAGACCAGGTTATTTTGCCTCCTTAATATTTTCAGATTTGACTATGAGACATGCCACTCTCTTTCTAAATGTTTTTGCTCTGGAAAGCTCTGGCCTTTCTTCAAGATAGAGCACATCCCTCTTTCTCAACTATGCCTTTTCAGAACTCTTTTCCTAGTTCTTGCCCCACAGACATACATAGTACAGGTTTGTATCAAATAGTGCTGTTGCAATTGTTTACTGCCTTTTTATTCTCTACAGTTAAACTCTGAGAGAATAGAGCACCAGGGACCCTTTTGGAATTTACACTTCTAATGTAATTCCTAACTAGGAGATTCTGTCCAGGATTTACTGGAATTTTGTGCTCTTTGCACAGGGCTTTCAAGATTCGAGAAAAACATTCATTTTGCATAGTTACTAGGCCTTTAATGTCTAGCTTTTGCTTAACTCTTCATCCATAAATAACATGGCAAATTTGTCATCCATTTCTCTCCATTCCCTCTTAGCTTTTTGGCTTTTGATGCCTTAAGGTCACATTAGTTTCATTTTTGTTACGCACATGACTTGAACAAGAGTGAGATCTTTTAAAATAATATTGTTGATCAGAGCCACACATACACCACCTACATATGTAAGCACCTATGGGGGCATGAAAGTCTTGTTCCTTAGTTCCTTCTAAATGTTTGTAGCAGTGAGATGGCACATGGAGATGTCTGCTCTGTTTCCTTTGGAAATGCTCCGTGTCACAGATGTAAGTTTTCTAAGGTCTTTTCGGAGGTTTTTCTTTGTTTCCTGTTATGCCTTCAGTGCTGAAGTTTCATGCCATTGAAGTACACTCCAAAACAAGTAGATGCCTGGTGCCATTTGGTGTCAGCTAACAAGAAGTAATGGCAGCAGATCTTAAAGAACAGGGCTGTAACCCTTAAGACTTTAACAGGGCATGAATTCAAGAAGGTTCTACCCCATCTCACAAGGAAGAATAGTCTTTTTTCCACTAAAATTGGAGGGACCTAATTAACCAATGTCTCTCAGATAAGTGTCACCTCTGTGTCAGATCTGCAGCAATCTGTCTGAGATGGGGACTGGACTGGCCAATAAAATGAGAGCCAGGTTTTTTCCACATATTTTGATATCATGAACATATTGCTGAACTTCAGGAGACAATTTCAGTCTTATTCAATGAAACAGAAAATTACATACTGTGCCATGAACCTCCTTGGTCAGACCAGTGTTACCAGGCAGAGAAGTGTGACAGTTACCTGAGTAACAAAGCAGTACCACCCTTCTTTTTCTTCAGAGGAGGAGATGTGCTAGTCTTCATAATGGGGAGGAAAAGTAATTTAGGATGTTTACTCAACTGCCGAGAACAAGATTTCTTGTTTTCACATGAAAGCATGTCCAAATGGATAAAAAAGATTTAATTTTTAAACCAACTTAAAGAGCACCAGGTGCTGAAGATTTTTAATCAGTATTTCAGTAGTTGGTTATTTTCACCATGTTCCAGATTGAGGGCACTTCTAGTAAGAAGCTGCATGAAAAGTAAAGTCATATCAGTCACTCAGAACTGACGAAATGCAACAATTAAGGCTTTTCCTACAATCTTAATTTTTCCTTCTTGTTTGTAGACATTATGGTATTGTCTTTAATTACATGATCATATACTATTTTGCTGATGTCTCAACTCAATTGTTCAGTATTTCTTTTCATCATCCTTATTCTTTATGTACCTTATTTCTCAACCTGCCATTCAGACACTTCAATGAACACAAAAGTATTAATTTTTTTTTCCTCTGAGAATGTGTGGTAATGTTATCTTATCTGAGTGCCTCACAAACATCATTTAAGTCTTTCTTCCCAATCCCTTTATGAGATTAGGTGTGATCTTCCCCATTTGACAGATGAAGAATTTACAGAAACACAGAAGTACAGAAGCATTAAGGCTTAAAAAAAAATTTAAATCCACTTTATGCCAGTGTTATCCGTGATAAGTTGCTAGCACTAATAATGTTTAAACATTCAGAGCACTCTGAAAGCACATTTAAATTGCAATTGTTATTTCTTCATAAATCTGATCTCTGCCCCCTATACTTGCTACCCACAAAACAAACAGCATGAAGATTTTGGAGTACTTTAAGACATATTCTTTTGCAGGACCTTTTCTCACTTTGGGGAGAAGACCTCTTAGCTGATTGCATCATTGCAGTATATTCTACAATTCTGCTTATGTTTGTAGTATAGAACTTCATGAGCAGGAAGGTGCCCTTTTCCAAGAGGGTCTCTGGATTGATCTTGAAACAGTATTTGAAAGATTTTTCCATCACATTTCTGACTTACAGGGACGTATTTCACTTTCTGTTTTGCACATAAACGAAGAAAGTGTACTTTCCTGACAGCATTTTTCCTCCTGAATCACTGAGATTTGTTAAAGATTATTTTTTTGGTAAATGTCCTCCTATTTAATCCATTTTTCTTTTTCTTTCATTGCTCATTGTTTAAATGTTGGCCTTATCTAGATATACATCCAAACCAAATTTTTATAATTTTGTTCTGTACTTGTGTATGTAGTGGAAAAGCTGTACAGTCCTAATAGATGCTGTGGTTTGACAATTTGCATTTTTGTATTGTTTTAAATTGACTTTACACTGAGTTGCTTTCTAGGCTAGCTAAAATTACAGCAAAATAAATTCTGCTAAATTATCTGCCTCTCTCTTGAAATAGTTTAGTCAGATGATAAGTCTGTAAGGCTAATTATTTAGCCAACACCTGTAGACATGACCCCCAGACAGTGTTGTTGTTATATGTAAAACTCCATTTTCTAATTTTACCCCTTCCTGAAACCTTCCAGAAAGTTGTTACAATTGAAATTACTTACTTAGCATAAAGGAGGTTACATGTGATCCTTAAAATATCACAGTATTCTTTCTATTCCTAACTGTTGGCAAGTTTCCAACAGATCTGTATGTTCCAAGATCAAAATTACTTTATATTGATAATAAGGGAGTGAAAATACTGAGTAAAGACCAGCTTGGAGACAGAACAGCTCAGTACTACTGGAGTTGTATCTAATAATGTGACTTACTAGATTTAGACTAGACACAGTATGTTCTAATTTAACTATTGAGTTAAAAACCTGTAAAATTAGACTCCTGCAAGCATCAGGAAGAATGTGCACTAACTAAAAATCTTCTTACTGCTCATACATCTGTGGAGTTTTCTGAAAATTCTGCACTGCTGACAAAGATGCTGAAGTTATTTCCCGAGACAAAATTTCATTTATTATTTTCATATGATCTTAAGATAATTGATTGCTTTCTTGCTCTGACCTTTATTTTCTTCTTCCTCTCCCTGTGCTGGATTGAGAGTTAATACTAATATTAAATTCACCAGGTGGGAATTTTGTTATTTTTGTCAGTTCTGGTACCTGCATACCTACAGCAAGACCTCCCTTCCTCTATCATATTAAAATACTCTATTAAATATAGAATTCTATATATTAATATAGTAAATTCTATTAAAATAAAAATAATAATCATAAAATACATGTCCACTTTTGAGGGTCTGCACTACATTTATTCTAATCACTGGTTTATGTCCACTTCTTTTCTGATCTAAATAAAATATGGTGACTTTTCTTGTCTTGCAATCAGTACACACCTAAGTCTAGCAGTACCTTATTAGAGCATCATCTTCCTGTAAATATGTTGCAAGCCTTACTTTTAAATGAACGAAAAGCAATTGTAGTGCTTCCTAAATTAATTTTTTTGCTTAAAAACAAATCTTCAGAAATAATTCCTGACAGTACACACCACTACATAAAATTCAGCAGAGGAAACTGTTGTTTAGTAATGTTGATAGAACCTCTTATTACAGGCTTCAAAGTTCCCAGTAGCACATTTGACTGAAGTGAGGTCATTTGTCTGCCTTGCTAGTACTCCTCTGACCTCAAAATATAGCCTGCCTCATCTTTCATACCTAATTTGCTTGCTTTATACCTCCACAATTTAAACCTCTGATTGCTTTTAATAATCTAGCTGAAAGATGGATAATTTTAATAACCACCTTGGGTTTGCATTTTTACATGCAGATGCTAACTTGGAATCCACTAAACAGCAGCACCTTAATGTGCGTGAAACAGCAGTTTCTGATGGGTAGTTGTGGTTTCTCTTTAAAATGTGTATTGTTATATTTCTGTATGTTCATAGGGAGGCTGGTTTCTCAATCTGAATGTCTAAGATAAGAGACAAAATTTTCTTTTTCCCATAAAGTATCTAGGCATAAATAAATAAAATCTTTCTCCCTATGTGAGAGCATATGTGACAAAATTTATAGCACTTTTAGTATAATTTTGTTAAATATAAATGTATTAAATTTTTTCTACATTAAAAAGTTTTTATACATACATTAGCCAACTAAAAATTTAAATTTTTTGCAATTTTTAGTAATGAGAAGATTAGTTTAATATGTATTTATGTTTCTGTTTTAGGAACTTGAACAGTACAAAAGAAATGCCTCTAAATCCTGGAAAGAAATGGATTTTGACTCCGATTGATGAGCTGCTGTAGGTGTCTTCAGTTTAACAATGTTTACAAAATTATTTTAACATTACACTAGCAATTTCATCTGATGCAGTTGAAAATGCATATTATCAAACTACAAAATTAGTATTTATTAAGCATCCCTGTTGGTATTTTTCATAAAAAGAGCTGTTCATTCAGTCCAAATTTGTGAATCTCGGCACTGGGGAGTGCCGAGTTTTAAAAAGTGGGGAGACAAGAATTCTAGATTTCTCACAGATGGGTTTGAACATAAAGACTGGCATTAGTCAGTTCTACCTATTTTATAACACATTATTTGGTTTATTTTTAAATACTTCTGCCCTAAACATGTATTTAAATATAAACAAGTTTTCACACCCAAAATATGAAACTGTAGTAGAATGTGGTAGGCATCTTTTTCTAGTTCTTTGCATGTATAAGTCAAAAGCAAACCTTAAGAAATACCTGCTACATTGTTTGATATATTTGAATAAATAAATAAAAACCTGGCAGAATAAAGCGTAAAACATTCTTTGACCTGGATCCAGATCTCTGTTTCAAAATCATATAGATTAATACAGGAATTATGTCTTGGAAAGTAAAATGTTGTAATAACTTTGCACAGAGTTTAGAAGATGGACATTTCTGTCATATAGTCAAATGCTAGGAAGTCATCTAATTAATTTGACAGATATTTGGCTAGTGCTGGAACTGTTATTGATTCACATTCAGCCTAAGTTTGTGAAATCCTAGTGTAAACTAGGTATGGTTTTTGTCTGTGGACACCCTCCCTAGTATGAGATGGACTGAGTGTTTTGAGAATACACAGGACAATCTAGAATAAAGCCAGAGGAGTCTCTTGAGAGCTAAGACTTGTCAGAGAGTAGATGTCTGAACAGTCACTTGGCAGACAGGATCAACCCTACATGCACATAAAAATGGGAGAGACTACATTAGTTTTAATGTGGTGTCTTTCCAGCTCTTTAATGTCAGTTGTTATTTTTAACATATTTTTTCACCGAGTGTTTTTTCTGATAAAGCTTTTGTATCTCAGAATGTTATACATAAAGATATTAGAAAAAAATCTTGGCCTCACACTTAAGTGAAAATATTGCATTACCTTGAGGATTGGATTTAAAATTCTTCATTACGAAGTACCTCATCTCAAAACTATCATATAAAACTAATTACGTAATTATGGAATTTCAAGATACAAATATACTTGAAGAAATCTCTAACAATCCCTCTGCAAAGAATATTTTCTTCATTGAACTTGAAAATAAGTTACAAAATGTAGGAATTCTGTGTCTCTTATACTTTCAATTTTGAGAGGCCCACAAGAATAATTTACGAAGACAAAAATGACATTGCTTCCAAGAACTGACAAACAACTTTAATGATTTTTGCCTAGTTAATTGACATTTTATTGAACAAAACCAAAACCTTACTAAACAAATTTGTTTTCTAGTAATTCACAAACTGCTTTCAAAACAAGATTTAGAACTTGAAAGAAGGAATAGATATAAATAACTGTCTTCACTGATTTACCATCATTCACAAGGCAAAAACATGTTGGGTAACTTTGATACTGCTTAAAGATCTGCACTCACTGGTTGTGTAGTGTGTGTAAGATTAAAGTGGAGTGACTTCTTCATTCTGTCTTTACACGTATTTGGTTTGTTTCCTTTCTACAAATCCCTAAAATGGCATCAAAACAAAGCATGGGACTTAAAATACAATTCTAGAAATGAGATTTACTAGCAGTTGTACCCCTCTGCTTATTGGTAATAGTTAAAAACCAAAATAATGAGGAAAAAAATCAGAGCACCACTGCTATGTTGTTAGAAATTGTCAGCAACAGCTAACAAAATTAAATTCAAAAAGTCCTTTAAAACATGAAATACTGTTGATTATGGCTGATCTGGGACAGGAGTGGGAATACCAATATCTGGAAGTCAGTCACATTCTTAAGAGAACATTGTTTTTCAAGATGGAAACAAACGTGAGATGAATGTGTAATCACTTAAATACTATCTAAAATCCAATAATTTAAGCCTTTGGCCATAATAAAGTTACAAGTGTAGCATTAGACATTGTTGGAACTCCTACCTTTTTATTGCCTGTCAATAATTCTCTCTCTTATTTTGAAGCTTAGAATTGCTATAATGGCAAGTACCGGTAGAAAAGCATAGAGTATTAGGAAATCGATTGTGAACCGGGACAAGGCACCAGGGAAGTTTTTGTCAATGAACTGAATGCCTTGAGAGAAAATACATGCAGCATTATTTGCAGTGGAACTGTTGGCTCCGCCTGTCAAAAGAAACAAATAGTTTCTTTAGTAGATAAGTCAATAAAATTAAAACTCAGAGCTCATTATCTATCTCACGCATTTAATACACCCAGCCCTGATGTAATTTCAGTGATTAACTATACCCACAGCAGTATTTGTCAGCACTTTGGAATAAGAACAGAGAAGCCATATGTTTCTGCAGTTAATCTATGCCAGACTTTTTGAAGAGAAGAACAAAGGGTCACTAGGAGCTCTGTCTTTTGTTTACACCAAACAAAGATTTATGGCTTTTCAGACACATTATCTGGAAGGGCCTCAAGAAGCAAGGTGTGCCCCATGTGGTAGACTTAGAGGCTTCATATGTGTTGAGTGGTTCCAAAATTCAAGAAATGGTGACTGTCTGAAGGGCACATTAAAAACGAGCTGTTTGTTAGTACTAACAAAGTCATGGATTTGTTTTCCAGCAGTTGCTATTTGTGCTCTTGTAATAAAGAGGGTAAGAGAGATTAATGGGTACAGAATATATAGCCTTGGAGAGGAGCAGAGACACCTGGCTACAAAGCCCCAGATATCTTAGGATAGGTCCAAAGCTGTAAGTTTTACCCCCACTAATGTTAGCTACCAACACTGACAACCTGATTGATTCTAATGTTTTGCTGCTTAGCAAAGCACAGCCTGACAGATCCAAGCTGCTCAATGTGTACCATGGTAACATGGTACTGAAGAATCACTACTATTACTAGTATAATTCAGTACTTGAACTGAAGCCTCACTACTATTAAAAGAAACATCTGGTCAGGTGTTACCTGTCAGTATTCCCTGCACTGATGTTTGATCTTATATTGTGCAATTCTATTAATCTTCTATTTGCGTAACACTGCTCCGAAAAACTTTGCAGCCTGTTACAAATTTAATTTCCAAAATGCCCCCAAAGACAGGACAAGAGAACAGGTGAAGAGGAGAAAGATGAAGAACTGTGAAAGAATGAGAAATGGTTGAAACAAAAGAATCAAACTCTGGTCTAGCTTGCTGATGAGGCATTATAGTCTTTAGTAATTAATAAGCATTTTTTAACAACTCAGAAGTTATCTTTATCAAGATACACGTATGTAGAAGGAAAATAAGCATCAACACCTCATTAAAATTATTTATAATGGACTTCTTTTTTTGAACACTTACCACATGTGAAGTTTAAGCCATAAAATTCATTGACTATAAGAATTTCGCTGGTGTATTTTTGAAAGGTAAGAAAACTGAGTAGTTTAAAAGGTGTTGGCATTTCTTCGATGGTCCTTAAAGAAACAGAGAAGTTAAACTGGCTTTTGCTAAATTCCAAGAGCCCCCAAATGAAAACAAGCTCTCATCATTGGTTGTAGCCTGTGACAGAAACAGTTCTTGTCTGTACCTGGAGGTTTTTCAAACATAAAATCCAGTTTTAGGGCTAAGTGAGAAGACAACCGTGAAGGCTGTCTCTGGCTTTGGTACAGTGTCATAACATTCAGCCCTGACATGTTTATGGACAGTCACAAATAATTCTATGGTTGTTTGCTGTTCACACTTCAGTGATAAACTGAAAATGACAAGACCCAGCATAAACCTTAGTTGCCAAAATGTATTGCTTCCAAAGTAAGAAAACACCACCCCCTCCCTTCACCTTCAAAACCAAAAAACATTGAATAGCAATTCACTGGAGCAATAATAACAAAACAAGAATGAAGCAAAAATAATGAGAAGAAACATTTAGAAAGACTGGGCAATTTCAGCACCTAAAATACTTCAAGACTTTATAATTAAATGTCATAACAGAATAAAAACCCAGCAACCCAAGTCTCAATGCTATTTTTAACATCCTTCACTGCCTATGGAGATTAATCAAAAATATTAATTAGCATTGTCTCTACTGTAAAATAAGGTTAAAAACCATTCTAATGCTTTTAAAAATTATCATTAAGGCATTAGACTATGGTAGCAGGAATAACTGTCTTGTCACTGTAAACATACAACTTCCTGAAATTAGGCAGGGACCAAAAAAATAGACATTAACCTAGCTTTATTTGATAAGTATTAGCTGGGGTCTGCTTTGAAGAGACAAAGCATTATCAACATTGTGAAGACTCATATGGTTTTCTTGAGGACAACTTGACATCATTGGACTTTCTTCATTTTCACAGGGAGGTACTCAGGTGAGCATCTCCTACTTGCTCACATATAAAGAAAACTTCATTTGACAATTACACCTTTACTCTGGTTAAGTTCCTCAAAACCCAGTAATTTCACTACTGACAATTACAAGGTGAAAACTGTTCAAACTTCATGCAATTATAATGCAAAACCATTTATTTGCACAGTAATAGAGCAAGTGGATCACAAATTTCCCACATATATACTATACTACTTTTTAATTATTTCATTTAGTTCAATCTGCACAGGTAGAAAAAGTGACTGAAAAAATTACAGGCTAAACTGGAGAATAACACTAGTAAGATAATTAGGAACAACTGCTTTTTTAAACCATCATTATCAGTGTTTAATGTCTGATAAGTTTCAGCAGTTACTAAAAGCTGTAGGAATGGTTTTTGTGGTAGGCTGCTTTAATGAGGACAGCATTTCTCATCATAATGTCAGCTTCAGTGAAAGAATTCAGGTGAGCTTATAGATATTAATTGTTCTGCTTTATCTTCAATTTATTTGCAAAAAAACTGGGGGAAATCTTCAATATCTTTGTTGATACCTAAAGATATTAAGTGTCTGATTTGTGTATTTAGTACAAGGTCTAAAAAGATTAGGTAGTTCTACCTCTGAAGGAGCACAGTTCACTTGCTTTCCATTACTACCTGTGCATTATTGGACTTCTGCAATACAGAGTGTTCAGAAAACTCTTCTTTAGGTAGTTCATTTTAACACTAACACTATAACAAAATAAGTTTTTTCTTACCTTACTAGTCCTGTTCCCGCTATCACACCAGCTGAATTAAGTAGCACCACTCCACTTTGGACTATATTTGGGTTTTGAACCATGCCAAGTATAATTAGTGTTAGTAGCTCACCAATTATATGAGATGCTAGAACAGCAGCAAAGAAAATTCCAAATCTGGAAGCATCAGGATACAAACCTATAGTCCTGTACAAAAATGAGCAAAAAAACATTTAAAAAACAAGGTTTGTGTACTAAACTTGGAAAGTTTAGTATTTTTGTCTCTGTTTTGGTTTTTTTTTTGCAGTTACAGCTCCTTAAGTGAACAGTTTATGCCTTAACCCTTAATTTGTTATCTGGAATCTTAACATAAAGGACATGCACTTAATATTTTGATGTAAGTGCAGATATATTAGATTTCCTCCGACTAGATTAAAGAGGGTTATGCAAAGACTTAACTGTTGTAGAACCTCATGTTGTTTCAAGACAACCACCATGGCTTTTACAATTCCTTAAATTAACATCCTTCTCCTTTTAGAGTCTTTGCAATGAGAGTTATTCATGTAAGTCACATAGTTAAGGAGCATTTTTATGCAGATAATTAACAGATGGGATTTTGCACTTCTGATACTGGGCATACAAATGTAAATACAGATATAGTCAATTAAAAGGAAGGCTAATTAATTTGCTACCCATGTAATTCGTATAATTGCAATTTCCTCCATGCTTCTGCACTCTTTAATAGAACATGCTGTTTCCAGTTTTTCCCTGTCTAAGCAAAGGGAAAGAGTCCTCTCAATCTGTACTAAAGATTAAAAAGTTAAAAAAGGCCAGTAATTGCTTGGTAAGCTCAATTCAGCCTTATAGTGTAAATGACAGATGACAAAACCTTTTATTACACGGTGACATAATACTCTTTTTCCAAAATATGTCATACCAAAATTGCCTTACACCAGGTGCAGACTGCATGTTTTGCTTAGCTAACAAGCAGTAATTCCACATTTAATTTTATTTTCCTGTTGCTCAATGCAAGGCCCTGTAACTTTTTTTTATCCACCATGTTTGAATACGGTCTTAAAATAGAAGTATTAATTTTCTCCCAGGCTTTCCTGTAGTGTTTGTCGTAACACCAGAATAACTTATAAACAGATAGATGAACTCTTCAACTATTAAACACTTAATGAGCTAGCAGGTATTTAGCAACCTTTAAGCACAGATTGATGCAGAAGAAACAGCTTTCCAAGTCCCAGCGTAAAAGTATCACCTTCTCTGAGATGCTTTAATACTTTACACAGAGCTATGTAGATACAGACTAATAAATCTGCGGTATGGATAGAACAGAAGCCTAAGAGAGAATAAAAAAAGCCAGCTCAAAGAGAGAATATTACAGTAATAGAATAGTAGCATGATGTGAACTGTCAGAACATTTCCCAGAGTTATCTTTAGCTATGAAAATCTGCATACACACAGTACATTCACTTGGATTGTAAAAGAGGCTCTATCCGATCTCGGCCAGACCTGCCTTGTGTCTGATCAGGTAAGAGGTTGGGTCTGTCTGAACCAATTGCCTGACCCTACAAAAACAAACTCTGTGAGAAATGACTTGTAGGAACACATACCAGAGGCTGTTAAAGCCTCTCAAAAAGTTAGTCCATCCGGGAAAGTTTAGTCCTGCACAGATACAACTGTCAAAATTTCACAGAGAAACCGCTTGCCCTAAGAGGTCTAAGAGCACTGTGAAATCACTTTGACACATCACCAATGGCTTCCAAATAACCACAATATATGAAAGATATGTGGAGGCTAATATCTGCAAATATTATCCATTGACTGGAACCACACTATCTATTGTTGGTTGTGTTTGATGCCGCTAAAGCACAAGGGCAAAGTCTCTGCCCATAAGAATTTCCTGTTTGTTAAGGAGTGAGCATGTCACTGAGCCTGAAAAGGTGCTTCCTAAATGGCTGTTTTCTCAGCCACCAGCTTACTAGCAGTCACAAACAGAAGGTTAGCACAGCACTCAGTGGGAGGAAGAGTAATTTCTGCTTGCTTGTGAAAAAAAGACTTCTCAGGGAGCCCTGCCTGAAGCAGGCAGCACTGACAGCTTGCAGAAATAAAAGCCCAGGTAGCTAAGGGGACAAAAGGAAAGGTGGTTAACTTTAATATTAATACCAAACTATGAAAAAAACCTATCCATACACGCAAGTTCTCACATCTGGAGGAGCACAAATCTTCCTCTCAGGGCTTTTTGTCTTTTCCTCTCGGAGCTGACAGTTATTGAGATCCCAAATGAAAAGGATTAGGTAAATGCTGAGTGAGCACTTCCTCTCACTACCTACTACAGATCAGAAGGAAGATAAGAATAGTCTTTTTTTTTTTTTTTCCTGAGTTTTAATATACAAGGGGGGAAAAAGCTATTGCAAAATTCCCATGGCAGACTAGGTCCCTGTGCAGAAGTTCTGATTCAGTAGTCCAAGTGATTTGGTGCAGTTGTACTCCATCCGTTTTCAAATTGCCTAAGGGCATCTTATAGCAGAGGAAGAGCACTAGCATGCACAGCTACAGCACAATAGCTCTTGCACTTCAGTTCCTTTACAAGGGTCTATCCACTTACATTTTCCAACAGCTAATCAGAGAACATGCTCCCATGTTTTCAAACAAGGCCTGCTCATCATTTTTATATATTTTACTATAGACTGCCATGTGATTGCAACTGTCCCAGGAAAACAAACTTTAGTGCACTAGACCTCTCTCCTTTCATAATTAGAAAAGAAAAATATTGGAAGGCAGAAATTGGTCTTTAGTACTTCGCTATTCGGTTACAGGTGAGAAATCGACTGAACAGAAGTGAAGAGCAGACCTATATGACAGATAAGGCAACAAGCAGATGAACCATCTCATCACCCCATTCTGAGGGCGATACTACTTCACAATGATGCAATGAAATTAATGTACCAGGGGGAAAAAAGGGAAGCTTTATAATCAAACACTTGCTCCCACTTATCAGAAATCCACTAGGGTGCCTTTTTCTGAAGGGTGTAAGAGAAGGATCCAGATTTTATCACTTTCATACGCTGCAGCTAAACCGCATATATCCCAGGAAATATGAAGTTTTGTTACTGTCACATACCTATGGTTGACTTTCTCACTTCTTTTTTTTTTCCTTTTATTTCCTATTTTTCTAAATGTGATGTAAAATGACACTTCCTGCTTTCACTATGACACAAGAATGATAACTGTCCCAGGTCCATTAAAACTTTCCAAGTTACCTAGAGAACTGGTAACTTACTTACTCTGAAAGTGTTTTTAACTCTGCCTGAAAGAGCAGAGCTAAATTTGTGTCATTTTTCCTTAAGTTTTCTCTGTAATCATTCTGAGAGACAATAGCAGGAAGCCATGCCAGGAGGCCTGTTGCTGACATGGTAATTGAAACTGGTAACAAAAAGAAAATGACAATCCAACAGACGGTAGAGGTGCTTACCAGTATATAAAGACGCTGAAAATTGCCACGCTGATAACACTGAAGGGCAGGAAATGTACTATATAAGCTAAAAGCATTTGCCACTTCTTATACAAGCCATCTTTGCTTTCTTGGTCGCTGATAGCACGTAAAGGTGTGACTGGATTAAATATACAAGAAATAAATTAAATTACCATTAAATAGAAAGAGCAAGACTTGTTGCTAGCAAAGCTAGCTCTTCTTGTACAGAGACAAGCTTGAGAATACATCAGAAACATTCAGCCTCAACCACTCTGATCACTTTTTCCCCACTATAAATGTCAATGTGCTCCCTTCATATTGTAAAGCCTAATGATTGGTAAACCTAATGAAAGAGGCCTAACTTGGCAGCGTGCAGGACAGCCTTATCTTTTTTCCACATACAAATTAAAGACATGAGAAATTCCATCGTCACTGGATAATTCATCGAGGTACTCTATTTCAACGTGATGAAATCAGCAGTGTATGTTCCCTACATGAGTAGAGCCATTTTTAGGGCTGTAAATAGAAACTACTGTTGCTCCCAGCACGGCAGTTGTAAGAGAAACACCCTCTAAAAAAGCGTAATCATCACATAATGCTCATAAACCCTATTATGGTTAATTGTTGTCAAAGCAGTTCTGTACTTCCATCCTTTCCATGTGTTTGGGTTTGATCTCACTTAGGATGTTAACTAGACGAAGACTTTGTCCTGTCTTTATAATGCTACACACAGGCAAATTAAGGTCTTTTGCGCAATTTAGAATAAACCTTCCATGCACAGGCCAGCTGTAAAAGGGAGAGGCAGGGACCAAGGCATATTCCTTTGAATTCCATTGAATTTTGTGCTTCTCTATCAACTCTGACGTTGCCTAAAACCGTAAAGATCCTTTCAACTACTATCTTCAAAAAAATATGCTTTCCTATTTATGAGATGGTGGCAGCAATACCTGCTGCTGCACATAACACAGGACAGAAACTCACAAAGGGCAACAGCATTGAGCATCCCTGTGTAGGGCGGGGCACTCACGCACTGGTAGACAAGCCCCACGCGGTCCTGCACAGCTCCTTTTACCAGGTCATTCTTTAGTCTAAGAAGGAAAAAGGCTATAAACAAGCCAAACAACAGATTCTGGAGGAGACGCATGATGATGCCTGTCTTGTCTCTGGAGAAGTTCCTTGTTGTCCTCCTGACAATGAAACAAAACAGCAACAATATACTTGTTAGCTACGACTGACCACATGTTGGTAGGGTATTTAGCTTTGAAAAAATGTTATACAGACAGTGCCCACAAAAAGTCAATACATTAAAAAAGACAGGGACAAGTATAGCGGGAGATGAAAACAACCAAGAAAGTGCATTTATATATGGGGCGGGAGGGAAGTGTGGATGGGACCTGAAAGATTAATAGAAAAGAAAAAAATTTCTTCAAAAAAAGGGGAAAAAAAGTCTTACCGTAAAAGAACCCATATTTTGTAAAAGGTACTGGGTGAGTCTTTATTTTTAAGTGGTATGGGTGGCAGGTCTTTCATATACTTTGTTTTTTCAATGGTTGTCAGTACTTTGCTGAAAATCTCCGAGTTTTTGTAGGATGATACAATTTCCTGAACCCTACTGTAGGTTTCAAGTTCACGTTCCTTGCTTCGGGTGTCCACAGATGTCAGATCCACTGTAAATTTACAAAGCTTTTACTGTATATACACATCACTTTCCCTTCCTATCTCTCTCCCCTTGCAACTAATTTATCTTTGCCTCCATCCTAAAATCTGCAAAGAAGAAAAGATTGATTGAAAGTATTCAAGGTTTCTTTTACTCCTCCCTTCTGTTAGGTGCAGCATGAATGAATTACTGTGCAGCCACAACAAATCTGTGTTTTGTGGCCTCTGTAGGACCCTGCAGTTCAAGGCCTTGATCTGGAAATGCAAGGCCTGAGTGGTGTGCTGATCAGACCTTTAGCCTTCTCCCTGCAGAGCACAAAGCTGTAACTGCATTGCTGGGCTTCACCTACCTCCTTTGCAGACATGCTTGTCTTTTAATATGAAGTTAGAGGATGTTCAGCAGGCAAAATTCCCCAAGCAGGCTCAGCCCAAGCCGAAGGAAATATTACTGACTGCCATAGAACTTAGGAAAGGTAGATACTTCACAGAGTAAATCCACCTAAACATTTTCCTAACACCAGTAATTCTTTCACTGGCAGATGGGAACTTTTTGTGTTCTATGTTCTATGTTCTATGTTCACAAATGCAGATTCAGCAATTGTGCTAAAATGCCTTTTCCCTAATAGTAATGAATTAGCTAAGGTTTTAAAAACTGGATTGTTGTTCTCAGGAATATTTGTTCTTACGGAATTTTAAATTACTCTTCTACATCTGGTAAGATATCTTCATTGTTTATTTATTCCTAAGGTTTCTCTCATCCTTAGATTTCAGTGTTGCGATGTTTGTTCAACTTGAAAATACAAATTCAGCAAGAGAAAAGGAGACCTTGTCCAAGATTCTTGATCTGTTCTCAGAACCTGAACTAAGCTTATTAACATTTCCCTGGTGTTCTGAAAGCTGGAATTTATCAGAATTGTCTTTAATGGTATTCATATCCAAAACGAAGTCTTCACTTTTGCAAATATGAACATCTGAAACACACAAACACTTTTTAAAATTTGGCCAGTGTGACTTGCTGGAAGTGACACAGGAAATAAATGGCAACCAGGTGTACTTTAAAAGAATTATAGCACCGACAACTAACTAGACCAAATAGCTATTGTCTACCATGCATTAATATTTTTTTTATAAATACATGTGATAGCTCAATAATATAATCCACACTCAATACATAGAATATATTTTCCTCTGCTGGTATAAATGATATCAGAATCTGTCCCTTCATTCACATCAAATTGCACAAAAAATATAAACTACCAATTTTCCAAAGACTAAATATTCTGATGATTCTTTGCTCTAAACTGTATTTTTTCCCTTTCTTGTCACATTCAAAGGTTGACATTCGAAGAATGCAGTACTCTCTTCACCAAGCTTTTTTAAAAGTGGGTCTAAATCTCAAATCATCTATGCTTTTCAAGACTATTCAAATTCATGAAGGCAAAATTATCCTCACTGTCATATCAGTATTTTCAGCTTCATCCCATTTAGCTTTATGTCAACAACCATCCTCTCTTCTCACTGAGTTTAGGATGCCATCTAGACAACAGGAAAACACTGCCTCCTCTGAATGCAGCTTTTTGGATTGGTCAAATTCCCTGGTTAGTGCTCAGCTGGTACTGTCAGAAATAAGCTTTAGCAAGAGAGTTATATACATGTATGTATATGTGTACACATAAATGCACACAACATGAACACGTACACATTCTCTTCAAATGTGTACCTGTATGGAGCAAGCACATGGATGTCCTGCAGCAAAACCAAGCCTCATTTCCAAGTTTCATACTGACCCTTTTTTTCATCCTGAATTGGTAAAACAGTACTCTTCAGCTTATGCCAGCAGCTTGCTATCATCAACTCCTGATGCATCCATATGCTCTGTTCCAGTAGTTCACCCTGGTATTAGCAACTCCCCAAACTTTGGGAAACCTCAAACTCAGAATCCCTGGAAACTGATGCCTCAAGTCATCCCATTTTTATTCTACATCCTTTCCTCCACACAACAACTGTTTCCTATTGCTTGGCATCACAGAGTCCATAAGGGCATGGGACTTCCCACAGTTTTGGGATCAAACTCTTTTTCCAACATCCAGTGAACAGCCATAGAGAGATGCCATCAGGAATCCACAGGTTTCGGAAGTTGAGATTCCTTTTCTATTGGTAGTTTACTCCTTTCTGCTGTGTTTCAGGCCTAGTGCAAACTTGGCCATTCTATGGAGTCAGCCTAGCCCTCTCTTTGAGCTGAACATAATTACAGAGTTGGGGAAGAATTCAAACACATTTCTACCTCTGGAAAAACTTTAATTTGGTGAATAAAACAAATTGTTTTACTAAAACAACTTAGACAAACTTACCATAGTAGTCAAAAGGGTTTGACTGTTCAGGACAAGAATAGCCACAGTCACTAAAAAATGTGATCATTTCCATAGGATTCCCACAGAAAACCATTTCTCCAAAGCTCATGATGGCTATTTTGTCAAATAACTGTCAGAGACAAATTAATATATTATCAATAAGTACTGAGAAATGCATTAATTCTTGAGTACAGCTACTGTCTTGGTAATAGAAATGCTTTGACAGGAAAAATAATTTTGACACATTCAAACTTCCTTAGTATATTTCCCTCAAAGGAAGTTTGTCCTTTCTTTCACTGCTTTCGGCAGTTATGTAAAATGACACATCTTTAAGCTCGTAAAACTAGTGCTTCTCAAATCTGTCAGCAACAGCAGCACACAGAGGTAATCCACAAACAGAAATAGGTGCTGGGGCTTTATGACTTCACTTCTAATGCACTTTCACTTACTGATGACCTCCTTTGGCGCTTAATAGCCCCAGTCTGTAAAATCCCCAAATTGTTGGCAAGATTATCCTGAAGTGCTTAAGGGCTTCAACGGCACTGCTCTTTGGATGAACATTTGCCAGGGCAAGGCTCCCACCAGCTATGATCAATCCATGTTCTCAAGGCACCAGGACTGCTTTCAGTCCAGAAAAGCACGGTGGCTCCCCTCTGGCTCCACAACCACTTCTATTCAGTCAGCCAGGGAAGAGGTTTCTTGCATTTACATGGAGGTGGTGGATGTGTCAGAAGAGCAAAGCAAGAAACAGTGATGGGAAGGGAGAAATACTCTCCACAGCACAAGCCCTGCAAGGCAGGCCAGCCCCACCACACGACCAAGGTGTACCCACATCCCTCGACATGGCTTCTCCCAGTGGTTTTGATTTGGGTCGTTGTATAACACAAAGGTTAGGCACACAGTTAGTGTCCATACTGTTTTCACAGGGCAATACGTGTCCCAAAGTGCCCTGTGACTGGCCAAAGGCCAGAGTTGTAAAGTTCAAGACAAGCCTGTATTTATGCGAGGGGAAGGAGGAGACCCTATGGAGGCAACTATACTGGATCTTGTACTTCTGTCCTGAAAAGAACCTAGGTATTAAAAAAAAAAGCCAATAGTGAGTAGATATCGTTTACCCTGAAGAGTTCTGAGCGAGGCTGATGAATTGTAAGAATCACAATCCTGTCTCTGTGTGCAAGTTCTGAGAGAAGCAAGACCAGCTGGTTTGCAGTCAGGCAGTCCAGCCCTGTCGTTGGCTCATCAAGTAGCATAACCTCTGTCAAATGACAAGGAATAGCTTTAAAATTCAGGTAAATGAGGAGAAAGTCCTACAGCTTCTGCCTTTAAAAGAAGCAAATAATATAGAAATTACTTTACATGTGAAGTTCCACACGTAAAGCAGAGTATGCATAGATCACCATGATGTGATCTTTCAGTTTAAGTTAGTTCCAGTGGTTCAGTTACAATGACCAGGAATGAGGACATAAAAAACTACTGCAGGATCAAAGCATAATCAATTTTTTCTAAATTCAGGTAAAATCTGAAAATTACCAAAATAGAATTGATGTATACATCTGCTTCTAAGAAAAATAATGATAAATTTCAGCATGTATGTAAATGTAAATATAACTGAAAAATTAGAGAGAAGTTATAATCTGAATTAAATCTATATATACACACAGAATTGATCATGAACAAACCAAGAGTTGTTAAAATACAGCATTTGTAATTCCCTAGATGGGAGCTGGAGGGGATTACTGCAATTTCTTCATTATTTTATTGCACATGGAAGGGAAAAACTTATAGTCAAATCCATTATTTTTATATAGATGAGACACAGCACAGAAGAGGGCAGTCCAACCTTGATCAGGACAAGAAGGGAGAAAAACTTTCACTATAGGTTTATCTACACAGAATTACTATAGTGTTTACTATAGAGTTTAGTGACTTACTGAGCAATAACTACACCCAATGAACTCCCCAGGGGTCATAAGAAATAGTGATGCATCTTACTTCACTATTTAAGTGCTCCTTGCTGCCTGATATGCAGTTCTAGCATATCTACATTGCTACAATAATTCCAGCATCCAACAAATGCCTGCTGTACATTTACTCCATAAGATTCTGGCAAATTCAAGAAACGATCTCAAAATTGACTAAATTTGCAGTGATTTTTTCCCATGGATAATCCCTCTATAGTCATTCTGCTTTCATTTTCACTCAGTGGAATTTTTTCGCTCTGGAACATACGTGTTGCTCATGCATACATAGTTCAATGGCAGGGACTCCACTGCAAGGCTCAGTGTTTGCATATATATGGCTCTAATGTGCTCAAAACCTATAAATTAATGGGCCACAACCAAAATTTGGGAAGAGAGAGCTGAGAAAGACTTAAAATGGGTAAATGCAAGTCTAAACCTACGCTCAATCCCTAAGATTTTTTCATTGTCTGCTTTCCAAGATCAGCTAACAGATTAATGGTAGACCATTATTATTCTATCCTTTTCTGTTATTACAACAGTAGCTTTTGCTGAATTACAGGATGCAAATGCTTTTGTATTTTAAAGTGGTTTATGGAAGCCTGTGGTAGGAGCACAAAGTTACACAGCTTTATTTTAAAAATCCGTGCAGTGGTACTTACTGGGATCTTGTAATAGCTGGGCTGCAACTGATACCCGACGCCTCTCACCCCCAGAAATTCCTCCGATATTATGGCTTCCAATTATTTTGTCAGCCATGTGGCTGAGACTCAGCTCAGTCATGACTGCATCTACCTGAAAAATAATTACAATTTTAACAGACTAAACACAGTCCAACTCAGATACCTGTGTGCGATGGTAAAAAGCAGGGAAGAAAAAGACATAATTTTAAAATATAGCTTTGCCAATATCCTTCTTGCTCCATTCTAGTTGGAAGGTATATGGCCTCATTTCTATTTGATTATCTTTGATATATTATTTAAATTATCTTTTAAAATTTTAGTTTCATGTATTCTGAAATGAGTAAATTTTTGCTTCAGTTGACATTAAGAGATGAAGAGTTCAGAGGTGGGACTAGAGTTCAAGGTATGAAGCATAATGTGCTAGTCTGGTTTACAAAATTGGGGAGCAGAAAGGCATATCCATCCTGGGGAAGTATAAAATACTGAGTGGAAGATCAGTGAAGAGAAGAGACAAAGAACAAGAGCCTGTGGTCAGGAATATCCAATCTTTACTTTCAAAAGAGTCCTTTAAATAAATCTGAAACAAACCTATTTTATCAAGAAAATAGCTTGCAGGGGGCTTAGTAGACCAGTGCTTTTTGGAGCTGTTCTGGTTGATGAGAGATGTCCTACAGGAGCCAGAATAGTGTCAAAATCACTTCTGCTGTCCATGAGTCTTGCCAGCACACATGGCCCTAAACAACCCAGAGAACTGGACTTACCAGCTGGGAAAGGGGAACTGACCTCAATACCAACATCAGCATCTCCTGCAGCAGTAACTGCTGCAGCTTTGGGTGGAGGGTTTTGTCCCAGCATAATGGTAATTCCCTGGGGTGTCAGCACAAGCCCCTTGCAGAGGTGGGGAGCACCAGAGAGCCTGGGTCCTACTCCTCAACAGGAGGATTTCTCCTCATGTGCAGAATGAGAATTACAAAACACCATAAACATAAAACACAGTCATGGATGGAAAGTGCTGCTGGTGAAAACATTACATGACATCATGTCTACCTTTCTGGAGGAAGACGATAAAATACAGACCTTCTTTTTGATGAAGTTGTTAGAGCATTTCTTAAGAGTTAGCAAAGCTGTGTATGTCAAAGACTCTTGTACGGTGAGAAAGCTTAACAAAGTGTCACTCTGAAAAAAAAAGTGAAGAAAAAGAAGCAGTTAGTTCTGTAGTAATTTAATATCTTGTCCCTCCTCATGCAAGTTTAATTAATATAAACTGATTTGTCCCAAATTTACTAGTATAATCACAGTCAGACTACGTTACTCCATTACACGAGGAACTTTCTTTACATGAAAGGAAGCACAGTACACAAAAAATAAATGTAGAAATCAACCTGTGGTACATAAGAGAAGCAATCTCTAAACTGTTCCTTCTTCAGCTGACGTCCATTCACATACACTTCACCAAAGAAGTTGCCTTTATATATCAGTCTTCCTGATATTGCATCCAGAAGTGTTGTTTTCCCAGATCCTTTCAAACAGAAGAAATTAATCATGTGATGAGATGAATGTTATGATTCCAAGAGTAGTAGCTTGATTTGAATGGAGACATATGAAAAGAAGTAAGGCTTTTTTTCTCAATAACATTAAAGTAATAGTCCTGAATATGCAGCTAGTTAAGAGGAAAAATAGGAAACTGGAAATGTAAGTTAGCATTTAATTCACACAAATTCACACTTTGCATGGAACGTTTGACTTTAGAAGTAACCTTATCTGTTACTGAAGTTATAATTGTTAGTTAGATGACAGAAGATTGAACTCTGAAAACCAAGCACCACAGTTTTACAAGGCAGAAGTTAAAATCAGCTGCAATTTCATTATTTAAAACACAGATCTCAGTCACATTCATATCACTATGAAAGTAACCAGTATTAACTCCAATATTATTTCTTCCAAGGTTCTGGAACAACTTACCAGAATTTCCTAAAATCCCCATAATCTGGCCACTCTCTATGTGAAATGAAACATCCTTAAGTATTTGCCGGGTCCATTTTTTACAATACAAAGAAAAGTTCCACCATGGGCCAACACGCTCTCTTGGAAAACAAACATCAATAAAAATTAAATAGAGAATATTTTAAAATCTAGCATAAAGCAAGTGAATGGTTTATAGCTACCTGCTATAAACCATTTCAGCATTATCTGGAAGATAAAATGAGGTCTGAACAGATTTCTCAGAATAATTGCTAAGAAGCTTTTGGACTACAACCAAAGAGGCAAACATGAACTGTGGCTTTATTTGCTGACGGTGTCTGCCAGCCACTAATCCACCTGGCCCTTTTCTCAGAGCCTATATTATCCTTCTGGCAGCAGTAAGACAGGCAGTGGGAAAGAGTACAATCTTTGGAAATCTTCTCTAACACGTGTCCTTCAGAGACATCTGAAGGAGAAGGGGTGAGCCCTCCGGAGGACAGGCTGGCTGTGCCTCCCTCAGGCCGCGCACTCTGCCCCTGTGGCAGATGGCCCAGTGCCATGAGGTGGGCAGCCTGGAAACATCTCTCCTCCTGGACTGAGCTGAAGCCAAACCCACAGACCGCCAGTGCCAGCCCCGCTTCCCACAGTCCCTGGGGTTGGAGCAGCTCTTGGCAGGCAGGGGCCCTCCGTACTGCCCTCCCCAGCCCTACCTGATGGTGTAGGAGACACCCTGGACACTGATGCTGTTGGACGGCTGTGCCCCAGCTTTCGTCTCGCCTGTCTGCCCAATGCTGCTGCTCTTTTCCAGGGCAGGAGACACTCTGCCCGACATCCTCAGGTGCTGGGGCTCCATAGCCTCCTTTCCTCAAGCCTCTGGCCAGGTGCCTGGCGCTGCCACCACCATGTCTCCACCAGCACCAGGCAGAGGCAGCTCCCCGCTGTCCCAGGGTCAGAGCAGGTCGCTGCCCCCAGCACTTGCCACCTCAAAGAAAACAGAGGGGCTCCCGGTCCTTTCTTTTTCCTGAGAACAACTGATCAGTGATTAGCTGAAGCCGCTATCTGATGTACCTTTAGCCCGAGCTGTTACTGTCCCAGAGGAGGGGAATATTTCCCTGTCCACGGGGTCATGCCAGCTGCAGAGACACAGCATGCCAGGAGATATGGTGCTGCGGTGAAGGTGCCTGGAAAGGACTGAGTTTCAAACCAAGAGGAGAAGGATTTCTTTCAAAGAGACAAGTCAAACCACTGCAAGGAGTGAGACCTTCCACCACCATGATGAAGGAAACCACTGAAAATGTCTCTCTGGATGATGCCGGCTGGAGCCAGGTGACATTCAAGGGCTTGCCAGTGAGTGAGACCTGCAGGGAGTCGGGAGGGACCTGATGGGCTCAGCTGTTCTGCAGCTACAGTGCTTGCTGAGAGCTGGGAGAGGCAGGCAGGCAGCCTTCCCACAGGGTTTTTGCAGCTGGTGAGCCCTCAGCTCATCCAGCTCTGAAATCAGGAGCAGAAAGTGTCCACACCCCCCACCAGAGCATACTGAGGATGAGGCCAGTGCTCAGATGCCACAGTGGTGGAACTGAGAGGGGCGATCTCCAAATATGTGGATGGAGGAGAAAGCCCCTCAGCATGGCCTGGATTGGCTTTCCCAGGATATGCCTTCAGGCTGATACCCATATTTGCTGGGGAGCACCTGTTTTCAAAAATTAGGTTCAACATAAGCAAGAGCACAGAGTGCTTTGGCAGTAGCAGGAGCTTGGAGGGCTTTCATGCGGCTTTTCAGGCTGCTTGGTGTGACATTGCTTTCTTCTATCTAGACTGTATCTAGATTGAAAAGATTAATCAGCCTTGTTTGCTGTGAGGGTATGTGGTGCACACTAAGATCGTGGTCACCAGCTGCCAAAGATACCACAGGCATGGATAGGGTCTGCTACACAGGGAACAGGTACGTTTGCCTTGGCTAGAAATGAGTCTGACTCGTAGGAAAAGCACAGGGCTTTGGGGAAGATATGGCTGTCTGGAGTAAAAACTGCAGGCACGCACACAAAGTTACACCCAAATCCAGAAAGCTGCCTCAGCAACGACTTCATAATTGCAGCTGTATGCAAAAGGTTAACCAAGCCAAGCAGAGACTCTTGTTATTTTAACTGATACCTCAGAACACTAAGTTCCACAGTTGACAAACTGTAAATGTAAAAAACAAAAGAGGAGAAAGAGACTGTACTTGTGGTTGTATACCCACTTGTTCACAAATTCTCCAAGTTTGAGTCCATGTGGAATTCAACAACAGATATACTTCCAGTGAATATTAATTTTTAGCTGCCATAACTTATGTATTACTATATGCACCATTTTGGTCAAGTAGACTGACACTGCTGAAGCACTATATCTTTTTTCCTCAAAAAAAGGAAAAAAAGAAAGAGTCTAATCTCTTTATACTGACATGACATTTATCTCCATTTTGAGTGACCGCTTTTAAACTAGCGACTAGAAAAGCACAGCACAGCATTTTTGGCCCTCATACATGTCACTAGAACAAAGTACGTTTCACACTGACTAACAGATAATAGATAACTTATTTCAACCCCTCAGACTTTTGCACTACAGTAACTTATCGATAATATTGTTATATTCCATAAATATATTTACCTTTGTGCTTTGTCTTTTCTGAACTCAGATTTTAACAGTACTTTAGTTGTTGTGATTAACTGTTGTAATTAACCTAACAACTTTTCCAGACCAAGGCTCAGGATGCTATTTTTTCCTCTGAAGAAGATAACAGTCTGTATTTCACATACAGTGGAAAATCAAATGTTCTTGAGGTCAACGAACTCAATTACCAGGTAAGAATTGTCATTTAAATACCTCCCTTCAGCAGGAAGCATATCCAGCAATGGCTGTTTCTATACACAAGCCATTTTAAAAGCCAAACAAAGCCGAAAAAATTCACACAACTGTTGTGCACAGTCAAATACATGGTTTTGTGAGTAGAATCATACTCTTGGCTGCAATACTGACAGCAGACTAACCCCTCCATTGTAAATTTATTTAGTAAGCAAGGGGGTAAGACAGAAAGAAAGATCTGTTTCTAAGCTCTGCTTTTCTTTTCAGTCTTGAGCAAAATTAGTCCTTTGAGTGTTGGGGCAGAGGGACTTTCTGTCAGGCTAGAGATGTTGGGAGCCCTTGCTGGCAAAAATGAATATATGGAAGGAGATGAAGAGAGGATGACTAATAAGGAGGATTTCAAGGAACCAGTGAAATTTTTCATCTCCTTTGTGCCACCATGGGATCTGAAGTAGATTTCACAATTTTCAGTTTAATAGAATTTCAAATTACATTAAAATTTTTAAATATTTAAAATTTACAATAGCAATAAATTTCCAAAGTAACAGAGAACAGAGATAGATTTAGTGATTAACGGAATGAGAAGCAAAACACAAAACCCATAGATGGCTGCAAAAGAACGTCTTTCCATGTATTTCTGAAGATTAACAATGATATTCTTTGCTTGTAACATTGTAACTTTGAAAACATTTGTTGCTAAACAGTTTATTGCTTGAAGGGACTTGTTTATTTCTTTATTAGGTTAACACAGCATCTCAGGTTCCCTGGTATGAAAACCTTGCACAGATGAAAATGCCCTGGACCTGGAAATCGGATCCCCATTCTCATGTGCCAATAATCCAGAATCTGAATTTAAAAGTTCGAAGTGGTCAGATGCTGGCTATTATTGGAAGCACTGGTAAGAGCAAACAAATTTCAGGATATGACCAACTCTCAGATAAAATGTACATAGCCAAGAGCAGTTTTTTTAATGTCAAAATCTAGTTGAGGAAAAACTATTGGCAATGTGTCACTTAAATACATTCTTTAAGTGACATGATCTATGAGGAAACAAAGAATGATACCATGGGAAGGGGGGGAGTTGGATATTCTAACAGGACAAAATATTGCATTTGAGTTAATGAAGAGAAACTTACAGAGAAGAAAAAACAGTTCCACTTCTGTTTGGGGTCTCTGCTTTACAACATCTTTTTCTTTTTTTCCTTCATTTTCTGGTGGGACTGGTCTAATCTTCTCCAAGGTGAGGTTGTCTAATGGAGAGGTGGCCTTTTCTCCATATGTTCAATTGAGTCTAAGCTCATCTAGGGAGATAAGAAGTAGACACATGATGTGCTAAACTGAAGTAAAAAGTACTTTACTTTAGAGGGAAAAACCTCCATGCTGTGTATCCACTAGACTCTTACATATCTCAGTGATTCAGTGAAGATGCTCTCTATCAAGGACAAGGCATATTTGCCAAAAAGTTTGAACTTCATTTCTACAAAAAGAGGTGTTTCTTCTCTATTGTCATGGGATTTTTTTCTTACTACATATCCTTAATGTAATTGAAGCTGTATCTTAGAGATTCTCCCAAAAATAAAAGGAAAAGCTTGTGATGAAATAACACATGAAGTTATAGATATAGCACCTTTGTAAGATAACATACACTGAGCACAAACCCCTTTCAGCAAACTAGTCAAACTATTTTCAAAAGCTGTTTATCATTTATTTCATCAAATGCCTTAATAAAATGGATTAAACTGCTGATGGGTTTCACATTGTCAATGGCAATCAATATGTCACTCTTAAACAGAGCAATATGTGGTTTACAGATGGATGGGTTTCTTTTTTTAAAATGCATGTATTAAGAAACAAATGTGGAGTTAATCTTTCAACAGGGAGACTAGAAATAAATGACATTTAATCATAATAAGAGAGCTCTCTGTGTTTACATACAGTATCATACAGCAAAAAGGAAAAATTCATTTGCTATTTAGCTCCAAATCAGGTTTTGTTTTCATTGTTCTACTTTTCCTACCTCTGGTTATGAGCCAGTTTTTCTTAATTATTTAACTGTCTTTTTGTCTTATTTAAGTCATAATAATTTTTATTTCAATCATGATTAAGGTTCTTATTGTCTGTATAATCATTCAGCATCTTAGTCGTTCAGCTGATCCAGCTGCTGCATCTGAATTCACAAATCCCTCCACAAAGAAAGCTCTTGCTTAGCATTTGGGTGTCAGCCTTGCAGCCAGGGCAAGACATCACCTGTCACCTATGTTTCAAAAGTGAAAGAGAGGTAATCAAAGAGATCTTTCTTCTTGTGTTCATGGAACTACCCTCAACGCCCAACCTCCCAATTCTGCTGAGAAGTGACAAGGGTTAAAGCCCCATACTCCATTCCAGAGGGGAGAGATTTCCTGAACATGAGCTTATAGTCAGTATTTTCTTTGAACACCATTCCGTCCCTGTGGCTTTGGAAAAACTGCAGGAAGTGTTGTGTAAGAGACGCTAAAGAACAAAAATTTCTATGCGCTGTCTGCGAAAAGACCATTTTTCAAAATGATCCCTTGGGAATTAATTTAATTTTCAATTTTGACTTTTCTAGCTGGTGGAAAGACATCCTTGCTTGACGTGATAACCTGCCGGGATCATGGAGGCAAAATCAAGTCTGGTCAAATCCTGATCAACAACGAACCCAGCACTCCCCAGCTTGTTAGGAAATGCATAGCACACGTGCGGCAGGATGACCGACTGCTCCCCCACCTGACTGTCAGAGAAACACTATTGTTCGTTGCCAAACTGCGCCTTCCGAAGTTTTTTTCAGACTCACAAAGGAAAAAAAGGGTAATTAAGCTGTTGGAAAAAAGTAAAGTTGTCAAAAATGTGTCTGACAGGAATTATCCAAGAGATCCTGTGTGTTTGGAGTCAGAACAGCTAATCTGATATTTTTTCATGTAGATTATGAATTATAAACCTTTTTCATCTTTCAAGATAGAAACCAGCAATTGTTCCAAAGCTCATAAAAAATGACAATCTAGAGAAAGCATTACAGAGGCTGAAAGACGAACTAAATTTTTGATCGCTGAGTCTTTTTTAATGTTATCTCTAAAATCAAGAGTGTCTCTTGATCAGACAGCTCTGAAATATCCAGACGAATTTTAACCACGTTCATCTTATTTTCAGTTTTACCTATGCACCAGTGTCCAAATGAACACTTGCTTTCTCTCTGTTGCCCTTCGGATCCCCCAGGTAGAAGATGTCATAGCAGAGCTGCGCTTGCGCCAGTGTGCAAACACCAGGGTAGGGAACGAGTTCCTCCGTGGTGTTTCAGGAGGCGAGAGGCGGAGAGTGAGCATCGGTGTGCAGCTGCTCTGGAACCCGGGTGAGCAAAACCCTGACACCTTCCTCGTGCCTACCACTGACCACCTGGGGATAATGGGGCAGTAAATGAAGATAGGAGCTTTCAGGGAACAGTCCCCAGCTGTTCCCTGAAAGCTTAAGGGGCAGCTTAAGGAGTTCGTACTCAGAACATTTAACCCGGCAACACCCCCTGTCAGAGGTTACCTCTCCACAGCACAGTTAGACAAAGTGACTGAATGCTGGTCCATTTGCTTAAATTGAAATCATTGCTGATCACAGATAAAACTGTAATTATTACAGTAATAATTCTGTAAACAGAGTGTTTTTTAGCAGTTGGCCCACTAGTGTTTCTGTCACCTTGGACAATGGAAAAGCGGAAGCAGACCAAAGCAGAGCCCCCCTGGGATACTTCACCCACCTCTCTCACCCACCATCACAAAGACTACTAAAGTTGCCTGAAGTTACCCACAAGCAGTGCTCTGGTCTGTGCATATCAGTGTAACATTTTTGTTTATCTGACCACATACCACAAGTTATTTTGGAAGGCTGCTGGCCTATTGTAACATGGGGATTGTTTTCCTTTCCTCTGATCCAGCCCCCATTTACATGTACAGTATTCTGAGGGAGGGTAATTTTCTTGGCTGCATAGTCAGTCCTTGCACTCTTGTGCAACTCACTGACATGGCTGGCTCATGCAGCAGGTGAACTAGAAAATTCCATTGTCTTCAGTAGAAGCAAAATAAGAGGCTAAATCCACAGCTGATTTTGCCGGATTGAATCCCTTATGTGATCTTATATATATCAAAAGCACTACTAATCTGACTGAGCCTCTTGTTAAGCAAGATTTGACATAAGTTTTTTCACTGGGAAATGGATTTGAACATTTTTTGCTTGTATAGGGTTATATTTTTGTAATTATGGAGAAAGCAGAAGACTTTTTATTTTGTAAGAAGTGATGCTCAGGAATAAATGCGCCGGCACTGAAGTAAACGAATATATTTTTTTCTTTAAATTTAAAAATAATATTTCATGCACTAGCACCATTTCATTTAGAACATATTTTCCAAATCAAACATGCTGCTTTCCACAGCTAAACTTATTGTATTTGACAGGAATACTCATACTTGATGAACCCACATCTGGACTGGACAGTTTTACTGCACATAACCTCGTGATAACATTATCCAGACTGGCCAGGGGAAACAGACTGGTTCTTCTTTCACTTCATCAGCCTCGGTCAGATATCTTCCAACTGTTTGATTTAGTTCTTCTGATGACTTCTGGACTCACTGCCTATTGTGGAACAGCTAAAGACATGGTCCAGTATTTCACAGAACTAGGCTATCCCTGCCCAAAATACAGCAATCCTGCGGATTTTTATGGTCAGTATCAAGCACTGCCAAAAAAAAAAAAAAGGTTACTGGAAATTATTTGCTTTCATAATTGTCTAACTAACATTGATTTTTGTAGACAATAACTGTCTTAGAAATGTGTTACAACTGACTCAAATCAATATTGCAGCAAGCTCCATTTTTAATGAGATCCCTATTTCTCAGTACGGAAAATGTATGAAAAACAAGATGTATGGACAAAATCAATTTTTAAAAAAATCCTCCTTCTAACCCTGACAAGTATAGCAACTCCTCCACATGTTTAGCACACTTAACCCCATGTTTTAGCTGGTTGAAACTTTGATTGGGAAAGACACAAGATAGACTGATGAATTGCTTTCTGTAGCCAGTTCTCTGACTTCTCAATCAAGAAATGTAGAAGCTAGTTTCCCCAGAGTGAGCAATAATATGTACCTGGAACAGTAAATGGGAAAGAGGAGTCTGCCCAACAGAGTACATCAGAAGAGAGAAAAAGCTAACCCAAAAAAGCAATCCTTTTACTCCTCAAAGAAAGTTTACATGGTTTCAAATCCATTCTTCTTCTGGTTTTTGCAACGTGGAAAGGGAATCTGACCCTCTTAATCTAATGGGTGGGAATCTCTTAACAGAGGTTGGTTCAGTTGCAGCCCTTAGGTCTTTGCACTCAAGTTGGCCAGGAAACCTCACACAGACACCAGTGCTCTGGAGTAACCTCTTCAGCTCTGGAGTACAGACAGCCTCAGTGCTCTGGAGTAACCTCTTCAGCTGTGCCTATGTGGCAGGCAACGTCAGCTGTGCAGAGATAAACAGAAGTTAAACTCGGTGTCAAGCCCTGCAAAAAGACCTTTGCCACCATCAGGGTTCAGAGCAGTCCTCAGCCAAGGACAGCCTCGAGGAAAGCTTGAGCACTGTAGGGGAATGGAGAGGCAGTCCTGGACAAACTTGTAGCTGCTGCCTGAAGTTACAAACCCCTACGACACAGAGGTAGGGAGAGATGAGAGAGGGAGGTGGAGTCAGCACCCATAGGAAAAGAAATATGGGCAGCAGGAAGGTGGAAATAGGATGGGATGGCAGAGGATCCACAGCAAGAAGGAGCACATGATGGAAACACACAAATGCTGGCTGTGTGTCTGATAGAAAAACAGAAGACCATGGTAGAAGGGAAGACAGGGCAGATTGTTCAGCCACTCCTTAGCAGGAGTCCATCAGAAATTAGTTCAAAGATGATCAACCCAATACAAGGAATCAGGAAGTGTGCAGCGATAGTTCTCTCAGAAAGCATCTGCAAAACATCAGGTATTGTCACTCTACACTGAAGGTCAACATGGGAAAATACAACTATAAGTTTAGATTTTTTAAAAAATCATTTCGTTAAGTACAAAACCAATGCTAAGTCAGCTACTGTCTCTCTACGTTGTCCTTAGATAATACCCCTTTTGGACTTTCTCAGTATCTGGTAAAGTTTATGGCACCTCCATAAGATACAAATAAGATGATAACTGTAATTTTTCAGATGAAGAAAGAAACATGTGATTTAAGTCAAAGTCACATAAAAGATTGTAAATGCCTACACACCAGGAAGAAAATTCAAAGAGCTTTTTTTCTCAGCACTCCTCTTAAGGCACTATGAAATTGCGACAAATCTGAAATAGTAGTTTATAATATTATAATAAGCAATTATGTCATCTCTCAGTGATTCATTGAATCACTAGGTAAGAAACACACACATGAACAATCCGTTCATCTCTAACTGCCTAAGGTAACTGATAAAGTTCTAACTATTATAAGTCAATGCATGTACACAGGTTGTACTATCTGTTCACAATGAAATCCCTGATTCTAAGCACATCACAAAGTTATCACTTCTATAGCATATGGACTTACATCAAGTAATGTCTTGCAGTTGATTTGACCAGTATCGATAAACAAACTGCAGAAAAGGAAATGGAAAGCCGAAAAAGAGCAAATACTCTTGCCAACTTGTTCCTAGAAAAAGTCAAACATTTTGACGACTTCTTATGGAAAGTTACTGAAGGAGACAGTGTTGTGACCACAGTCAGCAACCAAAGGTAAAGAAAAGAGTGTCATACAGAGGATCTGAAACAATAGCTACAGCTTGTGCTAATTTCAATTTTTTTTCTCTTTTTCTTTTGGACAGGTCCCATTTAAATTCAGAAGAGGCTATCAACATGCCTCACCATTCAAGTGATCAGTTACCAGGAGCCTTAAAGCAGTTCACTTTATTATTAAGGTAAACTTATCTTCAGCGTAAACAGTTACATATCATGCCCACTTGCATTTTAAATCATAAGAAAGAAGCACAAAATGTCCCACATCCATTGCCTTCCTTCAAGCTTTCAGCATTTCAGGCCTGAAATACTCAGTGGCTACAGATGCTTCATAGCTTTGATTAGGTAAAAGCCTTTACAGAAAGAGGCAGCTCAACTCCCACCACAGTCAGTCAGCAAGTTCCATGAATTGATTTTAACAGTGTTTGGGGCAATGTCTCTGAACGTGACTGGCATTATTAAGTACTGTATCTTACAGTCAATGTTGCTGTTTTCCTAGTCGTCAAGTCTCCAATGACTTCAGAGATCTTTCAACGTTACTAATCCATGGACTTGAGGCCCTTCTCATGTCATTATTAATTGGATTTTTGTACTATGGCCATGACAAAGATGGACTCTCTATTCGTGACACAACAGCACTGCTGTACATGATAGGTGCCCTAATCCCATTCACAATTATTCTGGATGTTATTGCCAAATGTAAGTGTCAGTTTTCTTGTAAACATTATAAGCAATCAAAATCAGAAGATTCTTAAATTAATGAAAAAATTAAACTAAGGCCTAAAACAATCTGTTTTTTCCTACTCTGCAGGCCATTCAGAAAGAGCAATGCTCTATCATGACTTGGAAGGTGGAATGTACTCTGTTAGCCCATACTTCTTTGCTAAGGTAATTGGTTTTGTTGCCAGGAAATACAAACAGCTGTCTTGAACATTAAAAAAACACAAGCAAATCAAAGACTTGTTGTATAAACAATCACATTCATATCAGATTTTGTTCTTTTGTGTCTGCCAGCTAAGGCTATCATTCTTGCTTCCTTGACATTAATAGATTAAACCTCACACTACTTTAGATCTGTTGCCATAAGTCATGGTTGAGAACCCACACCAGAGAAGCCAAAGAAGAATCTTTCTCTGGGCTGTTTGGCCAAAATTTAAGAAATCTCAAACTCAGATTTGAAGGTTTAGGCAATTTTACATACCTGCATAATTCACTGAAGCATCTCGGAAAGTTGCTTACATGTCTTGATCTGTAAAACAAAATATTTGCATCAAAAGCTAAAGCAAAGGTAAAACAGAAATGTGATGTTTCCAGTAGTAGTTTGGGCCTGTGCTGGTCAGAGATAAAAAAGCTGTATTAAGTGCATAAAGAGCCAGAGTTCCTGAAATTAAATTTAGAACTTTTTTTAAAAATTACATTCTCTTTCTCACAAGGGTTTAGAATAATCCCTTCTTTGTGATGTTGCCGCTGTTAGATGAGTTCTGCCTGCCATGGCATCTGTAATTTAGGTTTCCATTTCTGCACAAGATTTTAAATGCTTATTAGTGGTTGCCAGAGAAAAATATTCTCTGCATTGTGTCACAAAGATTGCACATTATTCACAGAGAAATCGATGTAATTTGTTACAACCTTAGTATTACAGGATAGTAGCAACCCTCTTAGGAACAACTAATGCTCTCTATAGACCTCTTCAGATATTTGAGAAAATCCTATTTATGCTTTTGTTTTACAACAAACTAAGCTGCTAACTGGACTGCCTTTGGGACAAGGTGGGGAATGGACCAACAGCCAAATTTGTCTCAAATTTGATCTAACACTAGGTTCAACCAAATTGGGGCAAATACAGTAGCCATGAGTCAGTCACAGTACTGCTGTTATCAAGCACACCAGTTCTCAGGGAAACTGTCATAAATTCTTAGAAACTGCCCAAATTGTAACAAAACAAGACCTCTAATCTATAACAAGAGTCCTCTCCATTTAAGAATTAGTTACAGGCAATGTCACAACTGGAGAAAAAACTACTGGGGATTTCAGTTTCTGCTGCGGATTGTTTTTGCATGTCTTTGACAATCCCTAACAGGGAGAGGATTGTGTTCTAGGGGAGTATTTCCTGTAATTTTTATAACAAGTCCATAAGTACATCAGGGCACATCTCATGTGGTTTTGTAATTATCATTCAACAAATTCTCTTTTTTTATTTCATTTTTCTTCTCCCTGAACAGATTTTGGGGGAGCTTCCAGAACACTGTGCTTTTGTTATAATTTATGGAGTTCCCATCTACTGGCTGGCAAACCTCATACCTGAACCAGAGCGTTTCCTGTTGAACTTCCTCTTGGTGTGGCTGGCTGTGTACAGTGCCCGTGCCATGGCACTCTGGGTGGCAGCGCTGCTGCCGACCTTGCAGCTCTCGGCCTTCCTCGGCAACGTCCTTTTCACATCGTTCTACCTGAGTGGTGGTTTTGTGATAAGCCTGGAAGGTCTCTGGACAGGTGAGACAAAGCTCCCACCATCCCTCCAAACTGGCTTGGAAACATCAGCGGCTTTCATCACTGACTAGTTGTTGTGACGCTGCAGGAAAAGGCAGCTTTACTCCTACCTTTGCAATTATCTTCTTGGATGGTTACAGTGGAGTCATTCATTTTATATAAGTTTCTCCATCTGAAAATGAGGGAACAGGAAATTTGGTCAAAAAAGCACTAGTGAAAAGCTTGATTCTTATGTGGTTGCCAGACTTTTCAGTAAAAAGAATTGTATTCAAAAGATGAAGATGGAGCTCCAGGAAGACTTAGTTGACAGTAGGAGTTTGATGGATATGGATATTAGCTTACTCCTCACTTCCCATCTCCATGTAACAACATAAAGTATATCTGCTATTTTGTCCAATAATAAACTCCTACATGTTTACAGCCTCTGGCTGTCAAGAAATGAGACAAAGCTGCTGTGTTTGGCAGTAGCACAGCAGTTTTTGAGGTCTCAAGTTTTGTGTATGTGTATCAATTTCTTTCATTCTGTTTTTTCTTTTTCAGTTCCTTTTTGGGTTTCTAAAATCTCTTTCCTCAGATGGACTTTTCAAGGAATGATGCAAATTCAGTTCACTGACCGGACATATGAAATGACTGTTGGAAACACTACTTTTCAAATACCAGGGAAATTTGTAAGTCAGTAACAAAAATTGTTATAAACATTCAATTGTTTCCACAACAGGTGGAAAGCCTGTCATATTTAAATGGACGTTGTAGGCCTCAAATTTGGCAAGTGCCAAATCAATGTGTGAAGTCATGTTACACTTAGTATATTGTAAATTTGTCCTTAAAGATGTCCTTATAGCAGTCACTCATATGCCTTTCTTTTAGTGGAAGAGAAAAAAAAAAAAGAAAATAATCGTGGGCCACTATTTTCTACACAAACCCCAACTGTGCACTTGCTGAAACTGTTCAGAAGCTGAACTGTGTTCCTCTGAAATAGGAATAGCGTAGCTGCAACCTGCTATCAAACAACTCCGAAAGATACATCCAGCTGGAAACCAAGGGGAAGGATGGCATGGGGCAAGGGAACTCACATGTCAAATACACTTCACAGATCCAGCATGAAAATTTTGTGCCTTTTCCTAATTTTGTGTTATTGGTCATTACAGATCATTCAGTCTCTGGACTTGGACTCCCATCCTCTCTACGTGAGCTACCTCATCCTCATTGGTATCATTTGCAGCTTCCTGCTTTTATACTATTTATCTCTGCGCTTCATCAAGCAGAAATCAACCCAAGACTGGTAACAGCAGAGGAGGCAGCAGGTGACAGCGTCCCTTGCAGGAAGGCAGGGGAAGAACGAGCCCAATTTTGGTCCCCTCCGGCAGCCTCCCAGGAGAAGAGGCGGGCGCCGGCAGCGCGACTGCCACAGGATGGCAGCAGAACCCCAGGAGTCGGGATGCGGGCTGTGCTCCCCGCAAGGCTGCCACGGACCGCAGCTTCAGCCTGGGCTGGGGGTTCGGGGTGGGCTTTGGGCTTTTTGTTTCCTTGACACACGGTTTTCATAGGTGACAAGGCATTTATGAGTTCTCCACACCTGGATGTATTCTGAGCTATGGGCGACCGATTTAAAAGGACCCGTTGCACATTGTAATAGCTGATATTTTAGTACATAATGTTTGAACATATAGTGATCACATACTTAATTCAAAGAACTGCGAGAGAAAAGGATCAGAACACTACTTTCTGTGGCATATATGACATTCATTACTCACAAACACAGCACAGAGGAAAGCAGAAGATTTCACAGGTGCTTCAGGAGAACATGTGCAATGATGGACTGTAGAACTGTTAACTACTCTGGGTTATTTCTAATTCCTTATGTATTTTAAAGCTTTGCCTTTGTATTCCAGTTAGATGCTGATGACGCGCAAAATGGGTATTTGCTTACTTTAGAGACGATAACAATAAAATTATTTCACCTTCTTGGATTTATTTTTACAGTATAAATACATACTAATTGATTGCTATTAACGACATCTTTCTCCATGGCAGTACAAATCATAGCAATTCACCAAGTTTGCTTCCTAAGGTTCTCAGGTAGAAAATACCAACCTGCCCCTGAGTAATTAAAAATCTAACAATGCAATCTATTAAATGCTTGCAATTGTGCACCTCGTTTTGCTCAGAAAATTAGTATCAGTAAATAAATGGGCATAATTCACACACAGTCACAGTAAGTGCATGTACAAATCAGGTGTACAGTTGTTGTGAGCATTTTGTAAGATTAGCTTGCTGCTTTTAAATGTTTAGATGCATATCTGTGTTCTTATATACAGAAACCCAAAGCAGATCGACTACTTGGCTTTCATTTACATGTTCCACACAGTGGAAAACTCCTCCTGTAATTGGCTATAATGACTGTAACGTAAATCCCAAGGTTTGGTTTGGCTTTTTTTTTAAGAATTAAGAATGACAGAACATCCATATTTTACTATTCAATTTGGCAGTTAGGACTGCCACATTACTTTCCACAGATTCCATGAGGTAATATATTCCCAGGAAGACCTCGGTCTAAAGATATTAAGCAGGTCTGATAAAGTAAGATCTTCAGCCCTAGGCAGTAGTAGGAATCCAAAACACTCCGAGGTTCTTCTAAGGCGAATTCTACCATATCTTTCTGGTTCTGCTGCATCTGACTTAAAAAAAAACCCACTTGATCTGATTTCAGTGCCATTTTGAAATTATCAGATTTTCATTGCCTTTTAATGGCAAAGCCAATTCTTTCAGTCCAATTCAGCATCATTAAATTGTCAGAATAGCAGCTTCCTGTTTGATTCTTAATTATTCCTTTTTATTATATTTAAGACATTTAATTTTTTTTTTAATGGTTTACTCTTCTTTGTAATGATCTGTTGTGATTAGAATCTCTTTTATATTACACTGAAGTTTTAAGGGTATATATTGGTACTTCTAGTCTAAACCTCTATTTTCAAGGTATTTAGAGGATTAAATTCTAGGCTGACTCTCTGTTGTGAATTCACTTTGATGTTTAATAAAAAAAAAAGGAGAGACACAATGGGAGAAATTAAAGACATAAGGGACAGCTCTGAATTTTAGGGGCATATTGTCATGCACAGAAATCTTCAGGCATCTAGATAAGAATATACCATAGCCTTAACTTTGAATTTCCTTCCTTTTGTGAAATTAGTCAGGCTGCTGACATTACTTAAACAGCCTTTTTCAATTTAAAATTCCACCCTCTTAACATTATGCAGCAGGACCAAACGGTGTGAGTGTTTCAGAGGTGGTGTTATGACAAGGGTAGATGTATACATAATGGGGACTTGAGCAGTGAGCCGAGGAACAGCCAGCGTGTGGAGTGGAGGAAGAGCTATCATAGGAGGTGGCCAGGCCTCTGTTTACATAGAAAAAGCTCATATTCTATATACTACAATTACATTAGCACACTGCCTATGATCATATCTTGTTTCCTTGATGCTGAGAGATGGGGAATATAGGCTGTGATTATTGTTACAGGCTTTAGCAATAAGAAGGTAGGAGCCTTGAAATACCAGCAATTAGCGTTCATGCCTAACAATAGCATGCTGTGGGGCTGTGTACAGAGAAGAGCACAGGGAAGAGTGGGTGGATGACACACAACCTGCCCCACTCGCGCTACCAGGAGTTGAAAATAGTGCAGGTTTTGGGGAATTATGCATCTCTCAGCCAGTGAAGCTCATGCCATATGCTTTGGCCTCTACTCACACTTCCGCAGTCGAGGTGCTGCTGCTGCAAAATCAAATGGTCAGCGAGGCAACAGAAATCTTCCCACGAGTTCTAATCAAGTGTGCTGCTTTCAGCTGGGGTAGAGTTAATTTTCTTCACAGTGGCTGGTGTGAGGCTGTGTTTGGGATTTGTGCTGAACACAGGGTTGATAACACAGAGATGTTTTTGTTACTGCTGAGCTGGGCTTACACAGAGCCAAGGCCTTTTCTGATTTTCGTACTGACATGCTGGCAAGGAAGCTGGGGGTGCATGAGAGGCTGGAAGGAGACACAGGCAGGACAGGTGACCTGAACTGACCATAGGGGTATTCCATACCGTATGACATCATGCTCAGTATATAAAGCTGGAGGAAAGAAGGAAGGGAGGTTTTGAGGTGATGGTATTTTGTCTTCCCAAGCAAACATGATGGGGCTCTGCTCCCCTGGAGATTGCTGAAAACCTGCCTGCCCCTGGGAAACAGTAAATTAATTCTTTTGTCTTGCTTGTGTACATGGCCTTTGCTTTCCTTATTAAACTGTCATTATCTCAACCTATGAGTTTTCTGGCTTTTGCCCTTCCAATTCTCTCCCCAATCCTGCTGGTGGGGAAATGAACAAGTGGCTGCGTGGTGCTTGGCTGCTGGCTGGGGTTAAACCACAACACCAAGGCTAAAAGTCATAACTGAATTTCAGTACAGCTTTGCTCTCCAAGTTTCAGAGTAGCCATTCCTTTTCCTTTGACTGGTCTGTATCAGCAGCAGCTCGCTGTGCCCTCCTGTCTGCACTACCTGTACCAGCATAATCAGAGTTGCTGCAGTCCATAGCAATCTCAACACTAAAGAACACAAGGAAGACACTGCCCAAAACTTACTGTACTGTCTGTTCCACACACAACATTCAGTTTGCTACCAACTTTAGCAACGTGGTTAAGTCAGATGTGCCTCTTGAGCAGAGCACTGCCAGCTAGTCCAACAATGCCACCACCCCAAGGATTCACCAACTGCTGTCTTTGCTCTCCCTGTATCCTCCCTGACCAGCTTCAGAAAGGAACTCCTCGGCTGTAAGTCATGGTCTCCTGCAGGCGACTCAGTGAAAAACTGGTTTTGAAATGGCACCACGTTTAATTGGTCACATGGTTTCCAAGTTGTTTTGTCCAACTACTGTTTGAACTGCCCAGGGCACAACAAAACTGCAACAGGCTACGGGGCTTCAGTCTGCAGACATGTCAGATTGAGGAGTGGGATTATCAAATACAAGCAAAAATAATATTTGTAAGGAAAATTCACCAAATTTAGAACAAAAAACCCCAATCTTTCCTGGTTACATAAATATTATAAAGTACTGCCTGGACAACAGAACTGTGTGTTGTTACAATACCTCTAGAGGTGGTATGTGATCTGTAAAGAAACAGGTAAGACAAATTTGTCATTATTACTTAAGTATTTAATATACAGGCAGAGGTAGGAAGATATTCCCTAATTTCCACTCCAAGTTTATGCAGTCTCTCCACCTGGCAAATGAACAAACTTTTTTAGCACTGGAAAATGGATTACAGAAACACTGCTCTACATATTGGCTTGTGGGTAGTGGCAGTCCTCCAAAATACTTTTAACTCGTCCTTGGGAAAGGACTAGCTTTCAATATGGCTAAGCTAAATTAATAAGTAGCTACCCAAAGTTTTGTCCCATATTTGTTCATTGCAAAATCCATTGAGAAATGCTAAATAAGTAACAAGTATCAATAGCCATTCCTTTCAATAAAACTCCATGAAATTCTTTTAAATATATATCACAGACAATGCAGTACACATGGGGATTCTTTGGGTAAGAAATCGCAGGTGTTGGTATGTCCGCTTGGACCAGAAATAACAAACCTTTCAGGTTTTAGCCATAATGATTAATTTTAATGGCAGTAGACAAGAAACAGTGTACACAGAGCTCTGTGACATGCTGACTTTTTTTTTTTTATACTCGGAGAGCCAAGACAAGCCCTTCATATGTTAGCAGCTATTAATTAAGGCAACAATGTTTAAGCAGTGGGTTGAGGTAATTTTTAAACCGCTTAACCCTTTTAAGAACTGACGAGCTTTAGAAAGCATAACTATGAGTGTGTGTTCATACTAATACGTAGATGTAGAAGTATCTGCATGAATGGATTACATACATATGTATATACACACACAACTAATGCCTGTGATTGCTTTTATTTTTTTTAGGGAATATTTAAAAAGCAATTCAGATCCATAATTTATAAAAGTGCTGTTGCCAATTTATATAATTAATTATAAAACTGTTTGCTGACATTTATTTTGTCATTAAATCAAACTTAAAGGTTATTTTGAATTGCAAATTTTGTTGGCATTATTTTGCTTTCATGGTCACAATTAGATACTTATAATGCTTCCAGTGCTAAAAAACTGCAACTTTAACCCCTCAATCCTCACAACATGGCTCCCAAACCAGCTTCTTCCATCAACAACACATATGTACCTTTTGCTTCTCTTTAAGAACCTGATCAGATTTTGCTAAGATTCCTAGCATTTCTCACTACTGTTTCTGCCTAACACAATATTTTTTCATGTTTAACAAGTGGGTTTAGAGGCACAAATGTTAATGGACTGGTCAGAAACAACACGGTGAGTAAACAAGCAATGCCACTAGCCTCAAAAAAAATTTGTATTTTGTAAACAAGCAAATTAGCCCAAATTTTCTAGCAAATGCAGAGCAATTGGAAATCTATCAACACTCACAAATTGTCAAAACCAAAATGCACAGAACAGGAAATTTTCAATAAACTCTCAGTGCCTTGCAATAATATACAACTGTACTAGGTAACAGGTAACATCATCAGCCTTCAAGACACTACCTTTGCTCACTTTCATTTAGTGGGGACTGGGGAAAGAGTTTAAAAAAACAACAAAACTTCTTGAAAATAAAAAAATCTTCATGTTCCACTGAGAAAGTCGGAAGAAAAAAATCCCAAAAAGCATAGCCCCCGCTCATATGCCTGTGTAGCCTCCACCAGCAGCTCTGGCCTGACACAAGTAAACATCATCCTTCTCATGATTCAAGTCACAATGCTGGGAAGACTGCCCTAAAAGAACTGAGTATTATCCTTAACAAACATTCCAAATCTTCTGAGACTCTTGGTTAAAAATAGCTAATCACCTTGTGGCAGTGCTTCAACTGATGGCAGAAAGGCATGAAGCCAAAAAATGGGAGTTCCAAACCAGGTAGCAACAAAATGCGGTACACAAAAACTCAGAAAAATGAGACACGTGCTGCCCTGATTAGCTGCCACCAGGTACTGGATGTTATGCTACACAAGGCAGTCGCTGGATTTTCAGGTGGGTAAGCTGGAGGTCAAACATGTGGTAGCCATCACCCCAAGAGACTCTGATCTCAGCTGAGAAAGGCAGAACACCAACAACTTCTTTGCTCTTTTATCATCCACTTAAGAGAATCATTCAATCAACTTTCTGGATTGTAATTCTTAGGAATAGGGGCACATGTTGCCATTCCCTGCGGAGCCACAGGGGCATTCCAGGCCGTGGGAACAGTCAAAAAGCCAGCCCCATCCCAGCAGTCCCACAGTAATTCTGGGCACAATGGCTCTGGCCGCCCTCACCACAAGCTGTACCTGCTTCCCCCCCAAATCCTACAAATACTCATGTAAAAAGGTATTTGAGCCAGGTATTGTTGTTACCAAGAGGAGAGTGCTGTCTGGTCACAGCAGAGCTAAGCACCGCCAAACACTTTGGACCAACTTGCTCCAGGTTTGTCCGTTCTAAAAACAAGACAAAATTAAAGTGAATGAATATTTTTAGCTTTATGTACTTCCTAGGGAATTTCTAAGTGCCTTTGTACTAGAAAAACGCCTTGCAGCTCTGTAGTATGTTCAGTGACAGGCGTGTGATAAATTTCCACTGGAAAAAACCCTTGAACGTGACTGACAATAGTAAAGCCACAAATTACCGTAATTTTATGCCCCCTGCAGCTAGTGGTATAAAACATAGTTTTCAACCTTGTTTTTACTTGCTGAATTTAGACAAATTTATGTTATTGATGACAGTGAGAAAGACACTCAGATACAGAAATTGCATTCCTGGGCATAAAAACAATTGGAGCACAATATTTTATATGTACTATAGGCGCTGAAAAAAAATATGGCTGTCATTAAAAATATAAAAAAGATGGAAAATTTAAGGGTTCAAAATAATTATTTTCACATTATATACATATTTATTTTCAGATATCACACTTGATCAGAGTTTTTTGCTCCTCCCTGGAATGCTGAGCAGTTAACCAGGTGTGGCATGCAATATTACTAGCACACTCTCTCTGAACATTAATGTTTGAAACACAGGCTGTGTCAATACTATCATGAAGAAGAGCAAAAACCTTGTTTAAGTAGTCTACAGATATGGATTTTCCAATGAGCATATGCTTTCTATCATATTTCTAATTTTTAGAGTGTAATTTTATTTACAAAGGGTTCCGAGGGCCCTAAAAATGGGCAACTGCTAGAGATGATCAAGCTTCACAGTTTAACTAACCCCCCACACAGACTGTTCAAGCTACTAACTAAACTAATGGGAGGAAAATCCCAGGGAACTTTGCAAGTAATAAGGGCAACTGCATGATTTATTTTTGGTTTAGGCAGAAAGTTTTTCAGAGTATGGCTAGGTAGTGGGCTCAGCAATCTGACGCAGTTGCTTCAGTTACAACCTCACCTCAGGCTGCAATCTCAGTATCAGAACATGCAAAGAAATGGTGATGGTCCCAGTGCCACACACTGTCCCATATTCAGACATCTTTTTAGAAGAAGAACCCCAAATTACACTAACAACACACTTACTCCTAACAGCTGCTTTTGAATTTGAGGAGAGGTTGAAGAGGCTGCTGCTGGAACAAACTTCCTTTGGTGTTTGTGGCAGATGAAGATGCTCCTGTTCCTTCAGTTAAGCAGCTGTGATTACAGGAGTAGTACCATCCCAACTCCCCATGGTGGAAAGGCATGAGGACCAGGCTTGGCTCAGCAGCTCTGATTAGTCCTTCAGGGCCTTGTCCTTCACTGAGCTGGGCTTAGCAGCCAACGCACCCTTTACAGTCCTTGCTGCTGCCACTGCCTTCTTCTCCAGCAAACCTCAAGGAGAAGTGGTTGAAGAGGAGACAGGGGGAGTCATAAGAAAGGCAAGGATCCTTGGTCATCACAAGGACATCGATGTCATCGATGCATCATCGACCGCAGCAGCCAACAAGCTAAGGGCTCCTCCTTGCTCCCTCATGGTCCGTCACTCCCAATCCAAGCAGGCCTAAGCATCTTGATGAAGCTGCTGGACTTATCTTAATGAGACCCACAGTACCAACACCCATCCTTCCCCCTTCAGCATTTTGTCCATACTTCCCATCCCTTCAGAGTTCCTCTGCAGTGGTCCTGTACTTTGACAAACATTCTTCCCAGCCCACCTCCCATAAATAAAAATCCAGCACCAAAGAAGCATTTCAGAGTTGCCTTTGCCAGCCTCAAAGGAGGCCAGGATGACCTTGTCCTGTCCACACCCACTTACCTTCTCTCCAGCCCAAACTGTTTTCTATCTTAAAGTCCACCCTTTACTCCTTCCCTCAAGACTCATCTCTTATCTACAACTCCACTTTTCAGATCTGCCCTGGTTTCCTGGACTATGGGAAGAACAGCAGATGCAAACTACTTGCAAAACCAAGAATTAAACTTGCTGTTGGTTGTCAAGACTCGTTGCTGTGAGAGAATGAGGTTTGCTGCTTTCTGAACCTTGAGTTCATTGGCACTTGCAGCTGAAGGAAATTAAGACAAACACAGAGCTACAGAGAGGTCTGTAGCAATCACTGCAGACAATCTCAATTCTACACATACCACTGCTTTATCATGGTGTTCAAGGGTAATCACGTGAGAAATTGTGAAGCACCAGCCAATTGCAATATAGAGGTTTAGGAGTATCAGAGAGAAACCTTGCATT
The DNA here is from genome assembly GCF_009829145.1 of Chiroxiphia lanceolata. NCBI lineage: Eukaryota > Metazoa > Chordata > Aves > Passeriformes > Pipridae > Chiroxiphia > Chiroxiphia lanceolata. The sequence continues at coordinate 26,254,478 of NC_045639.1, forward strand.
AATAGCTTTATCTAAAAGTAGATCAATGTGGAACCCCCGTCTATAGCAGGCACTGGATTAGACAGTTTCTATTATCTCATTTTCTTAATTACAGGAAACAGTAGAGAAAACTCAAACCTCGAACTTCCATATCTGCTCTTATTTCCATATCTAATGGGAAACCCAGTATTTTGCTCCTGTAGCTGAGGACCTACATACTCACATTCAGAAAGATGCCCTCAGATTGAATTACAGTCTCGGAGCCCGTGACTTAAAAGGATGTTCGGTTTCCTCTGATTATTGTTTCACAGAAGCACTGGCAAACCACCAGAGGCTGAAGCCATTCTGGAAAGGAAATATCTTTTGGCAGTTGACTTAACACAGAAATTATGAGAATAATTTTAAGAAATGCAGAGAAATCTTTGCTTAATAAAGGGCTAAATTCAATGACAGTCTCAGCTTTTTCTAACATGTTTACCTTTTTCACCTTTACAGCAACAATAAACTGGTGCAGGAAATCGGACATTCCTTCTCGATGCTGACAAATTTCTCACATTGAACAGCAAAACCTCCTGGTCACATCCATCACTTCTGTCACTTTCTCCTCTGCTGTGTTCCTGGGGAGTCCGGAAGCATCACGCATTCAAGAAAAGCAATAAATACAGTAGTACCCCGGTGAACACAGTACCAGTCTGCTTCTCTGTCAATATGTGCACTCGGGATTCTACCTGCATGGTTATGATCCTCCCTTGTCATGTAAACTGCAGCTGGAATCCTGCTGACTCAGGCATTCAATCTATAAAACCCCCATGACTCTCACTGCCAGAGACACAATGCGTTCAGCTACTCCATTTTCAACAGTGGGTACATATTAAGAAAGTCTAAAGACAGCTACAAGCCTACCAAGCTACAATTCTTGCCACAGAAAAGGGTCTCAGGAGACGACGAGTTGAATGAACTGTTTTAGTAGATAAGAATAAAACTACAGCATGTAATTATCAGGCTGCAAAATGACTATATTGGTGGTTAACAAGGAAACTTTTCCCATGTTGATCTTAACACCCCAAAAGTCTCCTCCTCCTCCCCCTGCCTCAAGGGGAGTGGGGGAAAAGGCAAATCCATAATGTGGCACAGGGCGGAGAAGAGAGACTAAGTCATCTCAATTCAAGCCCAATCAAGACACATGATTATGCAAACACATACACACTCCCACAGTTTGCTTTCTACAGTAACATGTCAGGTCATTTCATGTCAGCAGGTTCTCAGCTTCCCACAGAGGCCTCTGGAAAGGCACGCTCCTATCTCAGACACTGCACCTGGTCTGGATCTTGCACAATCCGTTATCCACTAGCCGGTGGCAAATAATTCTATTCTGTTTTAGAGGGATGCATGCTATGGTCAGTGTGACGGAGTATGTTTGGTACCTGGACTAGTAAATCACCATGACAAGTTCACAAGGCTGCCATTCTGCATTTTGTCACGTTGCAGGTTTCTCTTTTTGAATATGAAGAAATAATGAAACCGCCTACTTATTTGGTGAATAAATGCCAACCTTCTAAACTGCACTTTTCTTCATGCTTGAAATGGCTGAGTCTCAGCACACCGAAGCACAAGAAATATTATCACTTCAAGCGTGTTCTTGAAGAGTTGGCACAAATGCCGATTCCGCAAAACCATCCCGGTATAACCTTGTTTCAGACCGAGATGATTGTGTCCCAGAGTGGCACAAATCCCTCACTGGCCCACATTTTAAAGACAGGAGAGACTGCACTCCTCTGTGTAATCATCCCTTAACTGTATATGAAACATTTACTCGAACAGGGAATCAGAAGTAGTATCACACAACAGCAGCCCATCCTTTGAATTATCTCTGCCTTCCCATTTATACCACAGGGCTTCACGGGTCTGGGCAATTCCCACGTGATCCCAAATGATCAGCTTGTCCTTTTTCCCATTGCCCTGTCATTGCTGCCATGAAACACTGGTTCTGTTTGGTGTCATGCACCTGCAGCACCTCATTGACATTTAACCAGCTCAGCAGCCGGCACACTCAGCCCATAACTTTCCATGAGGACACTCAAAAGGCAATTTTGGAGCTGAAGAAATTTCATTTATATTTTTCAGTTACAGGCTGTCAAATTTACTTTCTATTTCCACAACTGTAACAATTCAATTATAGGGCATGATTCTGGTAGAATTCAAGTGAAACCAGGTAGAAGGAAAATGCAAATGCTAACTCACACCAATCCTGCACAGTCAGACCCCATCATGGGCACTGGCAACACACAGCCATGCATCTGGCTGCAGCCTTGTGTGCTTTCTGTCTCAGAGGGCAGCAGCCAGCAAACATGACCTGTTGGTATCACAGCACAGGCTACTGCTGGGTGCAGTGCCTGATCCACAGCCACACAAGATTTCACCTCCTTGTCAAAAAGAGAGTTAGGATCCACAGGTCTGCTGTTAACTTCCTCTGTGATGACCTGGTGTTTGCTCCAAGTAATATTCTCTTCCTTATCCCTTGTGCTAGTTCAGCTCCAGCAGCACACAAGCCCATTACCTCCAGTTACAGTCAGCTGTGACTCCATTTACAGGAACACGTGAAATGGAGAGATTCACGAGATGACCTCTAAAAACAAGAGCTGTGGCACTAGAGAAAGGGTTGCCAACTAGTTGACACAGTCTTCAATTATGCTGCTATTACACTGAAACACATGTAATGTAGCTGCAGCTTTAGAAAAGAACCATCTCCATTTGTGAAATGAAATAAACTGAGTCCTGGCTAGGCTTGCTTTCAGATAGGGCACACAACCATTAGGCTATGAATGAAATTTCAAATGTTAATGCCTTATCCTGACAACCCAGGAACAAAGGGTGCCAGACGGTTAGAGCCACGTAGCTGCCATATGTTGTTGAGCTATGCCTGTGAAGTGATGAAGGTCACTGGAAAACCACACCACCGATGGAGCAGGCACTGCTAGCATTCATCCTGGTTGCCTGGAACACAAAATTTACCATTCTCCCTGCTCCTGATTAGTGAAGTCTCATTTTTAAAGTACAGCAGGATTTTTTGTGTGTGTTTTTCAATAAAAATGTTGATTAAATTGTAAATTTCACTTTAAAAAAAATTAGGTATTAATTTCTTTTTCAACTTTGATACATTCAGGTTACTTGCAAAATTATGAGTCTTGCAACATTTTGCCAAAACCTTGTGTGCACACAAGAATTTTTAATTTTGCCTACATGGGAAAACCTAAAAAAGACAAGGTTAAGATTGAAAATATAAAGATTAATAAACAAAGTTATGAAATGCACAGAAACAAGCTTTCGAACTGCATAGGCAATGTGTTCCATTTGTTATACCAATGTGCACATATGAGAGTTTCCATCATTATTCACAGAGATAGTGGCTGTATTTTCTATTTACTGTTTCACCTTTGTAATTTATATGCATCTTATTTTCATGGCCACACAACTCCGGACTGTAAAACATCACATCAGAATAACTTTACTCCCGCATTTGTACAAACAAAGTGTGCCTACCAGTCTCCCAGCAAGTAAAAACTGCTACCCTGCAAATAATGGGCACTGGTCTGTTTAAAGGGAATGTTTTCATGGATATGCAGTTCTTGCACCCATAAAATTAACTGGACCAAGAGTTATGAGAATGAACTGAAGATGTACAGAACTACAACACACAAGCCAGTGTAAGAGGTGGAAGTATTTTGTCTCCTTCCATGTAATATCGAACACCCAAATGAGATACTTAACACAAGAAAGTACAACTGGGAGAAAACTTATAAAACCGTGTTTATTTTTTATGTAGATACAGCTGAATGTTGAAGATGACGCTCCTTACCCTTATACTTTCACCCCAAAGCACATTGACCGGGCAAAGAACAACAAAGGATAGGACAGTCTGCTTAAGTTACAGTTACACACCCCTCCAGCAACCTTCTTGATATACACATATCCGGCAAATCAACACAAGCAGAAAGACAGAAGAAGTTATAGCAGATCATACACCAAAATGGAATATCCTAGAAGGCTGCATCTTGTATTACATCAGCAATTTTAACAGCATTTCTATTAATGAATGTTTCTATCAATTGCAGTTACGGAAAGTGCTGTTAGTCACAGATTTAAATTAAAAATTACACATGACAACATGCTTTTTAAATTTTTTATTGAATGTAATATTTAAACAATTTCATAAACAACTAAATCATAAAACCATCTGTTCATGATGCTTCCAGTCTTCTGTTCCTCCATTTTTCCACATAAAACTTGAATGTCTCCTATAAATAGAGTAGAATAAACAAGTTCAACATTGTTTCAACTGTAAAGTTACTAATTCTGAACGAAGTCTTACGTCCTGACAAAATCTGTTATTCTCTGTCATGCAAAACTAGATCTGTATTGAAGTCTGTATAATTAAGAGAAATACCAGAGAGAGTGAATAAAAGGAAAAGGAAAACCTTGCCAAAAATGCATAATGAAGCTTCTCTTACTAAATGCAATAATATAATCAATTTCATTTTTAAAATGAAAATACTTCTTAACTGCAATCTGCAATTGTGTCAAAAAAATTGAGATGCTTTTAAAGACCAAGCTGCATTAGAGAAAAATTGAACAGGGAAATCAGAAAATGAATCATCTCAGTGACCTGGAAAAAACACTCTTATTTTCACTAGCTACATACAAGAAACAGACATGCTAGGTTTTAAATTCACAGTCAAAAAAATAAGTAGATTCTAAATTATGTCAAAGCTGCAGAAAAACATACCATAGCTGTTGAAAGGCTAAACCACATATTTTATGCCAAAATTTTTTCCAATCCTTTACAAAATAAGAAAATCATATTTATCATGAAACAATATGGAGAAACAGTATATAATCAGATCTTTACAGAACTATAGAAAAATATTTGTTTTAGAATATAAAAAGTGGTGAGAAAATAGGAATTAGAAGTTTGCTTTGAGAGGTAAAATATAATAAATTTTTCTAATCTGCTTAGTAAAAATGGTACTAATAGACTTTTAGCCAAAGGAATGATGTACAACTATTTGCAGTCTTGACAGATTTAGCATCATGCCACTTGCCACCCTCAAGTAACATATATTTGCACATTTGCATACATATGCTGGCCAAGAAGCTAGAAGCAACATTGCAATAGGACTGTAATTCGTACAGTTCTAAAATCCCACCCTACTAGTGCAGCAACTTGTACTAGACACAAAACAGGTAATTAATGAAAACTAAAAGCCGTTAATTGCTAATGAAATACCCATTCTATAAGCCTTTTCAAGTTCAATTGCTTAGATAAATGCCCCAAGGAAATCTGATAAAGGTACACCTGTAGATGAGTGCCTGATAACAATGAGGTAGTTTAAATATCGTAAGCCCCAAGAGGTTTTATTTCCTGAAGTCAAATCCCATGCAAGATTACTATAGCTCCTACAATGCTCAGGACTTCATACATTACCTCCTTTGAGGAGTCTCTGCAGAGACCCAGTCTCTATTTAATTAGTCATGCAATTTGTTTTACTAACATTGAACATATGTAACTCTGCAGATCTATTTCTTAATTAGGAAATACTCACAGGGGGTTCAGTGAAAGGGACAGGCTCTCCTACTTTCTTCAGAAAAGTTGCTAAAGACTTCAGAGATAGCTCATGCAGTTGTATATTCTTTGCTTTTGTTTTCTCATACACAGCCTTTGCAGATGCAACATCCCCATCCAGTTCTGAGGAAAAAAAAACAAACCCAAAAAATCCCAGTGGTTACTTGTTTCTCTTTTCACCTGCTTCCATGACATTGTGCATTCCTACTACTTGCCAAAACACATTCTATATATTTTAATATACAATATTCTAAATATTCTGGATATTCTTTGTATTCTATATATTAATAATCTATATATTTTAATATACAATATTCTAAATATTCTGGATATTCTTTGTATCCTACTGACAATTTACATCAGACAATTTACATACAGCCATTCCTTTTCACCTGAGGTTGGATAATCAGTTCCTTCAAGCATGTGCTGGAACCACAAAGGAGGAGGAGTTGCACAGTGTAAACACACAAATGATAAAAAATAAAAACAAAAGCTAAAACATAAGCCACCCAAATTCAGCCTAGAGGACTCTAGAACAGAATTTTATTCCCTTAAGTAAGGGTAGAATATTGATTGTTACGGTTTCAGGTGCTGGCTACATCAAAACTAGAACCGAAAGGAACAAACAAAACAAAGGTCATATGATCATTTTAGAACCCAAACTGAAAACCATTTCATCCTCTTGAGCAGGAAAAAAGTTTTGCTGACCCACTAACTCATTACAAACCTTAAATATTTAGGCAACCAATAACATTCTTCGGGATATTCCATGAAAGGCATCATCCCCTACAACAGGTTCTAACTAATCCATTCTTCATTTATTTAAAGCATTATTAACTTCTAGCTGGAGTGGAATGTGTTTCTCCTTCCTCTAAAGTGGGAGAGGGGAGGAACTCCTCCTACTACATTGACTCATGCTTAACCATCGACTTCTCTGCTGCTCAGACATTTCCTTGAGAAGCATCAGGATGAAACTGAAGTGACCCCTGACAGTTTCACTGCTGCCCTCAGGGTCCTAGAAACAGTACAACTGTTCCTAGCACCTTGTGAACAACAAGAAAGCCATCATGTCCAGTTGAATTCATTCTGCTGCTTGGGTAAACGCAAACACCTGCAGCATGAGAGCTGTCTTAGGTTTTAGTTGTTCACATTTGGAAACACCACCTTCGCAACCACAGGGGCTATAAAAACAATGGTTCATAAAGAAAAGAAAAAAGCTGTAATTATGCAGAAATGGATAGCTTGTGTCCCTTTCTCGTGAGAAAAAGCTTCCCACTCACATCTGGGAAATGGCTGAGCCCCTTTTTGAACGTGGGAGGCTACTGCAAAAACTGCAGGAAATGACGGCTTAATGAAAGCATAATAGAAATAGTTCACTTTCTATTTCTTTAAAATAGATTTATTGTATGGGAAACACCAACAAAAAGAGCTAATACTTAGATTGCATTTAATGGACCACACAAATGTGATTTTACATATTTCTTTTTTTCTAGAAAGTATACAGCAAAGGATTATGCATCTCACCAGATAAAGGAAAGCTAGTCCTGGCAGTGGATCACATCACAAGACAAGAAGTAAATGTCCTTTTATTTGTTCTGTCACAGATGTCTGATATATGATCAGACTTCTTTCAGCTGTGATCTATACTCTACTATATCTCTGCTAAACATATAAACAATTATAATTTTATTTGTCCATTTATTTTGATAGCTAGCAACAGTAAGAAACTGTAGTAATACTACACACTTGTGTTTCATTCCCCTTTCTAATTAACTAAAAATAACAATGGTCTGAAAGGAGAATCATTTGTTCTCTTGAAAATTATGATAATACAAGGTTGGAATTGGCCCAAAATAAGAAATCATGTTTGAAAGCTCATTAGTTTTAAAATATATATTAAAAAAATTCTTTTATTTAAAATACCTTATTTCTACCCCTCGTGGCTAGAAAACAACCTAAGCACAGCCTTCTGATTTTCAATTGTGTTAAATATCTTGCTGATGACCACTTTAACAGTCAAATGATCAACGTCTCATACAGGTGAGGTGTTTGCACAGAATAACCTGGGAACAGCTTTTAAAACTGTCCATGCTGATACTGAATGTCTCCTCTAGAACTCGCTATGAGCCACCTACATCTCTGCCTAAAGAGAACACAGCAACCATCTGTTCACACAACAGTGTGGTTTCATATGTTGAATACACTCTAATCACTCTTTCAGGTGTAACAGAGCAAGCGACAGATTCTCTGCAATCTATGAAACTGCTGTACTATGATGCAGTTGGGAAGGATACTGAAAAAGCTGATTAGTTCACTTATGGAATTTGTACTGAGGTAAAAGCAGCAAAGAGGTAATGATAGTGTAAAGCAGCAAGTACAGTTTTGGTGACAGAAAGGCATTGTTTGTCTTATAAAAACATGTTAGAAAACTTATCCTGCTGTGAATGAAGCCACGAGGCTAAACGATTTTGGTAGTGACTGCTGTTTGGAATGTTTATAAGCAAGCAAACTTCATAAGTTACATACCACATCATGGGAATTTCTACAACTTGATTCAATAAAGATATATTCCTTTAACACCATACCTTGGATTTAAGTTCAAAGTATTTTACCTAATTATTCCTATTTATTTCCTCTGTGATAGACTGGAGCACAAGGACTTCTGTCATCGTATTTTTTTGCTTCTAACACACATGTGGGAAGTATTTACTCCCTGTAATAAAACTGGAAGATGATAGAGTACACAAAGCAAAGGACTCTACAGCAGAGGTGCAAGCTTCCAGCTGAGTGTTGCCATAGGGGCTGTATGTCCTGGTTTTTGAAGAGTGAGTCTTGCAAATAAACAAAATTTGATTTTTTTTAGAGGTGCTCATTTTGACTTTAACTATAAAGAGAACTGGTGAACACTTCAAATCAACTATTTATGTAAATTCAAATGAAGGCATCTGCAATATTAACTTTGGCTAAATTACAACATGTATAAAAATCTACACTAATAACAGTAAGATCCTTTCACGTTACTGATAGAACTGGTCACTTACAATTTTTGAACACACACACACACACACACATAAAAAGGACCCAATATACTTTCTCCATGTTTTTTGGGAAAAGCTAGATTCATTTTAAAAGCCATTCATTTCTACAGTATTTTTCTCCATGGGTTAGGATGGATTCCTTTTTATTCCATGAAGCCCCTGCTTATCCTCTATGTGTCAGTTGGTTGCTCTTCCATCCTAATAGCCAGGATAGCGCACACACCCAACAGACTTAAACAACAAAAACCTCAGATACCCCAGCATATCTTTATGATTCAAACTGTAAAGCAAGTTACACATTGTAGACCCTTTTCCCCTTCATAATGGTTTCCATGACCTTTCTGAATGTCTCAAGAGTTCTTAATAAAAGAAACTATTCCAAGGAGAGTAAATTACCATAACATCTCAAGAGGTAACGGTATGCCACTTCTGGATCTAGATGCTCAGGAATCAGTTCTAGAAGTCTTTCAATCACCTTTGCCTGTGAAATTTAATGCACAGACAAAAAGAGCATCAACTTGAAATCTTAAAGAACAAAACAGAATCACCAAAGTTAGAACAATGACTTCACAGCTTTGAAGTGAAATGAAGTGTACCGATAACAAGGAATGGACCTGTGCGCCTGAGAGAGGACATAATAATTTCCTTCCCAAAATTCTGTATGCAGAAATGAAACAGTAAAAGAAATGTTATGAAAAATGTAACTAATATAATATGGGACTAAAATCCATACTCAAGAAGCCTAAATATTACTGTCTCTTTTTTTTTTCAAGTAAGCAATTAATGTAATAATGAGAATACGTAAGGATTTCAACCAATTTAAAAAAACTGCAAAACACTCAGCAGCCTTCATTGACCTAGAGGTCAATGGTAGCTATGATCAATGCTTAAAAAGCATTAGATCACTAACTAATGTGTTTAAATTTGGGGCCTCCCTCCCTCAACCTCTGATTCCAGTTTCAAAACCTCTCCGTTTTGAATTAAAAACAGTTTATTGAAATTATTAACATCTTTATCACATACTATTAACTTAAATGTGTTACTAAAATTTCTGCTTGACAAACTAAAAACATTCAAGGTTTTTAGCTCCTTCTACAGAGACCAAATGACAGTGTTTATCGTAATCATATTTATCATCATCACTTCAACAGAAGAACTTTTAATCTCTGAGTATTTAATGGTAATTTCCACAAAATGTAAATGTGCATTTTCCTCATTTGAAAAATACTTATTCTAGTTTGTGTGTTGGCTGTCTCCCGATGCTGCTCATCTATGAAAGAAAAATCAATGTGGTTTTGCGTGCATGTGTGGGTTTTGGGGTGGTTTTTTCGTATTTTTGTTTGGTTGGTTTTATTGTTGTTGTTCAATATTGGATTTGGGGGGTATTTGGGGCTTTTTTGTTTGGTTTTTAGGGGTTTTGTTTGTTTGTTGGAGGGGTGTTGGATTTTTTTTGGTTGGTTGGTTGTTTTTTTTGTTTACTTTGAGGGGCCATGTGAGGAGGGATGGATATGAGTAGAACAAGAACATCAATGAGAGCATTTCAAATTATAGGGAATGAGCACAAAGCCAGGAATCCAAACAGATGTCCAAACCACCACAAAAAAGAGATATGAAATGTGTCTTTTAATGTAAACATAGAAGCATTTTATCGTTAGGGAGAGATTGAGGTTTTAACTTGCATTTGTATTCGTACAATGTAGCCAATAAAATAAGTACTTTCAGGTTGAAATACTGAACTGGATAATGCAGTAAAACATTTAAAGCACAATGTTTGTAGGATATACAGTGTAACATCAGAAATGTAGGAAATTACTGAAACAACAGAAAATATTAAGTGCACCCTCCTTTCCATCATGATCCATAATGTAAACTGTTCCTTTAAATGTAACTAGTTCTGCAAATGAACCTCCCCCCTCTCTGAGAAACCCAATAAAGCTGTCAACTGTGAAGTTCAAGATCCAAAACACTTTAACAAAGGTTGATGAAATTGTATTCTGCTACATATAAAATTATATATATGAAAAAAAAAATATACCTGTCCAGGTTTAGTTGCTGCTCTAGACATAAAACTCCCTAAAGTTCTCTTCTCCTGAGCTATTGCACCAAACCTCTGAAGAAAAAGAAATGATTAATGTAGCAGATGTGAGTAGGTTAGTGATAAACAAAAAGGTGAAAATTTCCAATTACAGATGCTTAAAATAATATCCTAATATATTACCTATTTACAAGGTAAGTAACTGACCATTAGATTGAAAAAGAAAAGCAAAAAAACAATCACAAAACAAGTTAATTTCATGTACCTCTTTGGTAAACATTTTTAAAATGGTAGCTATAGTTTGTTTAAAACAATAAGGGAAAGAATTAAACTAATACTTCAACATACCACAAAAATGAGATTTAGGACTGCAAAAGAATGAAAAAGAGAAACACTATTCCTCTCCAATTATACTGCCAAGCATTCACAAGTGAGCTAGGGATCATAAGGTTAATTATACATTTAATAAGGTGTCAGGGAGATAACTGCTCGTTTCTTTATAAAAATTAAAATGTACAAAGCAAGTTCTCTTTAAAGTATAATTACCTACACTTATGCATACAAAGGACTGATTTCAATCTCTCTATTTTATAAAAGGCTTTAACTGCAATAGACAGTGTTTGAGAGAGAAGTTGAACTTAGAAAAGTTTGAGACAGACTAGATAAAAATCAAAAATCTATCTTACTATAGAAACAAGGTCAAAATAAAATATACAAGACAATATTTAGTGTATGTTTCTCAAAGATGTCAGTCTTAAAACTCTTACAATGCACAGTGCTTTTCTTTTTTTTTTACCAGCTGCAATATATCAGTACCAAAATGCACAGCAAAAAGAGAATATTGTGCATATAAAAATACACATATCATGAATTTCCTACAATCAATCAGTGTTGCAGATATATGCAAACAGGAAATGTTGGGTTATGTCATTATGAATGTTCTGTATGTGAAATATGGTTCGACAAGGTCTTTAAGGTCCAGGTGAGAAGATGTGAAGCCTTGTTCCAAACAGACAAAAATGTACTCGTAGTGTTCTGACAAAAAATGGCTTTATGGTGCTCAACAGAGGCAAAATATTGACGGGAGAAACTTGCAGCATTTTATTGCCATTCTCATCTACTGTCAGTACATGCTCTGAGAGGAAAGAGTCTAGTTGGAGAACTGTTTTCCACAGTCCCCTTTCATGTTGAAAATATCAAATCACTTTTGACTTTCAGCAGCAAAAGCATTCTCCCTCCAAACAGTACACTGCTGCTGTTTCATGAACTTTTCAATAGATTCCTATATGCATTTTTGAAAGCAAGGAGTCTCCATGTATATACTAATATTTCAGATTATTACAAGAAAAACAGTTAATTTAGATTGTGGTTTACTTTTCAAAAAATAACAATGGAGAGTGATTATTCCTATTTCTAGTTAGCTATTAGTAGAATACTTGATCCACACAGCAGTCAAAAATGTTTAACACAGCTCAAAGTTTTTCCTGCACCGTATAAAACTCAAATTTTCTCATATACAAGAAGTTCCAACTCAAGCTTATCTGTGAATATCCACTAAGCACGAAGTACTCTTAACATGAAGAAATTTTCCCCCAGGATATAGCGGATACAATCTTATTTCAAGTATACTGTAGCCATGAACGTAATTCCAATATTTGGATGCTGTTGTAGTAAGTTTCAGGAATATGTGAACGAATATCCCACGTTTTTGAAAATTTTAAGAACATACAGATTTTACTTAAAAATGCAAAAACCTGTATCTTCACAAAGGCAAGAAACTGTGACCAATTTTCATTCACTCATTCCATTTCATTTATTTCAATCAAAAAATCAGGAAGAGTAAAATAACTTGAGATTTTTTTTTTCATTTTGATGTTCCCAACTATACAGCAAGAGGGTTTTACATCAAAATTGTTGAGTCTCCTTTTAATTTAATACTCAGACGACCATCTAGGCAAAGCAATAAGCAAAGTAAGGGAACATACAAATAATACAAGCTCCTGCTGTAGCAGAAGTAACTGAATACATTTGCTGGTATGCATTCTGCTCAAAAAACGGTCTTGGAATATCATGAAATATCTGATGGATGGAGCAGAGTTTTTTCTGTAACAGTTTAAAATACTTAGGAACTGGTAAATGAGTAGCATGCACTACCAGGAGAGGATAAAAGGCCTCAATTTGAGGCAGGAGGCTGTGCACACATCGGCATGACTGCTGGACTGTCACCTGCTTGGATCATACGCCCTGACAGGGTCTATTTGTGCATGCTGCCAGAGCAGGTCCCAGCACCCACAGTTCATCCCACCTCTGCTTGTCTTTGCCTTTAGCTCTGTACAAATGGTACGAACGCAGCTGTTTCAACTCCTAATTCAGCTGAGACTGTGACCCAGAGACCAACATTTGGGTTTTAATGCATCTGTGACAGTCAAATGAATAGAAAGCAAACTGAGCTCTTAATAAACTTTGAATACAGCATTTACAATATTATAGCAACCAAGTGAAATAAGGTCCATGAAAAGCACACACTGCCTGCTTCTGTTTTGCAAACTGTACAGTTGTAACATATTATGCTTATAGCACTTAAGAAATCAGGTGAGAAGTTGCAAGGAAATGGTTTGCAGGAAACAAGTGACGTCTAGTAGAAAACTTAAGAGTATTTGCAATATACAAATACTTCCTTTATTTCCTTCAGGATATTGGAAGACAAAATCCCCTTTGACTCTGGCATCCCCTACTGCTATCAGTACTAGAGTACTGATAGTAGCTCATGGTTTGGAGTAGTCTAAACTGTGCACTGCTACTCACACTGTAATTCAAATGCATACCAGTGCTATACAACACCTCTTTTTGACAATTTCTCAGTTAACCTTTGAAGAGCTCTAAGCGTTTCTGTACCTCTCTTGTTATGTCATTACCTTTATCAACGATCTGGCATCATCCACTCTGTCTGCACTGACATACTGAAGGAAAAGATCTGTGACAGGTCTGTAAATTCCAAACTGACTGGCCAGTCGTTCTGCCATCACACCAACTGCAAAATGATGGGTACATAAGGAAAGTCTTTGATTGAAAAGCCACTTTTGTAAACTTCACAGGCATGATTTATGTTGACTGAGCAGTTTTACATGTAATAGCTCTTTCATAACACCTCTGCCTAGTCAGAATATTTAAATATCATTGCAATTAACTTACATTTTTCCAAAGCTGGTTCTAATCCTTCCTCAGACACTTTTCTTAACAAATAGGAAATACTTCTGACAGCTTGATCAGGATTCTGTGCACCAGAGATAAGCAGAGGCTCAAGGTATTCCACAGCAGCATCAAGGTCATTGCTAGGAAAAGAGATTGAACGGGCTCAGTTTCTGAAATCAAGATTTCTAAACCTAAAGAAACAATTATATTAAAGTTTTTGTTTTCTATATCAAGCTTATATTTCCTAGAAATAGTTGATATTAAAATATTAATGAAAAAAAATTACTTCATTCACATATTGTAAAAATGAAACCATTTGTGACTGAATGAATAAATTAAGCCATACACAAAAATTTTAATGGCCTTTGACCTGTACAAAGTTTAAGTATTTTTTTCCTCCTTAAGAAAGAGGAGTTCAGCTTGCTGCTTTAGGAAAATGTGTCCTGCAAATCTGGAAAGTAAAATCCAAACATTAATGGAGGGTATCTGAATAATTAATGCACGTAAGTACAATTAATACATAAGTAAATTTTTTATGCTATTTGATTAATTATTTACCTGATTTTTCTAATGCCTGCTTTTTTGCATGCAAAAGACAATCCTAAATGTCATTTGGTCATTACATTAATCTAAATGCTTTTAATCTTAAAACTTAAGCACAGCAAATGTTAATAAAATCATGCAGGAAGTATTCACCAAAGTGTAACCTCTACTTCCAGCATTCTAAAATATTCAAATGACAACATCTCTTATCAGTCCACTCTAAAAACTAATTCAATTGAAAAAGAAATCTGAGCACGATGAATGCTTTTAGGTGAAGAACATTTGAGAGCTATGAGAAACCTTTTGAAAACTGTATCAGAAACATGAACCTATCAACAGCTGAACACGTATTAAAAATATCTATAAGAACCCGTTTTTCAGAGTTCTCAAGGTAAGATTGCAAGGTATTTAAGAATATATAGGGTGTGTATTTTATGCTGCTAAGTGTTTTCATACATCCAAGTGAGTTTCAGCATGGGAGAAGTTGACGCCGCTTAAAGAACCTCTACCTGCATACAAAAATTTATTTATTTATTCTTGTCACCGATCTACATTTTAAGAACACAACCTGACTTTGCAACACTTTTATGACATGGAAATACAGGAAAATATAGCTTATAAGACAAATGTTGAAGTATCTCTCCTATCTGAAGTGTTTAACTTAGGTCCATGCACTAGGACTGTGTGCCAAGGACCACCCAGATCTAAAAATTTACAGGATCAGTCCTTTGTACACAGATTGTTTTTTCAGTGTTTGGAATATAGTAAGATCACTACTGAAACAGGCTTGCATGGCTCTCCTTCAATTTAAGTCTTCTTGCTGTTCCACACACTCCAGTGACTGTTCTCTCTGGTGTGGCACGACTGAGGCAACTGGGTATCTGTGATGTACTACAGAGTTCTACAGCTTTCCTGCAGAGTCAGACTAGGGGGAGTCTACCTGATGAAACTAGTTTGAAATAAAATATCAGAATATGTAGGATCCTTGAAGATTGGTTCCTGCAAAATATATTTGAGAAGTTGATAGTATGGCCTTTCTCCTGCAGGTGCTTTGCCCATGCACATGCTGCACAGTGCCAATGTATCAACTAAACCAGAAATGCCAGGCAGAGCACGATATGGAATTAAACAGCTGAGTCACAGGATACTCGAAATGTGGGGATATTTACCATAGTTGAAACTGTGGCCTAAATCAGCACAGGATTCAGTTTTACACTCAGATTTCATAGATGCTTTTGATCTAACACCAAGGACACTCTTTACAGGTACATTAGAACAAAGGTGTCATAGATAACTTACAGCACCAGAGAAGACTTTATACTCTCCCAAATGCTTCACAGTTATCCCTGCATTTCATTAAATTATTTTCAGTCCCAAATGTGTTTGGGAAACAATACCAGAACAGAAGTGCACGGCACACTCAAGTTGACCATAATTTTAACATCTAGGACACTGTAAGAATGGAAATAGAACTAAATGGATAATACAAGAGATTTCCCACCACTCTGCAGAAAAGAATTACAAACACTAGTCCTAGAAATACTTACGTTTTCATATGAGCCAATGCAATAGCATTAGCCATTAGTGAGGCAGAGAGACCAATTGATCTTGTGATGTCTCCCAGCATGTTTTTAAGTGCCTGCAGGTTCTTCAGATCTCCTTTTTCTACCAGAGCCTGAACGAGAACAGTAACTGCTGGTCTGGAAGGCAACACGCCACTGTCAAGCATTCCTTTTAAAACAGCCAAGGCATCTAACAATGGTAAAGAAACAAGGGAAGCAGAAATCAGACTTCAGCTCAGAAGGCAACCATGATGCTGGTATCAATAATCCTACCTGCTTAAAAACATGTACAGAAAAAAATTCTTTTGGCAAACTTCAGCCTCAAAATCGCTATAGTGAATTCCAACTTGAATATATACACATACAAATAAAAACTTCCAACAATAACTTAGGTTAAAATCCTGTAATATTTCATAAATAAAAGGCATTAAGCTACTTTTAAGATTTCAATTTTTTTTTAGTAACCAGCTTAAAGAAATCAGCTGTGTCATACATGACTTCAAAGTCCTCACCTTTTTACCTTGTTTTTTCTCCAAACTATAGTCAGTTTTCTTCACTAAAAACCAAAAATGTTGAATACTTAAGAACAAATATAGTTTAAGAATGTAGTTCATTATTGAAACTGAAGTATTATATTGAGATTTGTCTTTTTAAGTGTGCACCAAAACTTTTGTTTCCTGAAATTTAATTTTTAACTAAAAATATGGGACATAAGCCTCCATACAAGACCAAAAACTCAGAACTCAGCAATTAACTCAAAAACTCCAAAGATTATAGCAATTACCTATGTTAAAAACACAAAGTCGATCTCCTGTCCATCTGGCACAAATTCTCCAAACCCACAGCAGATGAAGTCACCCTTATTTCCCTAAGCAGAATTCTTGTCAATTTATGTTATACATGAGCAAACACACGCAGAAAGACATGCCCCTCTGGTAAAAATCTCTTACTCCCTACCAGCATAGGCAGGATTAGTCACAGATGATAATTATAATACCAAGGGATAACACTTCTAACATAATATACACCCACATGAACTCCACAGCATTAGCATTCCAATTCAATATGCAGGTACTGCAGAAACCAAGTATTACCTTTTACAAGACAATAAGAAAAAACATCCTGTATGCCTGGCCTTCCTTCAGAGGAAATTTTCTTTCTGCCCCCCTCTTTCTTGTTAGGGAAAAAAAAGTAGCAAACACATCAGGGGCAAGATTCACAATACTTAAAACCCAATCTCAGACCACATGCCAATGTTCAAGTTGTCTCCTGACTATAAGTGTGGACCTCCCTCTAGCATGGAGCATGACCAGCCTTCTCATGAACAAGGAAAGAGAAAGATTTGAAAGCTGCATATGTGCAAGACTACTTCAAGAAATTACGTACTAGTAGCATACTGGGTAATTCTGCTTCTGAAAACCAGCCACTCATCTTTCAAAATGCTTCCTCCTATAAACTGCAAATTTCCTACTGTCAATCTCAAGTTGTGACTCTTTAAAGTAACCTGGTTTTCACCAAGTTCTTGCTAGAAGGTATTAGAGTTCTTGTTAGTATACTTTGGGGCCCACATAAAAAACTTTGAACTATACCCCATTACACAGCAAATAATGTGGTGAACTATATGAGGAAGTGTTAAAGTAAGCAGTTTTTACGCAAGTGAAACCCATCACAGGATGCAAGTCAAATGAAGCACACCAACAAAGATGACAAAAGCATTGTGCCCAAAAATATTTTGGGTAATCTATGAGCCTCAGAAAATGACCAATATGGTTGAAATATTCAGTAGCTTGCATTTTAAAGGCTTCACTTAGAAAAAGAGAAGCAGTGTCTTTCAAATTAAAATAGAAAGAAGGATCAAGTCTGACTATTCAATGAAATTACCAGAGTAAAGCTTGTTCTATGCACAAGATAAAGGAAAATAAAATTTTGCAAAGGGATGTAAACTTCTTGAGAAACTTTGTACTGTGCAAAAAGAAAGCTTTTTAGAGTACAGCAAAGAAGAGAGTTAATATGCTAGCTAAAAAAAATCCCACATAGTTAGTGCAACAGACCGGTAGTGATGTTCTGAAGAAGGGAAGAATTTTGGTGTGCAGTAGTAAGGAAGAATTGGTAAAACTTTATGGCATATTGGAGAAGAAAAAGGAGAAAATTTATTAGAATAAAATCAGACAGGAAAGTCAGCCCTGAAAGCTGAAAAAAAGATCTGCCAAGAGCGAGAGAAGCAACCGCATTCACCAAAACACTTCAGTCGATGACACCTGGCAATGATGTAAAACTGGAGACTGAATGAGGAAGGCATTTATCAGCTACAGGAAAGAAAGAGTACAAGTGAGAAGATGTGTCTAAACGCTCCTCCTGAGTGTTTTAATGTAGCTGATGTTACATGGGTACGGGCTACTACAACTACACAAAATGGAATAAAATTATGGTAAAATCAAAAATGGATTTTCTGGTATGCGTTGTAATACCCAACTCAAATAATACATTTAAGTCGTACACAGCTGCTTTAATGCTTAAAGGTACTGATAAAAGTATGCATCAACACTGTACTTAAGACTTGCAGTGGCATAAACGACATTGCACTCCACCTAAAATTATGTGCCTGCAGAGTTTTCCTCTCTCACAGGAGTTCTACAGCACAACTAAATAAGTAAAGTGTAACGCTGCGGAGGTGACCTCTAGGCTGCAAAGCAATCAGTGCCAACAACTAAAACAAAACAACTGTAAACTTTATCCACCATCTTGCTGGCTACTCTTATGTACTTTTCAGCCACCATTTTTTTTTCTGTCATGATTGTTACATTTAAAAGAAAACCAAGTCGAATATTTTGTTACTGTTGGTATTGAGAACTATTAAAAAGTATTTGATTAAGTTTTTAAATCAATATTATAATCATTTAGTGCACAATCATGCACATTTAACAGTCAATTTAACTCATCTGGTATCTCACACAACCAACACAATATGCAAGAAACAACTGCTGGGAATTGTTTCAGATGCTCTAAAGTATGTTAATTTCCAAAGCAAAATGACTTGTGCTGTGAATTTTAACACACTTGAAAGCCTGTACTTTCTCTCGTTCTGGAGCACAAATTTTGCATGTCTGAAGAGCTGTGATTCATCTTAAGAAAACCCATCTTGTGTTAAATGGAATGGAAACTGGACTAAGTGGTCAAATGACAAGTACATTCATATTCAAGCTGTATTATAAATGCATGTACAGTAATTTACGTCTCTCAGCTACCACAAAAGGCTCTTGATAAGCAGGTAATTTGCTAAATGGACTCCTTTATCCAAGTATTCGAAGGGCGTTACAAGAAAAATCTGCAGAGGCATTAATGTGACGTAAAGGTCAAGCATTGTGACATACCTTTCAAATAATCCCGCCTAACTTGCGATATGATGAGGAGGCTGCTGGCAGCACTGTTCAGTGTGAAGCCCTTGATGTGGGTCTCAGCACTAAAAGAAGCAGACATTTAGAAAGGAATTACTGACATGCTTCTGATACGATAATAAATGGTTGAGCACCAAGGTGAAATTATAAAAACTACTGTTCGTATGTTAAAAATATTGCTGCAAAATATCGACCTGGAGACAGCTTTTGTGTTATCCTGTCAATGGTTATAGAAGGATAATTTTTTTTTGCATTCTGACAGATGACAAAGTTGGAAGTGAGCAACAAAAGAAACAAAGTACAAGATTTTTTTTAAACAATCGGTTCAGATTCTTGAATGCTGACATATTAGATGACTAAAATAACTGCATGCCCTGCATTGTTCTGTTATATCCCAAGCTGGATACTTTTTCTTCTTTTTTCAATAGTCACCATAATTATAAAATATAAAACTATTCTTTCAGCAATAAAAAAATGAAACATTTATTTTCAGCACTGTATATTTTAAACATAAACTAAAGCATATTATGAACTAACACCATGTCATTTGGTTGATTAATTTTCAAATTTCTGTCATCTAGATGTATACAGGTTTTAAAGTGAACATACTACATTTGCTGCCTTAGCCACGTTAAAATTGTATTTTGGTTATCAATTCTTTATCTCCTCTAATACAAAACTTCACGTATGTATATAACAAAAACAATCTTTAATGACCTTGCTAAAGCTTTTCTAACATTCTGGAAATTAGTCAAGAGAGACTAACCAGCAATCACATTGGTCTTACAGTACAAAATGTTCCTGTTCCTAAATGACATACAGCCAAGACCCATTTTTAATATATAAGGATAACTTTACAAATGTTCATTTCTAGATTACAAAATCTCTATAGAGCAAAGGGGGGCATTGCCATTTACCATATCAGCAATCAAGATAAACCTCACTGATCATCTTGTGGCAAACAACTGAGCAGCCTACCTACTTGAACTTAGGGGCTGAGCGGATTGGGAGGTAAGCAGGGTCATTGCTAAATTGTTCTCCTCAATCCCAAGAAAATCCTTCACATTGCACACAATATGACTATCCTCTCAGTCACTTTCAGCCTCCCAGGCTCACAAATGCAGTCACTGGACTCAGGATTTTCTTACTCTCCCAACCAATCCCCTTAATCCCTGCCTAAGCACCCACTGCTCAGTTCCGCCTTTTTTTTTTTCCCTTTGTCCCATCTGTCAAAGCCCTTAAGTCAACAATTCATGCATGAGACTGTAAATTACATATAACAAAGGATTTACTTTCTCCAATCTTCCAATCTTTAGTGTGATTAAATAGATGTTAGCTACTATTACAGAACTAATCCATCATTCCAATACTCCTAAATTTCTATTTAAAACTTCTTGGACTACATGCCGTAAATATTCCTCAAAACAGCTCTAGAATGTGAAAGCAACTACACTTGGACTGACCAATAGATCAGTAATCTGAGTTGTTTAGTGTTTGGTTTTTTCCAAATGCAGAGTAGGAATGTTATTTCCTTCTTCTCCCACATCCCTTTCTCACGGAAGTTTCTCAGTTCTGATAACAGAAGGGAAGTTTTAAAATTATTGTACCTTTTTAAATAAAAAAAAAAATTGTTATTTTGTTGCCTATGCTAATGCTCACATTAAGACTGTGTAAATATTATTTACATTTCAGGTGTGGCTTCAAACAGTAAAAAGAGTATTTTATGAAAATATGAGGAGCTGCACAGGTTTCAGGCCACTGCACACATTTAGACTTTTTAAGAGTAATCTCTTTGTAGTATGAGTTTGGAAAAATCGTGAAGCACGCAGAAATGTGTGCAAAACATAGACATTTGTTATTTCTCAACCACAGGCACAAGCAAAATCACTTTCTCCATTTCAGTGAATAATTTAAAACTTACAGACTTTTGAAAACGCTTGATATAAGCATGACTGTGTTACTAGAAAAAAGATACACAGATACATCATGAACACTACCAAGACTAAGCATGTTCTGTCTTAATGCAACAGTGACCTGTTACAGGCTTCTTAGAATGTCATTATTTGGCATTTCTATGCTACAACATGGAGTATGAGAGTTCTGAAAAGCACAGGGGTTATGATGATGCTTGACCAGTGACCAAGAATGGAACCTCTTATAAAATTCTATTTACTTTACTCTTAAATATCTCAAGGTTCAGAGGCTTAGTCCTTTAAAACACATTTCCAACTTTTTTAGTATTTCAAATTAATTTTTTCCTACAACACTTACGTAAAGTGGGAATTCTGAATAACTTAAATACTAGCAACAAGAAACCACTTTCTTTCTGCTCTTCCAATCTGCAAATTCCTGCTGGTAACATACATCACTTTTGCATCTTCTTTACAAGAGTGTTTAAAGCCGCAGAGCAGAGAAGAAGTCCATCCATGTACAAATCTTCAGTAGAATGTTTCACACTTCTTCCCTGAAGAACCTTTCAATACATCTTTAGATTCATGAGTATTTTCTGTGAAACAAACTAGCTAAATTTTATCAACATTCTTTGTAATCCTAAAACATCTCCTCTCCATCTTTTTCTATTTGTAAAGATTTATCAGTTGCCTCCATTACAGGGAGCTTAATTTGATAAGCTGTTTTAGTTTTCCCTTGATATAAGCCATATATCCAGCAAGCACAAACATTCCTTATCATAAAGCCCAGTTACTGTGACCTATTTGAAAAAATATTATTTGTTCTTCTGAATGCAGAACTCAAACACTTTTTCAATGAAAGACATTTCTCCAGTCTAAACACTTTTAAAGAAAACATGAAAATAATAAATATAATTTTATACTACACTGTTCCTGGTCATCAAAAACTAAGCTAAGTCTAAAAATTATTAGGTTTTTTTATAGTGTTCTATGCTTTAGATAAGTTACCTATAGGCACTTGCAAATTCACTGTAATCAGTCAGTGAGTACACTTGACGACAACAACTAGTCTTGTTTTTGCTGAAGAAACCAAAAGACTTAAAATCCTTAAACTTAAATTTTTGTTCTTCTTAACTCTACACTGACAAGTCACAACACTTATAATTTGAAGCCTATAACCTGACCAGAACACACATTACAGGCAATAATTAAAGCAAGCGGTGTACCATATAACTCACTAAAGGTTAATTCAACTCTGTTGATTCTAATAGTTCATGACAGCAGGTTGGATTTATTTCAGAAGTGTAAGAGTTGGATCTAAGGTTTATGGTCATCTCCTAGCCACTGGCATCACAGTCAAATGTACCATTTTGCATTTGGCAGGCAGCCAGCTGCCAGGAAGTGTGGGCAGGGTAAGACAGGCATTGAGGGGAAGGCTCACGGGCAGCTAAGTGAAGGAATCTTGTCTGTTTGGATACTGCTCTAAAGAGGAAAAGGCAGACTGCCAGAAGGGTAGACTTTCAGCTCTGATGCCAAGTTCACACTGTTAGTTCAAATAAGTTATTAGCAACACATACTGACACTATAGTACCTTTTAAAAATATGATATATCGCCCTATGAAACACTAGTGTATTTCCTACCACAGCTCCTAATGACTAGTCATGACCTGTTTTCCCATTAGAAGACAAGGACTTGCCTGAAAATGATCCAGAAGTTGTTTAACCACCCTCTCCAAACCAACAAAAATCTGCCAAACAAAGAAAAGCCTTACATGCGTTTCACTTCAATGGCTTCTTGAAGACAATTCTGCATTAACAATGCTCTTATAAGGGTGTCATAAAAATTAATCTGAAACTCATCCTTCCCTTTTGTTTTCATGAAAATATCGTAGGCCTCTAAAGAAGAAAAAGAAAGTCAAAAAGAAATATCAGATTGCAATAATGTTGATCACAGAAAGAAATCACACTGCAAAAGGTCCATCTTAAATCTATTTATCCTTTGCTTACATTTTTCAGCCCAAAGCTGCTGATCACAGCTTGTTCAAAACTGCTTGTATACAACAGTCGACACATACTTCCACAGAAGAATAAGTTTGCTACTGCTCTTTCTTTACACGTGGCTGTTGCTTCAATACCAACATAGCTGGTTAGAAGGGGAAGACTTGGGATTTTTAAAGCAACACCTAATTCTGGGGTATATAGTTACAGCATCTGGTGCGTGATCACAACAGCATTTAACAAATAATATAGGAGGTGACTCCAATATGGGGAGATCAAATTATTTGGCTACGACAAGATTTATACAAAACATACAATTTACAAATATACAGATATTTAACAAGTAAACTACACTGCATTTGTTTGACTGATTAACAGTTTTATTTCATGCATTCACAATAACTGTCAGTGTATGAAAAGATGTTACCAAAAAGGGGGAAAAAATGATAAGCACACTTTTCAGTCATTTATTTTTCTGAAACAAGATTATACAGCTATAAACATGCAGCTAAAACTGCCATCCACACTGTAACATACACTAGAAAGCTGTGTTAAGAACCATAAATGATCTTTTATGTCTAAACTATGACTGCATGTTTCATTTAATGATTCATAAAATAATCCATTTGCTAATTCAAATCACAGTCACAATAACCTTTACAATTTAGTCCAGAAATAGCTGGACTATCACTACAAATTTCACAGCTACGCATCAAGTTTTTTTGTTATACTTTGAAAGTAAAGATGAGGGCAACTCATTTTAATCTTACTGACACAAGAAGAATCACACTAACCACAGTTATTAGTGTGCTGTGGACTTTTAACCAAAGCTGTTGGTATGCCTTTTGGTTTGAATCTTAAACTTCTTCAACCAAAAATTATACATAAAAACCTCCTGAAATGTAAGCACAGAAATGACTATACATAAAATTTGTTATTTACATCACACCGAGTTAATAATTAGAATTAACATGGCTATTCATGATCTACTTGGACGCTTGGAACTACATTAAAAATATATATGAATGGAGATAAAGGATAAGAATATCACAGTAAAAATTAAATTCACTTCTGTGCATGTGAGTTTCATGTACACAAGAGAGACATAGGAGTAGGACTCATAACAGTATTGACATTACAATAGTGATTGCACTGTCGACCAAAAGACCAATGAAACAACAACAGGATCACACAGGAAAGGTCTTTAAATCCTTCATCACTTTTACTTATAGGTCTGAAGTTAAGCTTGGCCTGCAGCAATGTGCTGAACTTTCTTGCCTGCTCAGATGCTGATCACCAGCATTCATAGACTGTTCACATTTAAATTCAGAGGGAAAGACATTTTTTTCCTTCCGTGGTTCTGAAATCTGAGGTACCAGCAGACTAGCAATCACATTCAACAGCATCAATAAACCTTTGGCTGGTATCATCAGCTACAAATGCAATTAATGATTTACAAAAATGTAGCTGACTGGTGATAGGTTTGTTCATTCTGCCCATAAATGTCTGTTTAAATTCTATTTTTTCAAGGTAAAAAATTCCTTATGTTTAGAGACTCCTACAAAAGCTCTGCTGTCTTCAGACTGAACTACGATTTCACCCTGTGTTTAAGAATTGCTTTCTACTGATTGGGTACAGAAATGGACTTGCTACATGAATGTCAAGCACATCATACCATTAATTATCACAGTTCATAAAATGCAAGATCTCTTTCCACAAGGAAATGTATTTAATTTTTTTTTTAATGACTTGTTCAATGAAGAACTAAAAAAATCTTCGTGTCAGTTTTGTTTTCCTCTTCCAGGATGTTTTGCTGTGTATGTTAGTCTTAACTTCAGAATGATTATACTATTTAGATTGTTTTCTTAACTTTATTTTGCATCAGTGCAAGTAGTGTGTTTGAAGTATTATCAGCTTATGTCTTCTTCAGGTGGAATCTAAAATTACTAAAGTATATTAGCATTCGAAAGAGAAATTTCTTGGTTTTAAAATAATATTGTGTTATACTAGCTGTTTCAAGTAGAAAGATTTGTTAGAAAAGTGACAACTTGCCAAGAAAGTCTCAGCTCTCAAAACAGTCAAATCTGTTTCAGAAATTGTGACTGCTTGGGATATGTGTTCTCTCACTGAGGAATCAAGATAAAAATGAAAATATGACTTTGCATAAATCAAAAACCCCAGAGAATAGATTACCAAAACACGTGTCAGAGTTGGTAAGTTCATGAAATGGTTACATAACTAGATTGAGTTAATCTTTTCCCCATCAAAAAGCTGCTCTATTACATTCACACCAAAATTACATGATACTGTTATATAAAAAAAAGCAACAGCTTAGTCATTTTAGGTTTTCTTTAAGGCCAAGATAATGGTTTCCCAAGAAGAGAAGAACTCTTTTCCAACAGTCTTTTTTTTCCTTCCTTCCCAATAGCTCTAGACCAACTCCTCTCAAATACTGCATCTTTAAATAAAAGAATATGCAGAAGGGGTTTACGGATAAATTCAGTATCCAGTGTCATCACAGACTGTGATTTTGTATTTTTGTTTTAAACTAGTCTTCTTGCAAAGTCCAAGGTATACTTAGTTTCCTCCTGCTCTCCACCTGATTTAGGCACAGGACATTTTTCTAGTGATAATGTTTTAAAGTACATTTCATTAATTTTGCCTGATTTTAAGTGAAAATGTTTCTGCATTTCTCATTTACTTATGATTCCCAAAAGTTACCAGCAAGCAGAATCTCCTGAAAACATTAACTTTATTTGTGCCATAACACTCATGATTCTTAACGTGATATTGCACTTGCTATATACAGAATGTCTTGACTCAATTTCATGTCTTGACTCAATTTCAGACTCCTAATCTATACAGACTGAATATTTAGACTGAACAACTCTATGGGGTCATTTTATTCACAACATAAGTTAAATGTGTGAATGACTGATATATTCTTCTTTTAAAAACTCAAAGCTTAAAAATCTGTGTGTCCAACCTGTAAAATATACTGATTACACTCAGAGAATTACTAGGTGTCTTGCTTTATAAATTTTCCTCATTCAGCAAAATTAAATTCTTTAAACCTACTGAATTCTATTTTCTAAACCACTTTCAAGTGAGGTACCTAGTTACTGTAGTACAGATGAAGAAAATATGGATTCACAGAATATTCAAATGCTCCTTGGTAAATACTAGAAATAGACTGATTTGGAGCCAGGCTTTTCTTGGGGGTGCTGAGAAGAAGGACAAGAGGCAACAGGCAGAAACTGATGCACAGGAAGTTCCACCTGAACATAAGGAAGAACTTTTTTACTGTGCAGGTGACCCAGCACTGGAACAGACTGGCCAGAGAGGTTGTGGAGTCGCTCCCACCAGAAATATTCAAGAATCCTGCGCCATGTGCTCTAGAATGACCAAGCTTGAGCAGGGAAGTTGGACCATACAACCCACTGTGGTCCCTTCCAACCCATTCTCTGATGGATTCTGACCCTGCTTTGCAAGGTCCAGTAAAGCTATTTCTAACTCTGTCAACCCTGCTCAGGATGAGATGGATACAAATGGATTTCCAGTGATTAAACACAGACTAAGCCAAAGGAACTGCACTGAAGTACACTCCTCTCTTCTATACAAAAGTCAAACATAAATGAATAAATTAATTCTGTTTTTATTGGAGACAGGGAAGTTTGCACCAAAGAGCGTTGCAGTTAATTGAAACCTTAAAATGAATGTGGAAGGGGAAGAAAATCCAGTGGATTTCAGCTTACCTTTTGCTTTATTTTTTCTGCAAAGCATCCTTATTTTTCTTTCTTCCTCAATAGTAGCACTTAAACTTCTGCTATCTTCATGCCTAACCTTTAAAACATACAAACATTTAAGTTAAAGTAATGCTATCTGTTTAATGTTTTTTTATGAGAAGAAATACATTCAAAAGTGATGTTAACCAGGAAAGTTAAACTCCAGTTACCTTAGGTACCTCAAATGGAACAACCTGGCCATTTTTCTCAAATATATCAGCAAGTAAAGTTAGTGTTTTCTCACGAGGAACAATATTTTCTTCTTGAATTTTAGTCCAAACAGCTTCAGCCTTCCCCCAGTCATCATTGTTCTCTGAAACAAGATTAAAATCTTCAAATAAAAGCAATTGAGAATGTACATACTTATCTAAAGTGATTCAAAAAGGGTGTCTTTGGAAAATAATTAATCAATTAGTCACGTACTTCTGCTTCATATGATCATCAATTTGAAAAGTTCTGAACTACTTTAATACATAGAGGATGCTAGAAGATGTAAATAGAAAAAAACCCCAAAGATTACATGAATTTTCAGATGAATGAGCAATTAGCTAGAAAGTATTACAGAAGTGATCCTCCCCACTCATCAGTTCTATTATTCTTGATTGTTAATTGAAATTTATATATGCATCACTGTGCGTAACTGCAAGTAAATAGAAAGCTGGACTTCAAGCAAACAGTTAACTACTATTTGACTATCTAAGCAGGTGTTCTCCTGTTGCCTTTACATTTTCTAGCTTTGTAGTCACCAGTTGTGAAGCATTTTTGACTATCAGACACTACTGATTGACATCCTGGTAAAAATGAGCTCTCAAAAGCAGAAATGTCCTTCCCAGTGAGCTGCCTTGGCATTTTATTTAAATCAGATTTAATTCTCCTGTTATACATGCAAATTTTGTAACTTCATCACTGTTGCTTCTGTCACAGTTTTGAGTTCCACAACTGTAAGAGATCCTAGCAACTGGAGCAAATTTAGCCATGGAGACAGACATGATCCTTGTGGGTCCCTTCCAGCTCAGGATATTCTATACTTCTGTGGGGCTGGAGCAGATCAGGAAGAAGAGGAAGTCAAAGAAGATGGCAGCCTGGAGAAAACAGGCTAACAGGGAATGCAATTGCTGCCTTCAATTACCTAACTAACAGCTACAGAGAAGAGTGAGTCAATCTCTCCTTGGAAAGTGCACAGTAAAGGATGACAGGTGATGGCTAAAAGCTGCAGCAATGGAGTATCTGAGAATGATCCAACCCTGGAACAGACTGTCCAGAGAAGCTGTTTGATTTCCACCATTAGAGGCACTCAAAACTTTACTAAATAAGGCCATGATGGGATCTGACTTTGGAGCTGTCCTAGCTCCAGGAAATGGCTAAGCTAAAAATTCCTGAGGTTCTCTCCAGCATAAATTATTCTGTGATTCTAAAAAACCAAATGCCTTGTTTTCGACATTTTTGATCAATGCTTGGACTAGATGGTTCTTTTTTTATATGCCTAAAATAGATCTGAAGTTATGGCTTAGGTACACAATGACGACTCCACTATACTTGTGCATGGGGCAGTTTTGATAGGTAATCTAAAATGGTTGAAAGCAGGATTGTGGATGGGTTTTGTCTTTTGTGGTGACAGAAACCTACAAATGTTTTCCACTTCTTTGAATAGATGGAATTGGTTCTGTCTTCTGAAAGAAGACTGAAGATTTTGCATGACAGAATTTGATAAACTGTATCTTCTTAGATTGTCTTCCTAGCAGGCACACTGTCAGACTTAGTCACTGCCAGAGGTGAACAGGATGAGCAGAGAAATAGGAAGGCTCCCTCCCTGTTGAGACAAGATTGATTTTCAGGCCTGCTTGATTTTTCATGGTGAACCAGTATGTGCAAAGCCAGAATTAGGTAACGTGACAGTTTCATTTGAAGCCTTCCAAGGTTTCAGGAAATGAAAGGCAGTAAAATTCTCAAAGGGTCTCTGGTCACTTTTTCTGTGGAAGTACTCATCTCTCTAGCTTGAGCTTAGTGCAGTGGGGAAGAGGTCTCTTTCATTACCATATAGAAAGAAAAAAGACAGTTTGAGTAGTATTTTATTTAGAATTACAGCATCACTAGTCTTAGCCAACCCAAAATATACATGAAGAACAGCCTAAAATTAGTTCAAGCTCAAAAGAAAGTTTTTCCGTTACCAAATATATCAAGTTGCTATAATGGCTCATTAATACATATATACACACATATATTACCCAAGTACATAGCAATCACTATAAAGCTTTATGTCCCGATTTACTATTCAGTGCTCCATATCCAATTTTAAAACAATACATTTTTTCAAGACTTTAAAATAAGAAAAGGTTTCAAAAATTTTATTATGATAGACTGAATAACAAAACCAGCACAGACTGAAAAATACAGAAAAGAGGAATGAAAACCACTACAGACACATCCTATGTGTCTATAACACAGAAATTAACTTTCAGTTTTAAAAACTGTTCCATTACTATAAATGATGCAAAAGTTAGGTTGTGGCTGGTGAAGAATTGGTAAATAAAATAAATATATGCACCTTTCCGAACCAGGAGACCTCAGATTTTTATTAGCTATGAAGAGAACATATGAGCAGGTTTTCTTCTTTAAGCATATTGAGAAGCAAAACAGAATTAACTTTCAAATTACAACACAAGACAATAGCACTGATTGGAAGACTTGTACTATACAAGTGCTACGTAAGTGTTCAGGTCTGCAGGTAAAAACAAAAACCTGACCTCCCCTCACTTGCAAGATGCCTCAGAAATGGCACCCAGGTTAATTGCGTATCAAGATATAACTTCTCCCCAAGGTTATTTCCTATCCCCACCCACAAAAGAAAACAGATTACAACATGAAAGAGATCTCAAGCTCACTTACCACACAGTTGAAGCAGGCAGTAGTACATCTCATCTCGATCACATTCAAACAGATTTTGAGTTAATTCTACCAAATGCTCCAAAGTTTCCATCTTTCAAAAGAAAGAAGGAAGAATACAGTTATACCTCAGCCAAACAATTATTTTTCTATGCGCACAAACAGAGATACATAGATAGCATGTGTGCATTCAGCTAAAATAATATTTCTGTTTAAGTACACACCAGCATTTACACCAAACATTAAGTTCACCTCATCAGCCTGTCACATGTCCTTTCACAAACATAAAAGTCAAGCGAGGAAATATTTCAAAACAATTTTTCCTGGAATATAATGACAGTTCCACAGAAGACATCATATGAGTCATATACCTGATTATTTGATATACACTTTTTTGCAAACCACTGCAATCTTCCAGAGTGTGCTCTCAAGCCAGGAGTCTGTAAGATATTTCCACAAGAAGAAACACATTACTTCACATAGAACATTCTAAGGAAAAGTAAACATAATACATGTATTCATAATAAAAGTTCACGGCTTTTGTTTGAACTCCATTTGGTACAGACTACCACATTGTACCTTCTCAGCACCACTGAGAAGTAGTTCTTCCACTTAAATAAACTCTTAAAAAAAGACAGGAAAAGTCAAAATTCTTAAAGAAACATGTTACAAGCACTCCAGGACTCATGTCCAACATATATAAAACAAGTTAGAGAAAAAAAAAAGTGTGCAAAGCATCCATCATTTTTACATCTTACCCTTTCCTCCCATAGAGTACATGGATTTATTTGCTTTACACTATCTCATTTTAGCAAAAAGATCATTTAAAGAGAGGACTTGGCTTTCATTTCAGGTGTCTAGATTCACATTAATACAGCTCAAAGTAATTCCAAGGAAATGTCTTTTCACCCCTACAGAGAAACATGTTTTGACTCTTGAAGTCTTTTACCTGTTAATATTATAAGAAATCTCTACTGTTTAAATGTGAAGTGTAACTTCCAAAATTTTAATGCTACTTTGCATAGAAGAGGCAATTTGAATAAAAAGCTCTGAGAAATATTAAGTCTCAGTTCAAAAACAGTGGAAACATTACCATTGAAAAGGCAATTTACCAATGCCCTTAAATACAAATACTTTCCTTTTCCCATATTCTCCAATTGCAGAATTATTACCGTTGCATCTTTCTGAAATAATTCAGCATACACCAGAAAACCAGCATACAAAACTTCAATCAAAACTGTTAAAATTTGCTAAATACATAAGAAACAGTGTTCTGCAGAGTAAATCTTAGGTCATATAATCCTGCCCATCACCCAAACCATTTTATGCAGTCATTGTGAGGTTTTGCAAAAAATAGGACACTAACTCCACAGATCCTCAACATGGAGCATCTCTATGTGTTTAGCTGTACTAAAAAATAGTCTCCACCCAAGAGGTTACATGCTTTTTTCCCAATTGATTGTTTGTTCAGTTTTGTCCTCCCCACAGTTATTTATATTTATAGGTACCTGTTCAGTGTTTTTTAAGATATACAAGCAGTTTCACATAAAATATGCTTAAAACTAAGTAAAGAGTTAACATCTTACACAACAGGCTCTTGATACACAACAGGCTCTTGAAAATGAAAAAGAAAAAAGTATGTTGCCTGCATTTGTAGCTAATCCTCTTTAGGACATGGTAAAATTCAAATGCTGAATTCACTTACAACTTCCAATATCATTGCTGATCCGAATGCCAATGAACTCAACAGCTCCAAACCTACAAACTTTTTATAGTAAATCCTTTTCTGTTCAGAAATGATTGATGTGTCTGTCACTACAAGGACAGCTGAGTTATACAACAGATATCCTTGTGTTTCATTTTGAAATTGAGAAGTGTTTTCACATACTGCAGGTCTCAATCATCAAAAGAACATCTAGGTCAGATTAACTAAATCTCCAGGGCTTGCCTGATAGTCCATATTTGTAGCTTATCCCTTACAATCTTAGGGAATTTTAAACATTGCATTTAGCAACAAGCAGTCTTTCTACAATACAGTAGACTAAAATACAGAACAAAAAATGCATGTAATAAAACAAAAAAATTAGGAAAAACTGTTACTCTAATTACTCTTCCAAATTCCCATTTACAATTTTGATCTTGCTTGTTTCAATGGACTTAAAAAAAAAAAAAAACCTGTTACTGAGTCTTAAAGTATTTTTGTGGGTTTTGCTTTTTGTTTTTTCCTTTTGAGATTCTCAAGCAATTCATACAGCATCTAAACTAAACATGGAGGCTTTCTGGTTTTTACATTCTCTTAGAATATAAAACAGTTTTACTGTACCAAACCAAAGCTTGTTATCCTCTCCCTAACACACTGAATATAGGAGAATACAAAATGGCAGAAAACACAGCAGTACTTTCCCTTCAGTGCTCTTCCACTCTCCAACTACCCGAGGTTTAGTGGATCACAGTGTTTCTAATAAGTGGTTTCTTTTCCATGAGTTTTTCTGGATGCTCCTGGAACACCATAGATCTTTTGGCAAAGGGCTGCCTCCACTACTTTCTGCTGAAAACAACCGAAATGCTACCACTTTTTGTTTGTTTTCAGTCTAACTTCTACTAGCTTCATTGGAAACCTCCAGATTTTGCATTAGAAGATGATCCACAATTGATTTTTCTTTATCTTCTCAATTTCATATAATTTAATGGTAGTATTTAAATAATTCCCAGTTTCACTGTTCCTTCTCTAGGCTAAGCAGAACTCACCTACTTCATATCTCCTACAGAAACCAGTCCATACTCTTATCAACTTTGTTACTATCTTTCTGAGGTTCAGCTTAAACGTGGTGTGATTCTTGGGGCGTCCTGTGCAGGGCCAGGAGTTGGACTCAATGATCCTGATGGGTCCCTTCCAACTCAGCATATTCCACGTTTCTACAATAATTATACTACACTTATACCTATATCAATTTATTTACTGATTCTGTACCTTCACACACAGAAAGGAAAACTAGCCAGAAAGGGAAAAAATATGCTGCATCTTTGGAAGAGCTCTTGTCAAGCAGCACTCAAAAATCATGTAAATGCAATGATCCCAATGCTTTAAAAGCATTTGATTTGTTCTCCTCCTTCCTAGAACCAGTCGCTTCAGACAGGTGATTGAAGGAGTCCAATCGCCACATTTTCTGTACTAACATTTTTATTTGAGGTAATTTCTACCTCTTATAGCTGAAAGAAAACAGACTATCTGCGAAAATACTGACCTGTCAGAGAGGAATCTATTAGATGTTTTTCTAGATTTTTAGATAATGATAGAAACATTCAAATTCTGTTTACATTAGCAATCTGTAACTGTTACAGCCAAAAGAGCAACAGTACTTTTTTACTTTCAAAAAAACTCTTCTAACAAAAAAGTTAAATAATTTACAGAAGACACACAGAAATATTTGTTTACTTCTCTCTACTTGCCTAAACCAAACTTTTTCTCTTTACACACAAAACTTACTTAGAGAGAAAACCCACAAGAGGCAACTTACAGACCAGAAACCCTATATCTTGTTCAAAAAGATGACTTTCGGGAAACTAGGAGCTGAATCCATCCCCTAACAGTGCCACTTTTGCTCCAGTTGGCTTAGGTTGCATAATTATTTGAAAGCCAGCAGAAGCATTTTTTCATTTGGCATATACATGACACGAGATGGAAGACTTCTCTTTTAACATTCCAATACTGCACTCTCACAAATTACTACCGTGCACTGTTTGGCAAAATAACTCTTACATATACCGGTCAACTTACTCTGGCCCTTCTTCATGTAACTTCACTGTGAATAACACACCAATTCCAACCATTAGAGTTTAACTCTGACCTCCTTAACTAATTTATGTTTTCTTCAAAATCCCTGTATTTTCTCAGCAAAGTTCATTCTTTTCTTAGGGAAACAGTTCTACTATAATCACCAATTCAAACATATTGGAAGCAAACAGCCAAATTGCACTTTTTAATGATATTCTTTGGAAGGCTAGATCCATTCATTCCTCTCTTTGCAGTTGAAAAAGTCAGTAATACTAAGAGACAGCTAATGCTGCTGAAGGAAGAAGAACATTTCATGAAGAGTTACATCAACAGCCATAACAGACTTATGCTACCAGTACCAGAACCAGTTACTGAGATTTAAATGCCAAAGCAATGTCTTGCAAGAAAATGCATTACTTCTTGGAACAGACAGCCTTGAACAGACAGCTATAAGAACTGATGTATGTCATTTCTAACAGCTCTCCCTAACATAAGCATCAGTGAAAACAGAACATTTGATGGGAAGTTCTTAATTTAAAGGCAGATTTTTCCCTGATTCCACAAAAATGCCTATGAAAATCTCAAAAATTCCAGGCAGCTTCAACAAAGCCGGGGATATTCTTGCATGGCAGTTTACTTGAACAAAGTTTTTTACAACATAAACACTGTATGTTTTGCTTGAATCTTCCCCTTTGTTAAAACTCTCAGCAAAAGTCTTCACTTCTACTAAGCAGTATGTGTACTTCTTAATCAGAAGTTAGAAGAACACACAGGTACAAAATTCCTATACCTTATGTAGCCATCTTAGTCTAGTCCTAGATAAGATGGAATTATGCTACTCTTTTGTTATGTTTTTTCCTCTTATTAAACACTCCTTCACCTTCAAATAGCAATGCATTAGTTTTCAAAAAATACACATTAAAACATTTATTTTTTAAAAAAATAATCTTCGAGTTCATACGCATGAAAGTATACTGCTTTGTTCTATTTCTCACATTATAAAATTTATAGCAAAATATAAGTGAAGTATCATAGTGGGATACACAGAAAAAGAGAGAGTTGGTTATCAGCTCTGAACATACCAAATAATATGCAATAGTCCAGAAGTTTACCGAAGATCCAGCTTTGGAGATGGAGGGATCTATATAATCTATGCATCAAAAAGCAACTTTCTGGTTGCAATCATATCAGCTCTCTAATAAACTATTTTAGTTCCCTTCTAGTTCAGCTTTTCTTTAAGTTTTGTACTATCAGGATGACATAAGAGCTACAGCTGTATATGGCTGGCAATGGAAGCAGTACTTTTTCTAGAAGTTCATTTCCCACTTTGAAAGAAGTTTAGTTGTCATGGATTTAAAAAATGGTTTCTTCGATGACAGCATAGAAAGATCCCTCACTCACTTTACTCTTTAAAAGAAAAAGAAAACCTTGCAAACTGTTCACAACCACAATGGGATTTCTCTAAAAAATTAATCATTCCTTTTGTTCTTTGTAAGCAATTTTGACCAGAAGCAAATATGACTAAACACACCACAAGCCCTGTAATATTGATGTCTTTGACAAGAAACTCATCTGAAATATCTGGACACTTGTTCAACTTTCTGGGCAAGGGCTAACTGTATGAAAGCCCGAATACAATTATAAATATACCTTCAATATAACTACTTTTCATGTTTGATGAGGGTAAGTACTTTAATGCAGTATTGAAGTATTAAAACTTATGAGTTGCTCCACTGCAAGTCATGCGTGTATTTGATATTTTATTTGCACTACCAGATATCTAATGAAAGACAAAGGGACACATGTCTACATACCTACACTCCTTAACTCTCCTGTTATGAATGATTAGATTTCAGGTTCATGCCCCTTTCCACCTATCCTACAATTACCCAAGATAGCAAACAGTCTAGTTCTATTACGTTAATTTTTACATAAAAAGAAGTAGTTCACAAAAAGAAAATACCAAGCTTACAGTCTCCAGTGGGAAAGTTTTTACTGTTTGTGGGGTTTTTTCCTGAAGTATGTATTTGCCTTAAAACTTCTGTCAGCTTCACAGTTCATTGACTTTACCAATACAATTAGTATCTGTTGAGTAAATACTCATGACTTAATTTATTTCACTTGAAAGAGACATATGTGCTACTTCATGTTAGGCAAACATTGAGAAAAATGTAAGGCAACTTGATTATTTTCCAAAACTAGTAAAATAAAAATAGGAAAGAGGTTTACAACTTAATCATTACTCATGACAACTGGGATTGATGTATGTTTAATCACTATTGGAATGTTCTACATTTACCAGTAAGATTTCCAAGATAAATTAGGCAGTGAAGTATTATTATTAGGCAATAAGAGATCTTCACAACAATAATCACACTGGAAGAAAAGGTGACATAAAAAACATGCAAAAACCCTGCTCAAAACAAAATCATCAAGAATATCCTAGACTCCAAACAGAGCAAAAATTTGCACTGGGTCTTGAAATGTGGTTTTATGTTGTATGATGAATGAAAAAAGCATTATAAATCTCTTCCTTCTAATAGAAAGTCCCTGGAGCTAAGAAAAGCAGCACAGCTCTTGCCATGATCCCACATTCTGAAGACATTACCCTCTCTCTTTCTGAAGGAATTTTTTCAGTAGTCATCTCCTTACCAAATTTACTTATTTGAAACATATTCCTTTTCTTGAAGAGAGCAATACTTAAGAACTTCTAAATAATGTGCACTGAACTAGTAAGCACCCTTTTTTTTATTTAACCCACATACGTGCATGGACACACAATCCAAGTTCACTAATGACTAACTCTATTGGAGTCTAGTTTCAGAAGGAGAAGTAATGCTTTTCTTGGGGTTCCAGGACTCAATAATAAGAAAAAAATTTTTTTTTTCTTGTAATTATAGGGTTTGTATGCCTAAAAGCTCTTCAGCCTTTTTCCTCCCTCTCAGTTGTATACAGTTACTCTAATAAAAGCTATTACACCCCCTACAAACTATCCCTAAATCTCAGACCACTGTTACACAAACATTTAAATTTTGTTTTAATCATCTCCACTCTTTTCTCAACAGGACCAAAAATAAGTCTTTGTAGGTAAATTCAGACACTAGATATAACCATCATTAAATTACACATAAACACCCCCCCCTAAATCCTGCTGTCACAAATCAAGAAAGCATCTTCTACTGATAGTTTATCTCCAGCATAAAATCAGCAAGACTCAATTTTATGATGTAGACTCTTAAAAAAAGCAATCTGGATGAAAGAAGGTTGTAATCTCTCAATATCAAGTAGAAATATTCTCATTGTTTTTATGGTAGATTAAATCCAATGGCAACTGGTATCTTGAGGTCTGCTGACACTGGATGTCACAATTCTTTGCTTAAATCTATTTACCTCCTAAATTAACCTGACATCTGTTGATAGATATATTCCTGTTCACTATACTCACCCAAACCAGTCCTTTTGTCAGGTCTCAGATTTCAGCAGCAAATGCCTTTTCCTGCATTTATTCACATCGGAACACATTTCATTGAACTATTTTACATTTGTCCCTCAATTCTTCACATAAATGTCTTGAGATATGTGGGATATGGTATGATATATTTAACTATTAAATATAAATGACATATTTAATATGAGAGCAGAAGATGAAGACAGTATCACACTTAATTAAAATCTGGTTAAAAGAATTCTGAAGCCATGCACTATCCCTTGTCATTTTCAAGGCAGGTTCCTCTAGTGGTAGCAAACTGTACAGGTTGATCTGAAAAATTTTGCCATAGAATTCTGAGATCTTTCCTTATATTCCAAGTACAGTAATCCTCTTAGCCTTCAATTCCAGTAAAACCAAAACCAGAGCAGAAACGAGAGCTTTTACTCTTTCATTGAAGTAACAAATTAACAGCTGATGTGATTTGATCTAGAAAGATTTCAAGAAGTTATCTCTCAGACAACACAAAGACAGTCCAACATTGCTACCAACCCATAGTTCCTGTTGGAGGAGTCCATAAGCACTCAACTAAAAATGCAAGTAAGCTGTTATCTTTCTAAATGTGGGCCTTATTTGGTGAAGTATTTCATATAAAGTGCAATGATTTTATCAATACAGTGCAGAAATGGATTTAACACCAGTTTTAAACCTTGCATACTTAGTCACAGGTGTGCAGTGTTCATTTCTACTCCATGAAAACATGGTTTAGACTTCTGCTAAGCAGATTTATAGACGAGTTTGCTTGAACCTCTGCTGCAAGACTGTTACAGCACTGAATGATATATAAATCTTCTAACTCTACCAGAAAGGGCCAAGAGTGGACATGGGCTTCATTACACATAGATTAAGCAAGTATTTTAATAGCTGCATCCAGCATGAATAAATGTATTCAACCATCATTCGTGTAACACAGCTGCAAATACAAGATCTTGGTGCAAAACTCAAGAGATTAAAAAAAAATTAAAACCGAATGAAAATGATGGACATCAACTGTACTTTAACTACTTCAGGAAGTGAAATCTTTAAACCTCCGTGCAGCATGAAAACAATAGAACAAAGTAACAGGTGACAGGAAGAGTAAACAAATTCCCCTAAGGTGGTGTAACATTTCCTTTTTCATTCCTACTCTCCTGGATGACCTTCAAATTAGTACAGCTCTTAACCACGAGCTCTATTAGGTTAATAAAGTGACA
Source organism: Chiroxiphia lanceolata (assembly GCF_009829145.1). Classification (NCBI taxonomy): domain Eukaryota; kingdom Metazoa; phylum Chordata; class Aves; order Passeriformes; family Pipridae; genus Chiroxiphia; species Chiroxiphia lanceolata. The sequence continues at coordinate 26,292,873 of NC_045639.1, forward strand.
GTCAATAACTGAGTAAACACAAGGGATTTTCAATTGTCCAGTACTGCAATCAGGTAAGATTGGAGAGATCTGGGGGACTAGGGTCTAGAAAATTCTCTTATCATTTATACAGCAGACAAAGAATACTAGGTCAAGCAATTCTAGATTCTCTGATCTACTACCTGGAGCAAAAAATAATTACACAATATCTCCCTCCAGGAGGAAATTTGATTAAATACTTTTGAAGTAAGACAACATTCAGGCAAAGCAAATATTTTTCTAGAGGGTACTTTTCCCTTAATCCCATTCATTGAAAATCCATATCCCTTTCTTTTAGTCTACATTAGTTTTAATGTAGTTTATTTTAGTTAAAGCCAAAACACACTTAGTTTTCCCTCTTTTTCTTTTTTTTTAATGGAAAAAAAAAAATTCAAGGACAAAAGGCAATTAAGCTGCCTTTCCAAGCAAGGGAAAAATCCTAAGTAGCCAGGGCTAGATTTGATGACACAGAAGTCATACTATGCCAATCCAAGAGAAAGCAAGTTAGTATGTGACCTTGTGGTAAGACAGATAGATGTGCCAACTTTGTTTTGACAGGATCATCTTTGACGGACTCAAGACAAAAGCTCACTTATCAGTTGAACTGCACTTAAGAAGACTAAATCATGCATTGATGTACTACAGCACCCAGTGGTAGAACTTGTTTCCAGTGTAAAGCAAAATAGCATCTACCAGCACATCCATCTACCACAGCATGACTTCAAGGGTTCAGGAATCTCCAGGCACAGCTAGAATAAAATAGACTTACATTTCACAGAGCAGCCAAGGCTACCTTATTTGGAGCCATTGCCTCTGAGAGCACAGACTTTCAAAAGCTTAACAAGGCAGTCCAGCAGCGCTATCATACAAACTGTGATGCCTCAGAAACTGCATTTCCCCCCACAGTCTTCTCAATCACAGCTTCTCTTCCAGTCAGCATTGCTTCAGAAGACACTTGCACTGCCAAACTACTACATGCTTCAGTCTGGTTGTTCTAGCACTGGTCAGATGCATTCTTGGCCTCATCTCCTTTCTATTCCCCTTTCCTTCTTTTGTACTATCGTTCTCCACTTAGTCTTGCTGTTCTTCCAGCAAGGAGATGAGCCCCAAAGCTCTCAGCTTTCTTGCTATTTCCCAAAACACAAGTTTATATATATGCATTCACAATACATCTGTGGCCAGATAATGGAACATTCACAACTCTGACCTGATTTTTATAATCTCACTCAAATCTTACCCTTCTTTCTTTCCCAGTATTGCCACCCGCTCACATTTTACCAAAGATTTGAGATTTAAGAGTTATTTTCTCATTGCTAGGGCTTTGAGTTTCAAGGTTTTCAAAGCAGCACTTGTCACTAAATTCCACATAACCGCCTCAAGTACCTCTGATTTCTAAAAATAGTCAGAGCAAGCAGAGGCAGTGGTCTCCAGTGAGTAACACTCCATTTAAGCAACCATATCCTTTCAGGTTTTCATATCCTTAGCTCCTAAGGAAATTTTTTGCCAGCTTCATTACTACCCTTGTAGATACTCTTCATTAATTCCGCAGATACTTTCAAAACAAACAATATCATTAAAACCAAGTGACCGCCATAATCAGCAATATTTGATGAAAGTACATGCTGAAAGGTAATCTATGCAACAGCATCTGAAAAGCTTATTTCATAAGCAAAGAAAATAGAAAAACTATCTGAGATGACCATCAAGAGAAGTAATTTAGTAACAAAACCCACTGGACTAGAGAAAAGGATACACATACGCCCTGTACTCCATCTTCCGCATTACACTGATTAGGGCTTTGATTTCCCAATGAACAAAAAAGTAAATAGGAACTTCCCTAAGGTTTAAAACAATAAAATTTCCTTCTTCAGCAAATATAAATTTTAAGATTTCTACCCTCCCCTTGTGAAAAAAACTGCTTTGAAAATACTTCACATATTGTTATGTAACACAACCATATTGAAAATATAATGCATTATATAGTAATCGATTTTGTGCCACTTTATCCACTGGTAAAATACATTCATACTATTCCTAGCTAAATTCCTATACTACTAATAATTCCAGATTTTAAAACAGCTTTTCCTGAACAGCATATACAAAGCTATAATTCATACTTCGTAGAAGTTAGGTAAAAGTAAGAAAACCTACTTTAAATAGCTTAAAAGTCAGGAAAACTTCCATTTAATCTCCAGGTATTTGATGCTTAAGCATCTGTGGTTACTAAAACTTATGATCCATTACCAAATACTGAATATCTGCAAAGATAATTTGGTACCTATTAAGAGAATGACAAAAGTTTCAAAGCCCCGCAAATTTGATAACTTCCTTACTTTCCTATTCATGATTACTGAGCTCCAGACACCAATATAAATTTTGAGAAATTAAATGCCAGTATCAAAGAAAGAGCTGCTAAATCACGTGAAGTTACAGTTTTACTCATTTAGCTTTAATTTTACTTCCAAATCTCAGATTTTATCCTTTTACCTCCTATATGCTTTAATCACTGCAAAAAGAACTCAACTCCTCAGTATCATCTACTGTCAGATACTGATATTTTTTTTCTCCTTGTGTATTATGAGAATTTGTGCTCCAAAAAACCCTCTCAGAATAGAAATATCAATGCTTTAGCACTGTGCTTAGCAGTTTCCCTTCAGCCACAGCAGGACAGTATTGTTCCACCACAGACAAACAAGTAGATCTTCAGTTAAGATTTTTCAAATGCTAGAATTCTATTAGACAATTCAAGTAGGGATAACTGGTATTTCAAATACTCTAAGGGCAATTAGGAGAACAAGCATTCTTTGTCTTAGGAAAGAAAAGACAAAAAGAGTTGTGTATGCACATAATACAAAAACGTTGAGGACAAAGTATTACTTTTTCTGCAAGATGCCTCCTGCCATACATTAGCTGGAAAACTTATGCAGCATTTTAAAAACATACAACTGTGTTAAGAAGAAAAATAATCATAATCTGGACAGACTCTGCAGCTGCCCCTTTGACTTATCAATTTCAGTAAGCACAATTTCAATCAAGTCTAGATAAAATATACTAATCCTAAATAGACCAAGTTTGTCACCTACCACTTCCTATAAGCTGCTTACTATCCTGAAAAAGGGAGAGAGAGAAGAAATGCTAAATTAAATGCCAAACAGTAGCAGACAGCACTTGTTTGGCTGATTAACTTGTAGACAAGCATTACAAATAAATCTGAGCATGGTCTGCAGCAAATTAAATTCCAGTGCTTTTAAGAACAAAGAATTCCTTCGGAAAGAGGATTAGCAACTTTACACCCAGGAATGCCAGTTTAATTTAATTGTTCCACAATCCGATATTTAATATGCAAATATCATTTTGATATAAAAGAGCAAATTTGAAAAAGTGAGGAAACAATTTCAACATACAAGACAACTGTCTCTCTTCTGAACTGTAATTATACAAAATAAAGCTGGTCAAGGTTTTTTTATTACTGGAATTGAATTCTATTAACATGAATCAGAACAAGTCTAATTAAAGGTTAAAAACTTTAAATGTTTCTAATTAAGAGTCTAAATAGCTGCACGATTAGAGTACTATAGTTAAAATCCCACCTCAATGACCTTCCTGGCCTCTTTGTATTTTCCTGTTTGCAAGAAGGCAAAGAAGAGATCATAAAGAGCCATCATGTCACCATATTCTCTGCTTATAAAATCTGAAACTAAAGAGAAAATAAACCTTGTTAATTTACTAAACATATTGATGCATTTTAATATTTATGTCAGACATTCCTAATACCAATATTTTCCAAGTCTCAAAAAACTCCAAGAATAAGCTATAGGAAGATAAATTTTGAAACATACGGAATGATTACAACAAATGACACAATTTGTTGAAGCTTTGTGCTTGAGCATATTAAAAATGGTTTTGTTTATCTGCACTACATTTTGAACTACATTCAACAAAACAGACAAGACTACATATTGGCACACTCTGCTCATAGAAAATGAGGATATTAGGTTTCTGAAATGCACAACAATTTGAAAAACAGGTATGTTGCTTCAATGCTGTATTATACAAACATCAGAGTTGTTCTACATTTAAAATCATAATCAATTTCTTAATCTGAAGAAAAGTTATACATAAAAATGCAAACAATTTTTTTCTTTCATTTGAAAGAAATTATACACAAGTCCTGGAAGAAAAGCCTCCGGAAAACACTTCATACAACCAGACAGCATTTGACTACATGAAACTAACCCTTTTGTAGAAGATCAGCATCTCCTTTTTCTACCAGTCTACAGTAGATGTTATGAAGTTGAAGAATTTTACCATACTTCTTATAACAGTTGATTAAAGCTTCCAGAGCTGCAGGCATGTCATCCCTTGTGGAACAAAACAAAACAAGAATAAAAACAGACATTCTGATCAGAAGTAACACATGCTGAAGCCACTTTAATCTTTATAATGTCATAGAAAATTCATTTAGCAGTCTCTATATAATTCGAGTGTGTATTCTCCCCCTTGACTAGATAATTTTTGATTGCATGACCACTGTTCACTACAAAGGTGTAAATGGTCCTCATCATCAGACACACTTTATTTTTGAAGTAATATTCTTAAGTTCTGCTAGGTACTATCTTGACTAAACCCAAATTCCACGGAAATTTCACTTTTTGTTTCAGAGTTCTATTTTTCTTGCTTGTAATACTGTGCACGCTATATTATATCCAAATATCTCTGTTTAGACATTTTCAATTTCTAAGCTCTTTACAATTTTTCCACAGCATTATTGTTTCAATACAGATCTCCAGAATTAACTAAGATAACCACAGCTCTTTAGATTGCTTTATACTTGTTCTATGCCTTAACAGACTGGCTATAAATCATATGTTGACTTCCACTTCAACACAATGGAAGGGCTAACATTTTTCCATTCTACATGAAGGTCAGAGTGCAGTGGATATTTTCTGCTAAAAGTATAATTTTTGCAATTAATTCAACAATATATTAAGATATCAAAATGTATTTTATGCTGACCTAACCACACCACAGTATATATTCATGTACTAGTAAATCAGTGCAGAACATGCTGACTTCCTTAAATGCACTTACTCAGGAGCCTTTAGGCAGCAAGTGCAAGTAACACGTAATAGTTCCATTTTTGATACCCCAGCCCTTCGCTGAATTTTACCGTATGTATACATTATTAACACCTTCAGAAGTGTACACAGTTAAAATGCAAAACTGAAAAGTCATAGAAACAATCACATCTGGAACTTTTAACAACAAATATGAATTAATGTTCTATACTGTGCAACTGACAGTACTTAATCATCTGCTGCAGACCATTCTTCAAAGGATTACAACCCAGTCAAAACCAGAACAAAATAAAACAAAAAATCCACCTAAAACAAGAGAGAGAGAAAAAAATCTTTTTCTTTAAATATCACTTTACAGCAGCAGCTGAAGGCTATAATAAAACTAAATAATGATTTAACATTCCTGAAGTAACTTTATTATTGATCAACAGAACCTTATTGAAATAAGATATTATTGTTAAACAAGTCCAATTCAGATGTCCTCTCCTTACATCACATTTCTTGTGCAGCACAGATTTTGCTTTTTTCAAAGAATGAACTATCTAGACTACTATGTACTACTTCAATAATCTAGGTTAGTATTTCAAAAATTTTTAAGAGTAAAATACAGGAAGAATTAATTTTGTTCAGAAATGCTGGCATTCTTAAAAAGAACCTAAGATGATGGATTTCTACCTTATCCCCCTTACTGAGCCCTGTTTACAGTGCATCTTCTGGCACCCCATGGAGTCATTTGAATTTTTGTCATTTGGGGTGAAGACTAAATTACAGGTTAATTTCAAAACTGCAAGTAGATGTTTCAGGCTAGATTACTGTCATAAAAGAGAAATACTATGGTAGTTACCATAGTCAGATATAAAGATTTATGTAATCAGTATTTTTCTTCTGCTTTAGATGCAAGTTCAGTTAACATCTAAAAAAACCCAGTTTTACAGAAAACTACTCAATTTCTAGGGAGGCACAACAACATTTATACATTTAAATTAAAGTTTTCAGTGATAAATCTAGCTTTTCAGACTGATGCTCAAACAGCCATAGTATTATCTCGGCTGTATTCCTAAAGGATCAAAGTGACTGTTTTTAGGTCAAACCTATCAATAAATGAATGACTAATTGGAATGTCATTCAAACAGTAATACTAAGAGTTTTCTAGTCTCTAAATGTATACTTCTGAAGGCAATAATACTGCACACATAGAGAAAAAAAGTCAGCAAAGACCTGAGACAACAAAAATGGAAATATTGTACTTGTTACTGGTACTGCTCAGAGAGGCTGAATAAGTCTGTCTTTAAGGAGGTCGGTATCATATACACTGATTTACACACAATTGTTTTGAATCTATCAAAATCAGATATATTTGTTTAGTTGCATTTCATCAACCAACCAGTCACCCACAGCTTACTAGAAGACAGGGTTTATAAAACAGATACACGCTAAAACTGGCAAGAGACAAATATAAAACAACAAATGACGGAGAAGTTCAGACTCTACAAACAAATTGTTTGTATCACCACTGCAAAGGAAAAATGATCAAGCTTATGCTAGTACTTGAACTTGTACAATTTGTTCAACAGCGTGCAGTATTTTTTAATTGTCACAAACTGCATTTAATTCCAAGTACCAGCAGCTACTTTTGTAAGCAGTTTTTACAGTCCTGTTAGAAAACGAAAATCAGGAACTCACTGTAGGCTTCAAATTTCAAGTAGAGGTAACATTTTAGTGAGTTTCTTGTTACGGCTAACTTTAAAAAAATAGAACTGCACAAAAAACTGCATTAAAAGCCTGGTCCAAAATTACTATTCAATTAATACGGATCAAGTCAAAAAAGTAATAAAGCCCATACACTCATAGGCATGTTGGAAAAATCTGATTTCTGGTGTCAGTTTGGAATAAACAGTATTTAAAATGTGAACACAGATGATCCACGCTTCATTTTGAGTTGGTCAGATTACTACAGCTTTAAGTCACTCAAAAATACTATCTGTTCAGGACTAATACCTGTTCCACTTAAAGATTAGGTGTATTTTTCCAGTACATTGAAACTTGTTCTTTTAAAAACGAACATATACTGTTATTTTTGAATGACAGAAGGAGCCTCAGCCATCACTACATTATGCTTGGCCCTTATGCAGTCCCAGAAGAGTACTACTTTGGCTATTTTTCAGCTAAATTGATGCTCAGGTTAAGATATCAAGTTATTTGATTCTTTTGGTTTCTGTTTAGGAGGTTCATAAAGTCCCAAGATATGGGTCCAATTTTACAAAATATTTGTGGGGGCAATTTTAATCACACAAAACTATCTGACGAGCCAAAATTACTCAGATGTCAAGAGTTTCTGCAAAACGCACCGTAGCAGGACTGGCTATAATGTGCATGGATATGTCAGTCCCCTTTAATTTCCACAAGCCACTCTCCTCTTGCTTCAAGAATGTAGCACTAAATCTAACCCTTTTACTTGTAATAAACAACTTTCCCAACCAGAGAGTCTGCCTGATAAAAATAAGACTCCAAATATTGATTTTAATTGGAATGAAGTGCTGCAACATTATGCATAAAGCTTTAGTGAAGTGGCAATTTACCTAAGGGGTTTACTGATTGAAAAGCTCTCAAACCTGAAATCACTAGAGAGGTAGAAAGAAAAAAGGGACTCTCTGGGGTGGGGGTGGAGGGTAGCCTGGTAAAACAAATCCCTCTCTACAAATCTGAAGCAGATGTTAGTGTAGAGGGAAGTCAATTCAGCAAGGTGCAATCAGCTTTACAAAAATTATTCTGTTAAAAGAGAACAGGCTCTTGATAGAGCTAAATGTGTTTCTGTTCATCTGCTATACTAAGGAATCTTCAAGGAGACTGGTGTTGCAATTACAACTAATCCTCCCCAAAAAATTAACTGTGTTGAAGGCTTTGTAATTTCCCTAGGTACAATTTAGCTGTCACTTACTTTAAAATTTACTCAAACATGCGTTCGGAACAGCACTAACTTCACATGTCAAGTGCTTTCCAGCCAATTGAGTCTAAACTGGAAGTCGGTGTTAAACAACTGAATGATTAGACAAGATAGCTCATTTCCCTGCTCTTTTGTTCAGAATAAAATGCCACATTTACATTATCAGACTCAACAGGATTTTCTGACAGAAGGAGAAAAAACCCTAGTGAACACTGTCCATAGCAAGCACATGAAGCCTGTCATTTACCAATCATCCTTCAAAAAGCAATAGCCATGAATGTAACTTAATTACGACCCAATGATCCTTGACGAAAAATCATCTTATCACTGTCCTGTCCCCATAGGGCAAATGAGACACTTTTGTCCTTTGGCACTGATGATGCTAAATTCCTAATTGCAATAATGGAGTAAGAGAGCCAAACATCCCTAATTTCGTTGCAACACGTAAAGGGTTTTAATACAAATATTTGAAATAAAGCCGCTAAAAATTAGAAAAAAAACCTCTCCCCACTAGAGATATTTTTCCCCCACTAAAAATACCACTTAGTTTAAAATTATGCTGTTTTAAAAAGTGCATTTAAAAGTCAAATAACTTGTGCCACTGAATGATCTCAACCAAAACCATAAGTGAATTTCACTCCATGAAAACAACAGAAGAAAAATTGTCAAGGCACTGCATTCATGCTCTATCTACTACATAAGAAACTAATCAAAATGGGTTTATATAAGATTAATGACAAACAAGCCAACAACGCTTTACCAGACAACACTGTATTAAAATACACTAACCTATTTTAAAGAAAAACAATCCAACTATAGCCTTTTGATCATTTAATATACAGATATTAACTGTTTGTGTTTCCTGACTTAAAACTACAAAATACTTTGTTCATATGGTCTGTAACAATGTTTTCACAGTTTATCTGCAAGTTTTCTTCCCTCTGCTTAAGAACATTTCTGATATAGGGAATTAGTAAATTTTAACCTTGAAAATGTTTTGTTTCTTTTCTCAAAGGTGATATTATTCAAGGAGAACAGAAACAAATCTATGTTAATGAAAAAACAGGAACCATATCAAGGTTTTAAGGTATGCATTCCTGTTTTTAGTTGCACAAAAAGTTGGCTCGTGCAGTTTTCTTGGAGGAAAGAAAAAAAGCAACAGTAGTTCATCTGTCAATTTATCATCCTGTAAATAGGTATTATCCAAATTGTATAGGACAGGAACAGCTTCACAAACCTCTTCAGCAAAACTGTTCATGTTCAAATAGGTTTTCCCTGAGAGCTGGCAGAGGATGTAAGCCAAAAGTACAAACCTTAAAATCTTAAGAACTTTTACATGGTGAAGGTAACACAAGCTTTTCTAATTATTAGCAGCTGGAAGAACCAGTTCAAAAGTAAGACGTATTTTAAGAAGAAGTACAAGCTCTTTACATCCTTGCAGATTTTAGAAACTAGGATTTTTGTCATATGGTCCAGGGGAGGTTTATCACCTTGAATGACAGACCAAGATTGTGGTTTGTCCCATCTTGAGAAACTGGTAAAGGTCATAAATAAAAATCAACACAATTTAAAGCAGGGGGGTAGTTCCCCTTACTCAGGGTCAAAAAACCCCCAAGGTAAGTCTGAGTTCTCTCTCTAGTTACTTCAGTTAAATATTTCTCAAAATATTAAAGGTAAAATGTACAATACTAGATTTTGTTAGTTTTTGTCAAGTTACGTGTCCATCATCAACATTATTTTCTTTTCCATGTTCTGCTGCAAATTGTCATGTTTAACATGCACTAGGACTTAAAAATTTCAGAATATTCAGGACTGGAGAAAAGGAATAGATGAAAACATTTTACACCTACAATTGTAATCTCCAAAAGCAAATCACAGATTACTTTACAAGCAACTAAAAAGTTTGAAATAAATTAAGAACACAAAACACTAGCAAAACCACTGCTGTGGAACGTTAAAAAATATCCCAGAGCTAATTTCAGAGGCATGTTGATGACCTGCAGCTAAATGACAGCATTTCAGCATGATACTTGAGCTGTAGGATGGTAAACAGTAAGCACTACTGCTGAAAGAAACGACTAACATGTATTACACGTATTTCAGTCACTCATAACTTTCAAAAAAAAAAAAAAACCAAACAAAAAAACCCACAGGAACAAAATCCCAGTGAAATGCAGTTATTCCTCCCAAGCAAATTATGCAGAAAAAAGTTTCCCATTTTTGTCTACCACTGAAGAGGAATCAGTCTCTCCACCCAAAAGGTAGCAAAAAACCCACAGGAAATGAGCTTATTTTGCACTGGATTTGTATATATGAAATGTACTAAGAGTTAAACAGGTGAGTGTCAATGACTTGCAGCCACACAATTCCACAGTTTGGAACTACTTCCTCCTTTATTAATCTAGTCTCATTAAAAGTCTCTTCCTTTGTTAAAAAAGAAACTTTTCAGAATGTTTAACCAAACATTTATAATCCAAAAGAATGTAGAATTAAATTAAAATAACACTTATTCCCATCCTGCTTTTCATCCACAGATGATCACATCTTTATCTACGTCGTCCTACACTACATCTCAAGTGCAAAGAACCCAAGCAGCACCAGGTACAACTTGCATGTCAACGCACATAAAGCAATTATGTAAAATGCAGCTGCTCTTACTGCACACTGCAAAGCATATCAGATATTTTTCCAACACATTAGTTACATATGATTGCAGTTAAATTATTTTCATAAACATCTGCCTTTTCTTGTGATGTAATCAAGGAAGAGCTGCTGACTGAAAAGATGTACACTATATTCTTAATTGTTGACCACTACACTAAAATACTAATTTTAGAAGAGAATGCACATACATCTACCAAGAGTTACATCTTTTTGACAAGAATTTTCAATATAGAAAATGTTACACAGACCTTGCATACCCAGAGTACTTACAAGAACAAGAAACCTCCACATGGCTGACTTACATGATATTATGAAAAACTCACTCATTTCATAGGCATTATATTTAAACAAATAACATTTCATTTACATGAACCAAATCTCAAGAAACTGATTAATCAACTCTAGCTGCTAGAGTTTAAAATCCAGGAACTACATAAGTGACACAGAAAAGAATAATAAAAGGATTGTACATACAGTAAAGGAAGTGAAAAGAGACCCTTCACTTAATTTGAATAAGAAATTGTTTTATAGTTTATATGTACATTAATTCCAATATTCTACACCTTGTACTGAAAATTTATGTGAAGGAACATAACACATGGAATTACATATACTTCCTGACAGAATGACTGTATAAAATTCCTTTTCTCTAATAAATAATATTAAGAGTATATATAGGCAAGACCCTCCCAAGCATAACAGACAAGCCGGACAGCTTTTTCTTTGAATTTTAAATTCATCAACACAGCAGTCTATTGGCAATAATATCAAATTATTTGAATTATGTGAATTAAAAATATTTCAGTGTTCAACAACTACCCTTCAACCCACCTGAGATATATTGGAAGGCACAGCAAAATAATGCTGTTTTGATGGGAAAACACATACCACTTAACCACGAGAGCTGAGACTACACCTATCATGCTCTGAATAGCTATCTTGTCAAACAGACTTTAGAACAAACTAATTCATAAGCATATTCCAACATATAGCCACTTCATCTCTGATGTGACCATAAAACACAGCTGTTGTTCCCACACATGATGTCTGCCTGATGACAACAGACATAGTTAAATAAGGAAAACATATTCATTCACTACTTTTCTTAGTGTTGTGTGTGTACGTGTACACGCTTATGCACGTGAGCACTTCCAAACAGGCATGTGAGCAGCATACACAGGTCATATAACACAAATAAATATCATAACATCTGAAGCCCAAACATAGCTTACTTTTCAAGGTGAACCGTAATCAGGGGGGAATGAAGGGCAGGACTTTCTGCCAAGCCCAGGTTCATAATGGTCTCGTGTAACCGATTCACTGTTTCAACTTCACCTCGCATGGCAGCGGCATTAAGAATGCGGGAAAGAGATGCAACTGTTCTGCCTGAGATAGGAACATCCTTCTCTTTCATCTCCGTTAGAATGTTAATAGCATCTACAGTGAAACAACACAAAAGACCCTTAGGTAATTTCATGTAGGGAAAACAAACTGCTATTAAAACAGCATTTCAAACCCAGCAGGAATGTAAATTCTGGTGTATAATGCCGATTTCAAGTTAATTACTACTTGCATTTCTAAACGAGACTACAATTATAAATCCACAATAGCATGGTTTTATCATTTTGCTGCAACTTTGACTACAAATTATAGATAGGAACTGTGTGCCCACTCTGCACCACATAACCCCGTACAGTCTGCCCTATAGCTGCAAGATTCTACTAAATGGATGCTTTTATCGTTCAATGCTAACATCTGCTAAATCACTCCATTGTTTCTTCAGCAGATGGCTTGTCACGAGGCCAGATAATAAAGATATGTTTACACTGTATATACAGCCAGACTAATGGTCTGATACCGATAGGGCCTGTTTGCTGTGTCGATACTAATTAGCCAAGGAGAGCCAATGAAAGCTTTCTAACAGACTGCATGTTAAAACATTAGGTTCATTAAGCTTCATTAGTAAGGCAGAAACAAACATTTTGGTATACGGAATAAGTGCATTTTTATCATGTTTTATAATGTTCTTAATTATTGAATAGACAGAAGGTTTTGACCACTTTACATTTGGCTACACTTATGAATTATTTTATTTTCTGAGGGACATTTATGCTCCTAAAAGCAAGCTCATCTTTTCAAACTGCTTAATGTAGAGGTGGTCATGATCTGATTTATTATGATATGGAAAACATCAGCTTTGTTTATTATTTTTTTAACAATAAGCTTAATAAGAGGCCAAGACAAATTTCAAAGGAAGATCTTACATGAAAAAAATTACATTAGTTTTTTTATTTTATTGTATAGCGTTTTGTATAAAACCATAACATTTTGTATCTAGGCTTGGACCACACTTTTATGGTGTTAAGCCCTCTACAAAATCATAGAACTCAATATTCAGAATTAACTTTTAAAGTTGATGACAGTCTAGAGTTCTTTTAAAGATCAACCAAATCATGTAAACTACAGAATTATATTATACTACATTACAGAAATTAAAGAGCTAATAGCTTAATACAAACATCTAGAAATACAAAATAGGCAGTTTGCAAAAGACTCATTAAAAGCCAAAATTTCCAGGCAATTTGCAGATTAAATCTAAAATTCAATAACAAACATATAAAAGAATAGTAACAGAAAAATATATACTTTATAAAAAGTTAAATGAGTTGTTGCAGTACTTGGCTCTTATGAGAAGGTTATGTTTATAGGTTTTATGTTCAGCCTTCAGACCTTCTTAAGCAAAAACAAAGCCATTAGTCTAGGCACATACGCAATTTGTGCCATAAGTCATGATCTTCAAACTCAATCCAAACAGCAATGCTAATAAAAACTAGCTGCAGAAATGCAAAAAGCACTGAGCTGTGCAAATGTAAATGACAAGCTTGCCAATCCATTAAAACTAATGGCCTGCACTGTCCAAGCATCTCTGGTTGAATTCACATGCAAATTTGTATGCAAAATGTTCAAGCACTTTTCAGGACATGATATACCATTAATATCAACTCACATTTTTATTCTTGAGCCAAGATACCTTTATTATATAGCAGAAACACACAATGAAAGCAAATAGATTACCTTCCAGTCTACCATGCTTTTCTAAGACTTCTACCAGTGCTATGTACTTTCCAGTGTCAAGAGCAACAGGTGAATTCTTAGGGAAGCTAGAAATTAAAACATTAAGAATTGGATCAAAAGAGGTTCACATTTTATGGATTCAGCTTAAAGATTTATTTTTAAAACCATATAACATGACAACAGCACCGAGAGCTAAAATTATAATAAAACTTAATGGAAAAATCTGATTAAATTTTAAAAATGCACAATTAAAACATGACTCAAAAATTATCTACACACCTTCCCATGCTCAAAAGCCAAAGGTTATGTCTCTGAGAGGGAGAGAGACTGTTTAATTAATTAATTGGAAGTTATTGCATAAAATAGGGTATTTCTCAGAAGCCTGGGAAGAAAACATAGTCCATGTGGCTGCGACAAGGCTACATTCTATATAAAGAAATATTTATAAAGAAAACAAAACTATTCACCTAAGGTAACAAGTTAAAGGCCACTATTTTGAAGTTTCTGCTACGTGTTTGTTTTCTTTTCTCTGTAAGTATTAGAAGTTAATTCCTCCACTGTTGTTTCACTATGGTGACTGTGAGAGCAGTAGTGCAGGCAAAATCAATAAGCTACTGTTATTTGCAGAGTGGCAAATTTCTTGACATTCACAGCTCAATCATTTTGCATAATTTCAAACACTAGCAAGGTGTAATAGCACCTGCCTGCTAACCTACCATAAAACCAAAGCAAGTATTTTGTGGGCACATATGAGAGAACCTGAAAGTAGCATGTGACCTTTTTTATATTCACTGTAGCATCAGACCAAAAGGAGCCTTTCACGGGAAAAAGGACAGGAGGAAATAGAAGGATCATCTGTAAGAATTTGCTCCAGGATAAGTCATGCATAGCATGTTTTAGCTGGGAGCTAACTTTTACAGCCAAGATACAAAGCTCAGAATATAAAAATTTAAAGCAGAATGCTTGCTGACAGTCTTAAAATGGCATTATCCAAACTCTGCTATTCTAAAAACAACATAGGTATAGCACATTCTAAACATATTCCTGGTGCTTTCAAACACACAATATAGGTACCTTTTTCCCCCTTAAATGAAGCCAAACTTCAATTCAGACATGATGTATGTTTCAATAAAAACAAAACACATCCTACGTAGTGAACTTCCTTTTTCAAAATAAATAAAAAAAAAAATTACTGACCACACAAAGTAGCTGCTTCTAATGTTCAATTATACAAAGCAAATTTTTTGTTTCAAAAAACCACACCCACGACTGTTTTAAATGCACATACATTGGTGGGGAAAACTAATTAAAAATGGATGAGGGGGTTAATACTCAACCTACTTAATTCAACAAGGTCTGTGTATCAGCATAAATCTCTGTGACATGTTTCAGTGCCGGTGTACTTACACTTTTTCTTTCAGGTTCATTGCCTCTTCTACATTATCATGTCGACAGCACAAATTTATTAAGGCTGCATAGCCACCGACAACCATGTCCGGTTCGTATTTGGCTTTCACTTCAAGGGCTTTTTGCATATTCTAAAAAAGGAACAAAGCAAAGATGTGAACTAGAGGAAAAGTCAATCTGACATTATGATTCTTATATATTCAGTGTACAGTTACATGACTGTTTTAGTGCTTTTAGTAGTATAAGATCACATATGAAAACACAGTGCTGTAATGCTTTAGCCAATTTTGAGATTGAAAGTTATTTTGCAGAAATTAATATTTTTGTAGGACACCTTTTACACGAGCTTGAGATTATAATTTTTCTTGCTTTACATTTATATTTCTGGCATGTTTTAATGTAAGACTTTTTTTAATCCAGAGACCATAAAAATTATTAACCCAAATTCTAAAATAGTTCTTATTTACTTGAAATTCATAACAATTTTCACCTGGTACACTGTCATAACACATAACAGAACTACTTTCTAAAGAATAAGAAACTACTTAATAATCCCATTGAAAGCTTATTTTTCTATAAATTCCTATTCATACATTTGACCACTTTGAACTTCCAATGGTGTTTGCATCTAGACTTATTTCATATGCAAAATGGTAGAGACACACAGCTGAGAATCACTCTTTCTAAATTGCATTCTTAGCAACACAGAATATTGTGCTATCATCTGCATGACTGTTACTGTTCCTATATCCACAGCTTTATAGGCAGGATCATACTGAACAAGAAACTGAACAAAAGTGCGGTGATACCCCACAAATTACAGACACACACTAAATGAATGTAAACTACAGCTGGACGCCTGCCGAATGAAGGCAAGGGACCCTTTATCTCAGAAGAGCTTTCCTCCTGCAGGAAAATGGAATTTCAATCCCTGCATTAACAACCTAGTAATATTTGAATTGCAAATGACTAGTGCATGTATCAGTTGCTTGACAATCTAGATATAAGAGACCGGAGCCATGGCTTGAAAGGACATTTGGCATGTATGATAAACCTATCACAGCTGTTACTATCATTCACTTTGCAGATTATTGTAAACAAACTTCAGCAACCCCAAAACATGCCATTCAAGGTGTTGCTGAAATTAGTTAACCTTTTGATTTAATTGCTTTTTGCACTTATGTTTGATTTATAAGCATCAAACCATGAAACCTCAAGCACTGCACTTGTCTTTGCTTAACTATGTCTTTCCATAATACAGTCATTTATGTCCCTTTAAAAATATAGCTATGTGTTTCCAATTATCTCTGCATTGCTTAAGATACCTCTTCTTCACAAAGAGCATGTATGAGTTGTTTCAAGACATCTGTAATAGGCTGGTTTTCAGCTTTTCGCTTTTCTAGTTTCTTCTCCAAAGCAGACACGTCAGATTTAGCACTCTAAATGGAGGTAACAGAAAGAATGTCAATTGCAAAAACACCCTCCCTGAACAACTTGTCGGATCACTTTAATAAAAGACAGACAAAATAATCCTCTTCTTTCATACTCGAAGAAATTTTTTAATCATTTAAGGTGCTTTTATCTGTTTAAATAGTACATACTAATTGAAGATTTGAGTCAGAATACACAAAAAAAAAAAAAAAAGCATTAAGTCGCATATCTACAAAGGTCAACACTACTCCTTCTCTCGCACTCAGTTCTTTGTGTTCAGGGAAGTAGGGAATAGAAGCCTGTTTCTTTTTCCGTCTCCACTTTGCTCAGATCAGGGATGTAAAGACCTGACACTCCACCATTAGAAGCAGTATGGATTTATATGGTTCCTGCCACTCAAGTGGATCACTGTAATTTACAAGCATGAATTAAGCCTCATACCACTACCGTTAACTAACTAGAACTTTCAAAAAATATTTACCAGACAGGGAAACTGAGGCATGAAACCTCAGCCAACTCCAAGGTCAAGTATTGGGTCTATGTGAAAATCTGGATAGCCTTTACTCCTACTCTGGAAAGTAACCTCTGAACTTCAAATGGTAGATTTAAATAACGTTAATATACTTCCATGATCTGAAAGCTAGCGATTACACTTCATCTAAACCCCATATCCAAACAGTATCATTACAGTAAGAACAAGTATAGCTATCTGTGAATTTACTTACTTCTGGAATGTCATCTGTAGACAGGGATTTTTTATGACACAGTAACCTTGCATCCTAAAATGCAGTAAAACAAAAATATCACTAATCCCCCCCAAAAGTTCAATCTCTAAGTAAGCATATAGTACTAAAAACGTTCAAGATCATTATATAATAGCAAAGTTAAAAAAAGCTGTATTCTGCAGCATTACTACATTGACTTGAGAAAGCACTTATTAAATGTATCCCTTTCATATATGAAATGAAATCAGCTTCAACAGTGAAAAATTACAGAAAGGTAAAGAGGCTTACATATAATCACTGCATGAAGCTATTTATTTTGCAAAGGAGAATATATTCACAGATTTTTTAGATTCAAAGCAATTGCTATAGAACCACAGACCTTAATTAATTCAGGAACTTGAGAGGAGTCCAGCAGTCTGCAAATGCCGCTGTAGTGGCTTGTAGGGATAACTATATTCTGTACCAAGAGGTGGGGAAAAAAATTATATGAGTTTTGAAACACAACCAAACTGAAATTTGTCTAACAGAAATTATCTCAGACGTAATTCAAGTCTCCAGCTCTTGCATGTCATTGAGAAGTGGTCTGGTTGTACTTAAAAGCAGCAATTTCAAACCTAATAGATACATGTCAGGCAGGACAGGCATTATGTAGCAAAAAATGAAATGGTACCATCTCCTTCAGCTGATGGAAGTATTGTCTCAAACGCTCCTCCTTGGCCTGTACCTCTGAGTCACTCATGCTGTCAATCAAGTGATAAAGAAAATAGCCAACAGCTTCTGTGGAAAAAAACAAGAGAAAGCATTCCACTAAAATTACCGAGACTGTCATGTTATCAAGATTAATTTATAAGAAATCATTTTGGTGTGAGATGTCACCCTGATGAGAGGCTCTGAAATGGCAACAATGATCACTGAGGCATAGAGATTATGTGGTTTGGGAGCACATATCTAACTGGTGAGTGAAAGGAATATTAATTATTTTCAGACCTAGTGACAGCTTTTCAGTACAGAATCTTACTTCAATCTATTTTTTTCCACTACTGTGTGACAGAAGTGGTACTGCCCAAGGCCTTCCCCCCCTTTCCTGCCTGCTACCCCAAATAGTTGCCACAAATATTTTGTCATCGCTCAAAAGAAAAAACAGATTTCTAATACTTTGCATATTTATTCTGTACATTTTATCCATTATATTCCATTACCAACATACATTAAATATTGTAATATTAATATAATAACATACAAAAATACTTTAACCATTAGATAAACTAATACTGAAGAAATGGCCTATTGGCCAACGAAAATCTAGACGAACAGATTTCAGCAAATAGTGTTAAGTTACTTGTCTAGCAAGTGCAAAAATATATGGGGTCCTGTAGCCAAGAACAGGAAGAACATCAAGTATTGCCTTCTCAAAGGTTAGCTGTCCCCATACCCCCTTGCCCCTCTGGCTCCAAAAGGGGGGGGCAGAAAACCCTAGCTTTTCTGAAAAAAAAAAACCCCACATAATACCAAAAAAAGTATACTTATTTCAAAGTAGAAGAACTGGGATATTAAGTAACATTTTGTTTCACAAAATCAAAAGAGCTACTAAAAGTAAAACTAGACTGAAAGACAGCATTTTCTAATCTTTTTTTAAAAGTATTTAAGCATTGATACTGTATTCATTCTAAATCTCCATTTTGGTCTATACATTTAGAAAAATAAATTGTTATCAGTAAGATTTGTTTATAATTCTAAAAAAAAAAAAAAAAAAAGATATCTCACGGATCTCACAAAATATGCTCTGATCATTTGAATCAGGATTTTACCCAACATGTTTTCAAATTTCACTTTCAAAAAGAAGCAATCAGTGTTTACTGTTGTAATCCCTCAAACCCATCATTACACAGAAGAACGGATTTGTGGATAAGTTACAATCATAGAAATTGAAACTCTACCAGTAGGTCCTGGAGGCGTCAGGCAATAACGTTCATCCTTGTACAACAGTTCTGTTATCTGGTGAGACAGAATAATCGTACATTGCAGCCAAAAGAAGCAAGCAAGGACAAATAGTATCTGAAATTGAATTCTCAAAATAATAAAGCATTTCTCTGTTAAAGTATTATTCTTTACCACATCATAGTCATTCCCTAAGAAACACAAAGGGGTTTTTTGTAAATAATAGGTTTTTCTGGAAAAAATATTGCAAAGAGAAATGCTTTCTGTGGTGTGGCATTAAGACAGAGACACTCTAGTATTCTGTTTATATATCATTCTACAGAAAGTTACCTATCATAAGACACTGCTTAAAGAAAATATTAACCAGTGTCACTCCTGGAGATGCTACAATTATGTTTCAATTTATTGAAAGGCTGAAACTGGCCCATAAAGCTTTTTTAAAATTTCAAAGAAGCAAATACATAAAAAATAAAGGAACATCATTTATCATGCTCTGCTAGAATTAAGGTAACTAGTACAGCTGTTGTAAATAAGTGTAATTTTGCATGACAAAATATGCAGCTATAAAAATTAATTGCATTCAGTTACATTTAGCATACATTTTATCCTTCATACAAACCAAAGAAATACACAGATTTTACTTCCTCTGAAGGAAAAGAAGCATTTACTTAAAAGCCCCCACATCCTACCTACAAATACTTTAACCTAAACAACATCACTTTAAAAATCCATTTGACTGTTCTTAAGGAAATTACATCATTTTAATTATTTAAATCTTCAGTTAAAAAATGAAATTGTGTTTCAAGAATTTTTGTTTTATCTGCCATAATTCTAGAATGCAATCTCAAAGAAGTTAGAGGGAGATGCACTCTCACTGCCAAAGTGCTGTGTTTTAAGTAATTACAAAAGAAAAGGAATTCTCAACTTCAATTGTTGATGAAAACGGATAAATAAAACCATAAAGTACCAAACATGCTACTGAATATCTTATCTATTACTTTCCATTCTATCAACATCATGGACACAGCGCACAGTTAAACTACAGCTTTCTTCTGCCCTTTTGCCCTCATTTTCCTACGACAAATGAACACACACTACAATAAAATCCAAGGAAGTCATAACACAGTTCTTTTGAATCAAATCTCAGAATACTAAAGGGGATGGAATACAGAAAAAAAATTAATGTGTGATATTATTTCTAATGTTAAGTATCTATTATTTCCCAAGTTAGCATTTCTTATTTTAGAAGTTCAGTGTACATTTTAACTCTTAAATTTAGTGAAGACAACAAAATTTATCTTTCTTCCATTGTGAAGAAAAGGAAGTAACTCTAGTTATTACTTCATATGCAGACACCATTATTCAGTTCTCTGACTGTCCTTCAAAATTATTTTTGTAATGGGAGCAAGAGAGATCCCCTTTTTTTCTTTTTCTTATGCAAAAAAGAAAGGAGAGAGGCAAAGGATAAAAACATCCTCTCACCAGAATTATCACACAACAGTAAACGGTAGAAAAACGTAAAAACCCCTGCACTGATTTTATATAAATCAGTAATCACTGACATTCCAAATGCCAAGTTCCATTTTATTCCAAGATTTCTTTGCAAAATCTAAAATATACTTCCATTAGTCAGCAGTAACAGTACTGAAGAATAAAAACAAAAAGCACAATGCAACCCTTCCCAAACTCTGTAACCACATTCCAGTCGGTATCTGCCAACATCTATTCTAATGTTCTGCAAAATTTATTGACCAAGTTATGTTGCAGCATACCAGGGATGGCAAGATGATTAGTAATTTCCCCTTGATTTCATTGAGTTGATTTCAGTGTTTTGAGTTATATGACCGAAACTTTAAAAACTAATTGTGCCTTACTATTTTATTAGTACTAGGGCAGGGATAGGAAGTAAGTTTAGGAAGGGCAGGAAAGTGAATTAATGTCAGACAGCACAACCATGGCAGACCTTGTTCCAGAAGCTACAACTACCTTCAGCTGTAACAACATTGATCTAAAAATTGCAGTAGCATAAGCTACTTGACATGGTAACACCACATTTGATTTTTCACAATTACACTTAACTGTCCAAGCTGAAAACTCAATTTCATACACTTGTACAATCTGCCACTAACAGAAGTCTTGCTCAAATTAATCAGGTCTACAATTATCAGGCTCAGAATTCAGATTTACAGAAATGCACCATAAACATGCAGTGCCTAAAGAATCTGGATTATATTTACAGTTTTATCTCCACTTACCTTACTCCAAAGATGTACATCATCTGAGCTGAAGAGGGCAGCAAAGGATAACAAATTAAAAGCATCAAAATGATTTTATGCTTGTATCTTTCTTTAAAACAACACAGAACATTAACACTGAGGATTTTATTATTTAGATAAAATTGAAATACAATAGCTGCCACATTCCATTTAAACTAATTTTGTACAGAGCATTGGACTTTTTACTATACTGCATATGGTCAAAATTTCTGCTAAAAAACTTAAAATAATGTAACATTCTGAACAGACCACTTAAGACTAGAAAGAATATGGTTTAGTTCTATTTTTAGACCATTTCTTAACATATTCTACTTGTATTTTTTTATTTTATACTTCATTCTATGCAGCATTTCAAGAAAATAAGCTTTGCTCAAACAAACTGCACTTTACATAGCAAACGCTCAATATGTGGAATTTGCTAGAGTAAAAATCTAGACTCCCATGCATTAGATTTTTAATAAACAAAGATAACTCCAGGCAGCTATTAATGCATTTATACCATGCAAAAAAAAAGAAAATAATAAAATCTCTGAATGTATAATATTCATTATAGTTGAGATAAACAGATAATAGTTTAAAAAGTAGAAAACAAAACAAAATTTTCCCTTCATAGAAAAGAACTTGGTGAAGAACACTTCTCTGTACATCATGAACTTACAACCAAAAATCATACATCAACCAGTTCACGAAAGTATAGAACCCTGACATCTTAATGTAAAATCAATTCTCTGAAGTATAAAAATCCTGACATATTCCTATAATTTGTAGAACATCAAAATTCTCACTAGAAGCTGTAACTTCTCAAGAACTATAACTTTTTGGCAACTATAAAACAGCATTAACACAGACAAGAGAACAAAACCTTATGACCTGATTTTATCTTCCTATAATTCTCATAAGAGGAAAATAAGATGCCAGTCTGAACAGATGCACAGAAACTTGAAAGTATTCGTAGAAGTTTAGGATTTTAGTTAGGAGGTTCAAGCCTTTGAAACATATATTCCTTTTGTGCAACTGCTACTTGTATTTGAAAATGAGTCAAATGTAGGTCCAACAGAGAAAGAGAGAAGAAAATGTCATCTGTGAGGTTAGTTAAGCTTTGTTGGATGAACTCACTCCACCACTGACAGCATGACAATGAACTGCAGATATCAAATGCATCAATTTCCTAAAGTACTTGACTCTGAAATAGTAATGGTACATCAGCCAAATAGAATGGGAATACTTTGAAGCAGTTACTAGAGAAGAGCAGTTTCAACAGAAATCCATAAACTAGTCTGCCACAGACATTGTTCATGTGTCCTTGGTGTCGCTACCCTGTACTTTGGTACGCCAGTCCTAAACTCCGCTCATTTGAACACTCAAAACCTGTGTTTAGCCATAAAATTCTGCTGTGGCTTTTACAAAAGGTACAAATATTCTTCCCTTCTATCCTATCATACCCTCAGGTTTCATGTTCAGGTTGTTCTAGTTTAAAAGCAGCATAAGGTTTAAAACATAAACTGAAACACGAGTTGCCATGCTTTCAGAAAGAGCACATGGGGGAAATTTGGGGAGAAGTCAACTTTGTACATAGCTTCTGAAGCTAGGCAGCAATAAAGGCTCACAAAAGAGGAATATTACAGGAATAACCCAAAACTTATGTTACACTTACAAGTGGCAAAGAAAGCTTGAGTAAAGGAAAAAACTACCAAAAAAAAAAAAAAATCCCACCAAAACACCCTCAACCTCAATTTCCATCAGAATTCTGAGTTTTTAGCCCAGATACCCAATAACTATTGAAATCACACTAGTAGGAACTGTGTTCATGATGAGGGGAGTAACTGTTTCACTTGAGAAGACTGTGACTTTTAGCAACTAGTTTCCTAGCAAGATGGTAACATTTCCAAGATACTTTAAATCACATTCTGAACACCTGCACAGTTCCCCAGTGGAAGGGGTATTTCATGCTAGGGTTGGCTCTGTGTGGTAAATATTGGTATGGTTTCCTTTCCAGTGCAAAAACTGCTTCAATTGTATACCTATACTTACAGAAAGAAAACGTGTTTCAAAAATCTGTTACTTTAATTAATACATGTGAAACGGATGGTTCTGGGACTGACTGCTAGAAGGAAAAGCAAAATACCCCTGTTGCACCTAACACATTTTTTTACTTATCCCTCAGATGTCAAGGTCAGCTAGGGCCTAGTTAACAAACCAAATTTCAACACTGGTTTGCTTTTTCTTCTCCTTTTCCCACAGTAGAGCAGGATCAGCTAGACAGAACATGCAATTTATTAAGAAATTATTTTGATCATGTTCACCTATTATGTTTTACTATTATCCAACCTAAACATAGTTCTAACTCATACAGACCGCAAACTTTTAGAAAATAACTTAGTGAACAAAATCAGCCTTCAAACCCTGGTCTTGAGTAGTAATAAGTTACCTCCTTGGTTTCCCATGGTGTAGGTATGCTGAAAAAAACTCTTATTCACAGTCCTAAATGTCTGACTGGGGCAAATGCCCCAGTGCATGATAGAAATGCTTGCTAACTCACATGTACTTGCATAAGCTTAAGACAACCTTGCAAGTTAGCAAGGAACCCTCCTTGCAAAACGGGACCATATGGCTGTGAATACAAAGTCCTGGCAATGTAGCACAAGACCAGGTGTTGCATGTGAGCATTCATGAGTCATATTAACCCAGAGGGCACAGAAAGATAGCTGATGTAGCAGAATATGCTAGGCTCCTACTGGTATTTAGCCTTCATTAAGCAACCCATTACTTTACTGGTTAACAGTGATAATCTTTAGGGAAATCTCAGATTAGCATAGCTGTTTATAAACAAAAAAGTGAATAAACTCTCAAATGTTTATATACTGGCAAATATCACAGAACAAACAAGAACAGTGAAGTTCTTTTTAATCTACTATAGATAATGCTTTAAATGTATGCTCATATATAACAGAGGCGAGGAAAATGAGGGAAGCAGGGAGAAACAACAATATTCCCAGCTACTTCTGGAATGCTACTTATAAATTTTCAAACATGGAGTGGGGGCCAAAGGACCGAACAGACTTGTCCTCAACTAGAGAACAACAACAACAACAACAAAAAAAGGTATTCACATAGCAACCTTACCTTTTGAAACCCAAGATGAGACTGTTTCTAAACAGACGACAATCAACTGGAGGTGTGCTTGCTGAAGACACTGTAAATGAAAGAAATGTTTCTTAATAGTCATCGTAACAACTCAGTAGGTCATGTAAACAGCCTGTCATTAGAAAAACTATTTTGTTAGTTTAGTAAATGCTGACAAACTTTTATAAACCAAAATTTAAAATACCAAGGTATTTGAAACTGTCCAGGTTTTATCAGCTCTAAATCTGCTCCATTTCAAAAGGGATCAAATATTCAGAGAGAGATTTTTTCCCTCTTCATTGCCTTTACTGTCCATAATTAATACATTACATTTTATATGACTTATTTATTGAGCTAAGCATCTTTATCTGCAAAAACCGAGAAGACCAATTCCAAAAAGTAAAACAAACCTCAAACAATCCTAACAAAGAAAACTTGGGATATCACTGCTGAAACAAAAAAGATCCACTGGAGGTAAACGGTTTGTTAATTGTTTCAGACTGAATACCTGCCTTAACATAGGTTTCACAATTTTGCCTTCTATTTTTTTAAATAATAAAATACCACCAAAAAAAAAATAACAAAAAAAACAAACCACCAAACCAAAAACAATGGCACAACACTTTCTTAGATGTTTGCTTCTGCTAGTGTAAATGGCCTGACAAGAAAGAAAACGTAGTTCCATTTAAAGTGCTATCCACTGAAATAAATTACACTTAAGAGGATAAAAAGAGAAAAATACACAGTTCTAAATGTTAATATTTACAGTAATATTTGAATACATAGGAAACTGCAAAATCAATTAAAATTAGATGTCCCTGAGAGGTCATTTACAGTTATGCCTTATGTCCTCATCTTTACATCACTTCTTGGCTAAATATTCCAAATCATTCTACCTTCTTCCTCTAGAATTGCTGTCTCTCCTTCAGCACTGTAGACAAGCAAAGAAAAAAAATACAGTAGTAGGTGCATTTATGTCCTCTATGAAGTTATTATCATCTCACTTCAGCATCACAATGGAATTAACTGCTGTAAAACCCTGAATGCACAGGGCCATTTCAGCAAGGGCTGCAATATCGTACATGGTTGGAGAGAACCAAAATAAAAGCACCAGCTCTAAAGAAACACGGAAAGTAAAAGGCAGGAACAACATGCTAAAACCACTTCTTTAGTCTAACTCCAGACATGTAGAAAATCAAAAGTTTTAAACATTGGAACATTTATTTTGTTTGAAAATCTCAGATAAAGTTGGTTTCAAGACACCTTCAGCAGAAATTCCCATCCAGTATATTAAACTTTTTGCTCGTAAAAAGACAAGCAGAAAAGCATCTTAGTATGCTCAGCTGCTGCTGACAATCGGCAACCTGGTTTCCTTAGCAACAAACAAGTCTGAGAAAATCAAGGGGCTGACAATGAAGTGGAATGGAATGGCATGATAAAGGGAAAAAGCGGCTCTCATGTATGCTGCCTTATGCGTCCAGATTCCTCAGCTGATGCTTCATAGTTTTCATCTTGTCAGTAGCAGAAATCTATACATTATAGGGCATGAGAAGCTGAATCAATACACCTAGATAGCAGCCAGCATTAACAACCAGCCTTCATCTCCTGACTACACTGATGAGACAATCTCAAACTATTTTCCATGCTGCATCTATTTTTCCCCTCTTTGTAATACCGCAAAAGGAGAGAAGTAAAAAAAAAAAAAAAAACCCACACCAAACAAAAAATCAGCTGTTTAATATCTGTGCCTTATCATCACATAGGTGCTAATTAGATTTACTAGCATTCATTTCAGCTTGGTAAACTATTTACGGAGTACCTTCCTTTAAAGCTCAAGTTCAAAGAAATTTGATACGTCTTCATGAATTATTAACCCTAGTCTTTGTAAACAGAAATACCACTACAAGATTTAAATTCAACTCAGAGACAATAGCTAAATAACATACTATGTGATACGAACTTCACGACAGTAAGACAGAATGCACACTACTGTATGTGCCTGTATCGTACTTTTGATATCATATATATTTACCCTATACCAGGTATTTGTCTTAAAACACATCAAAACCTGACTATTTCAGTAAACCAAAATGAGTGTGCAGTGGTGGGTCTACTTTTTCAGGAAAA
Source organism: Chiroxiphia lanceolata (assembly GCF_009829145.1). NCBI lineage: Eukaryota > Metazoa > Chordata > Aves > Passeriformes > Pipridae > Chiroxiphia > Chiroxiphia lanceolata. The sequence continues at coordinate 26,319,679 of NC_045639.1, forward strand.
AAACCAAACCTCAAACTATTTCAGCTTCCAGAAGAAATTTCATTGCTCTTAATAAAGTTGTCCTTTAAAATAAAATTCCAAGTTATTTTTAAGTACTCAATTTTTTTATGGTCAATGGTTGGGTTTATGCTTTTTGCTTTGTAATTAAAAAAAATAGCGGCAAAATGTAAGGTGAATGTTAAAGATTCACTAATCAATAAATCTCCAATATCAAAATTAAATCACTGATTAGTAACTACTCAACTTTTTCATTTGCAACACAATGGCTTCACAGGAATCATGGTGTATAGACTACTTATTTCTATATTTGTTAAATATAACAGTTCATGTCAACTGCAGCAAAAGACTGCTTAAGCTTTTCCCTGAGCCTTGACACACAAAACTGTTGTTTACAAAGAGATCCTTCTGTATCAGAATTTAGCCCAAATTTAGATGTTTTATTAACATCTCAGTATACAAGGAAAATAAAAACTGTATTATTTAAATTTTGAAGTGAATCATATATTCCTACTTAACCAAGTAAATTATCCCATACCATACATTCAGTTGATGACATAAATTAACTTTTGCAAGCACTGAGAATCACAACAGTCTTTGGAGAAAACTCTTAAACATGCTGCTACAACTTCAATGCCTAATTAACCAATCACATTTACACACATAACTTCCATGACCAGCAGATCAGCAGAACACCCCTGGGTTAGTGTCAGTGCCAATCAGCTCTTTAAAGCTGGTTCTTTCATTACAATTCTGTAGTACTTCAGAGCCATATCGTTAGACCAGCATTCTGTTGTAATTGATGCAGCAAACAAATGCAATCCCAGCACTAACCACCTAACAGTCATTGTGCAAAACAAATAGTTTCCTTAACCTCTCCACAATACAAGAGTGTGATGCTCCTATCACAAGCACAGTAAAGATATTATTTGCAAATAACCTACAGGTAAATCTTGTGGCCAGGTTCAATACCACAGTGGATTTTAATCATGATACATTGTTCAGAAGTGGTAGTTTTAAACAGTCTGACATCTCATCATATAGGGAAACTTTGCTCATTTCCCACGTATCTTTAAACCTCATATATTAATGCAAGTAAATCTCTTAGCCTACAACCAGTCAACACTGCTGCCAAGTGCAAAGTAACATGCAACATGATAAATACTTACATATAGAAAGAACATTGTCCAATCTTCCATTTGCTGCTTCACATCTTATTTCTGCTACATGGAGTCCAACCCCTTCAAATAGGCAGCCATTTTTCTAGAGAAAAAGCAATCAGTCATTGGAACTTCACACAGATAAGACATTCTGATTCTTTGCATTTTAAACGCTTTCTTCCCAAAGGACATTGGCATTCTTGTACTGATAGCTGTTGAGAAGGTGCTCTACAGAAGTCTACGTGGCTGGCCAAGTAAGTTGCTACTGATCAATATTTTGTATTAAAATCAACTGCAAGAGACAAAGTTATCGAAGGCAGAAAAACTGGGACACAAACTATGTCTGCAATCCTCAATTCTTCAGCAAATAAAAAAAAAAACCCATCCACCAGAAACAATTGTAATACTTCCAATCCCCAGTTTAAAAAAAAGGGCATTATTCATTTATTTAGTTTTCCACTTCAGGAAACAGAAAGCTCCTAGGTCTGGAGCAAAATATTTTGGTTAGCTCTAAAGAAGAAAAAGAAAAGCAGCAGGAGAAATACATGGTAAACAAACCGAATCAGTGCAACGACTGTTTGAAAAGTAATCTAAATATTCTGACCAGGCTTCATCATACCAGGTTCATGTTTAGAGTGCTACTGTGACCCAACGCCTCCACAGAGAACACAGAATAATAAGCCATGCAATAGTCACTTCTACAATTTTTAAATGTAAACTCACCTTCAGCTGAGCACGAGCAGTTTCACTATCAGCAAAATTTTTAAAAACATAGTCTGTGTATGTTTCTGCATCAAGTTCCACACCCAACTCGTGCATCAGTTTGAGGACCTCAAAGACACCTATGAAGGCAAAATTGGTAAGGCTAAGCAGTTCAGAAAAATGAAAACTTGAGAATCAACATTTAAAAATAAATGTTGCTTTACAAAAAAAAAAAGGAACTGTCTCCTCAATTTCCCTTCTTGAAATTGCCATGAAAAATCCTGCATTTTTATTTTAGATGTTAATAGAATTCTTAATTGTGAAACTTAAAATAGATTTACTAAACTTCCTGTTCTGTGCTGTACTATAAAAAACATGAAAGTTCAGTTTGGAAATTGCTAGTATACAAAGTTGTTTTCTAACACAGTGAATATATGAGTTATTCATGTTCACAAAACACCTTTTAGAGCTATATATCAAAATGTCCATATTATTGTGCATAAGAACCAAATCTGAAATATGATGTAAAGTACACAATTGAATTCAAGATACAAACACATTCTTCAATACATCATACATTCTTAGCTTTGTTCACAATATCCAACCCTGATTAGCAAGGCAAGCATTTAAGATTTGTCTCTGGATTTGTTTAAAATTAATAACATGTTTGTAATCAAATCTCTATCAACACATCAACTTCAAACTGGAAATTCAGAAAAAGGCTAGAGTCTCCCAAGTGAAACTACATCGTAACTTTTACAGGGTTCAGGTCATTTTGCACAACTGGACTGTATATCACTTCTCTAGATATGCATTTGAAGAGAACAGATACCAAATAGTAATAGTCCAGCAACTATAGAGTATGTGTCATTCTTTTTAATTGCTCACACTCTTCTGATTTGCAGAAACTTCTTACAGTAACCTTAGTTAGCAAACTCTGCACCCCTGTCAAAACCAATACAGGTATAATCATTTTTTGCTGGTCTAAAAACGATTTGTCAGTTGCTGCAGGACACCAGTACCAAACAGCATATGTTTTTTTCAACTTGCATTTCATACTTATTACTTTAAAGATGTCCAAAGTCCCTGTCTTTGCCCTGGAGTGCCACCTATGGAAAAGTGACACTTCCATGAATATTTTATGGAGTGCACTATGGTGCAAATAATCAAATGTGAATTCCCTTTGAGCACTTGAAAATACATGCAGGCAAGTCACACTAGATTAAAGTCGCATCATCTGTTCAAGTTTGCCTTAAACAAAACTCTGATTTTGGACCAGAATCTGCAAAAATATGAATAAAGAAATAATTACACTCGGTACTTCTTGATACCTTTCTAATGTTGACAGCTGGTTTCTATTTCATGTTTTCAACTTCCCAAAAAATACATCAATACATTATGCTGAAGCCTTTGCAAAAATAACTGTATCTGTATCACTAAAAAGTAGTTTGGAGAGCAAGAACTACACCCCATAGCAAATAAGGTGTGGTAAACTAGGAAGGTTTGAGTTCAAACATGTACCCAGACCAAGAGTAGAAAACAGGCTTGTTAAGCATCCTCATTCCCTAGTAGATAGAGTAGGGTACAGCTCCTGAGCAGGAAAGGGCATGTATGAGGAATGGAACACCAGCACAACAGCGAGAAGCAGATTAAGGAGGAATACCATAACAATAATGCACATAACCAAACTAATTGCAAACTTAAAATGAAGGTATGTGTGGCAGCCTTTTTTTTTTTTTTTTAAGATGGCTGATGTACGATTTTGGGGGGACAGAAGATTAATGAAAACCAACACAATTTTGCATGCATTTTATACCTCACTGAGAGCAGAACTACTTTAAATTCAAATAAATACCTTCCACAATACAAAGCAATGAAGCACTTTCATTTCAATTAAAATTCTATAAAATTCTCAAATGCATGCATGAAAAAGGATTTGAGCATTATGTGTGTGGACTTTTAGAAATTCTTTGCTTCTCATGCTGGAAAATACACTAACCTCTTCTCTCTCTTTAAGCCAAAGAACAGACTAGAAAAGACAGACACAGAAGTGTAGTCATGTTCATCTAGAACACTGGTCTCACACATGTTTTTGAGAACATCACCAAATATATGCATATTGATTTAGAAATTATACACATGTACCACTGTACTGCTATATTATGGGTATCATAAAACATACATAAAAATAGAACATAAAGAAAGAATAAAATATTTATTTATTAACAGCCTGCTCACAGCCCAATGGATTGTCTTGCACACCCCACTTCAGAGACCACTGATCCAGAAGACTGGGCATGACTAAAACCCACAGTCAACTCTCCTGCTTGATCAAGAACAGGTTTTTTGAGATCTTGAGTTGATGCATGAAAGGACACAGGAGCTGAGTATACAGAATCAAATAAAGGAATAGGTGGAAAGACAGAAATAGGGAACCTAACACAGCCAAACTTCTGTTCTTCTTTTTGTCAATATTGAAAGCACTCAAACATCCCAACAGAACAGATTCCAACCTCAAATCAGTATAATGGAGAACAAATATAGAAGAGACGAGCTATGAGATTGTCACAATATTTCCAAAACTGAAAACTGAGGCTTGCGTTTTAGTCCACCTTTAATTTTTTAAGTTTTTCACAGTTAAGTCGTGCCTTCTCCCTAAAGCAGTCCCCTAAGAACAGGAGGAATTTCCAAGGCAGTTATGTACAGTCCTACATGTGCAAGGGCAGTAAAATTTGGCTTTAAGCATTTTTCTAAAGAAACAAAAAAACAAAACTCCAGTTCGAAAAGTGATGTCACATTCAGGAAAACATAGTATTTCATACACTTTTGCTGTGCTGGTAATTTCAGATGCACTCAGAATGTTCTTTGCCAGAAAAGTCTGCCTATGAAACAGTATTTCAAGCAGTTACTTTGAGCCATCGCTATCCTTGTTCCCCTCTGGACGCAGAGTCTTATTTTCCAAAGTAAATTACCATTCACTAATCGTGCTTAGTAGAACCCAAAAGTAAAATACACAACTGACTTTTAAAAACTGTCTTTAAACATAACATGATCATTCAAAGACGAAGGAGAGGTATAAAATATTCAGTAACAAGCATAAGTCAAATATTTCTGCTTATTTACACCAGGCCCTCCTTAGTGCATAACTTGATACAAGATCACATTCAGTGCCAGTAACAGTTTCACATTCACCACATATTGATCTTTGAAACCCTGCAAGCTCTTTCCACTCCTAAAATCTAATAAATACTAAGGAAATAAGTATTTATCAACTTATATAATGGATGCACAATAAAGGAAATGTCCCACCTGAAATTATTTGCCTGGTAAAATGACTGAAAAGAACTGTTTGCTGTTTAGAGTGGTTAGGTTCACTAAGGTTCATGTAAAAATGGCCCTGTTTAGTTTCATTCCTCTTAACCACCACTTCATTGCTAACTTTCTTTCAAATATGATTCCAGAATATAGAAATTGCAGAATTTCACTTGATATTGAGTGTCAGGTTTTTCTATAATAAACATTAGAGAAGCATGTAATTAAACATTGCTACTGATTGTACAATTGTTTGGGTCACACTATATGTACTAATTCAGACATTCATACACTGCAGTTCTAAACAGGTTTTTGCTTATATTCTGTGTTCTTTAATGATTATGTAGTCCACTGTCTACATCCTATCAGATTTCTAATAGTTTTTCCTCAGTTATTTTCCATTTCCAGCCTTACCTATACCAAGACACAAAATCAAAACACAATAGGCTGGGTGTTACTACTTTGTTGAGAAATTAATTATTACCTCGCCTGTGGTATGAGATGTGATCCAGTGTCCATACTTCTGTTCACACAGCTCTATTACAGCTGCTAGAAAGTACCATTCTGTAATTTACTATGTACTGTCACCTTTAGGTTCTCACTGCAGTATTACTGTTCGGTCTATTATTTCTATGACACAATTTCAAGGTGGATGGCTTCTTTTTCCCCTATTTACTTTTCTTCAAGTGTATTGGTTCTATTTTTAGATATTGGATCTCATTCTTTTTTTTATTATTAACTTTAAAAAACTGAATGCAAGCTTACACATGGGAGACAACTTGTTTCACTGTTGAGCAAGAAGAGTTACGCTGATCTTTCACTACAGAAGCAATTGATTAGATATGTTCTTACCTAATGTATTCTAAAAATCGAAAAATCACTTGTGTAGGTATGCACAAAGCAGTAATGCTTCCACTTGACAGTATAAACTTGGACACTAAGCACCAGGATACAAAAACGAGCTTGCAAATCCACAGTATTATCTTACAGCTATACAGAAGTATATGTATGCAATGACAAAAAAAAAGCTCTACAGAAAATGGCTAAAAATGCTAGAATTGAGGGTTCCTTCATCAGTTTTCTTCTCAATTTGCTTACATGACTTCCAGCAGGAACTACTACCCAAAGTATAGTTGATATCTACACTAGGAGTCCAAATTAAGGCAACTTCTGATCTTGACAAAGACTAAAAGAAATATGAAAACCTAAGTTTCTCTTGACACTCAAATATTGCTTCAATTTTGGGAGCTAAGTCTAAATCTAAAAACACTTCCAATGTCTTTTAGAATTGTGTTAGTGAGGTGAAATTTTCCACAGAGTAACAGAAAGCACATTTTTTCAGTAGGTAGCATCCACACAGAGAAGTATAACACAGATTTCAATGTACTTATTTTTGGCAACATTGTACTTCAAGTTAAGTCACAAAGGACCCAACTAAAACAACATTGCCACACTTTTAAAATATCACAGAACTTTCAAGGATTTGAAAACCTGGGAGAACATAAACCTGGGAAGTAGTCTAGCAGGAACAGAGCCTAAGGAGTTAATAAAAACTGAATATTGTTTTCACAAAGGCTTTTTGAAAAAGACTTGAGACATTTTTATAGCCAGAAACAATTAGGGAATACTTGTTTCAGCATTTCTTCCAAACTGGAATGTGACTGTATATTTAAGATAAAATTGCGATATGAAGAGTCTGCTAAAAGCACTTTTTTTTTGTTTGTGCATTTTGTTTGTCACCCAGTGTCACACTAACAACTCTGCATCTCATTCTAAAGCACATTATACTGTGAGATAAGATGAAAAAGACAGTTTTTTGTTTCCCCAAGGGGGAAGTACTTCTGTTAAAAGCATCTTTTTACAATACCATTCTTTCTGAATTACCAATAACGCAAACCAAAGAATTAGATACTGTACTCTAAAATTTAATATTTGTTCAATTCTTATTCATATCCTGTAGACATCCCCATGTGTAACAGGGGAAAGTATGCTAAATGCTTAAACCTACTTAAGAATCCCAAAGATTGAGCATTTTTGTCTTTCAATCAGTATGCTGTCAGGTCAGGCTCACACATTCAGCGATGGAAGTTCTGCAGTTTTTATGATTGTAACGAAGCTCAGGTTTGGTTTAGCAGGCAGATAATAAGAAGTTGGCTTGAAAAATGGACTGGGTTTGCAGTCCAAGGGAGCTACTATAAACTAACCTAACTTTTAAATTCTTCACTTGGATTTCAGTTTCTTCAAGAGTAAACTCTAAGAGGTAACAAGCAGCAAAAAGAACTGGTGGGAAGCAGAAAGAATGTGAAGAGTTAAAAAGATAATTAAACACTCTCTCACATCTTTCTGTGTAAAGGTAGACTTGAAATTTGTAGAACTGTATAAAGATTAAGAAAGAGGTTTTAAAATAGGTCTTTCTGAAGGAAAAAATGTTTGTAACAAGGACAGACGCAGCAAAGTCTTCGTTTAATTTCAAGAGTCTGATGAATCTCATGCAAGTGTTGTAATAAAGATTTGTGCATTAGGTTTACAATAATGCTACAGGAGCATTTATCAGACAACTCACCTTTAAGATTCTTCTCTTTCTGATGCTGAACTAGCAGTGGCCAGGAATAGTGAGGTCTGAGTGGCAAGCCTTCCGTTTTCATCATCTTCATCACATCAATGGCCAAGGCTGAAAACATTCACAAAATAATTAAACAGTGTCCAAGTAGTCTACATAAGCATAAGTAAAACAAACTAAATAAGCAGAGTACCTGATTTGTTGGCCTCCAAAGCACAACGCAAAATAAATGGTAATGGTGCCGAGTGCATTTTCGCTTCTTTTAACTCATTACAGAACTGCTTCAGCTTTTTCACAGGCTGCAAAGAATTTCAAAAATTTATTTCATATATTTTTCAATTTCTCAAATTGCTAAGAACATCAGATTCTTCTAATGTTTAGAAAATGGATATTGCACATGCCAAACTTAATTCCTTCGTAAAAATCAATTTACTATGCAAGTTGATACAAAATAACAAAATTATTCTTTTGCTCTTGAAGAACTGTGCAAAAAATCTTTGCAGTTGCATTAAATTAAATAAATACACTGTTATTAGTAGATTTAAAAAAAAAGTATTACTATTCTGCTTACCATATCTCTATTTACACAATGTTGCAAGAAGAAGCTACCCTGGTCCATATTGTCACGTGATAAATGACTAAAAGACTTCAAAATACTGAAGCTTATATCTTCAAAGCCATGAGTTATCAGAGTCAAACACAGGTTCATTGCATCTATCAATTGAAAAACAGAACAACAAAATTTAAAAAGCGCACATAATTTCTCATTAAACTACTAAAATTAGCGAAAGCTAGTAAAGCAAATCTTTGACAAGTACCATTAACATACTTTTAAGCACGATTAAACAATCAAATTTGAGACTACCTTTTCCAGAATTCTTCAGATTTATTAATTAAATTCACCTTTCTCATTAGAAGACTATAACGAAAAGTACAGAAGTATCACCACTGCAGCATGACAGAAAGAAACTAAGCAAGAGAAACACATTTCTAGACATGTCAAAAAAAAAAAAGAAAAAATTGATGAAGTATAATTAACAGTTATCAATCAGATTACACACACTGTGATAGAAAAGTGATTTCCAATGTAGATAATAAAAAACTATATTCAGTATTTAGTATCCCTTTTTTATGTCAGTCACAAAGAGCTCTCATAACAGGAATTTTAACAGTGGTGGTTGAAGAAAGGACTCCTCACTTGCTGCTTTCCTATAAAATCCTAATGAATTTCAGAAATGTAAAAAAATCCATAGATTAATTTTTATGTGCAAATGATTAATGCTGGTTTATATTTAAATTTTATAAAACGTAATCTTAAACAGCACAAATGAATCCACAAACTAATAGAAAAAGTATTCTTTTGCCTCAGTATTCAAGCGCAAAATTACCTATTTTTGAACAAAAAAAAAAAAAAAGAAAAACAGCTTTCCCCCTCCAGCCTGCTACAGGAACCAAGGACATACCTGGAATTAATTCCCTTTCAAATTTTATGCGCTGTTTAATATCCTCGATGTACTGTGGATATCCAGCTTTGGCAAGGCTAAAAATCACCTGCATCAAAATCCTATCCATAAGGTACCCTTCAGTCTTCTCAACCTCTTCTAGAGTCTGTAAACCAAAGTAAACTTAACTTCAATCAATGCCAAAGTGACTCTAAACAGAACACATTTAAGAACAAAAATAAAATTAAATAAAAAACCCAACCAAACAAAAAGCTGTTTTTTTCTTTTTTTAAAAAAAATACAGGTTTAGATAAGCAGAACATGGTATAAAGAGAGAAAGAAAGAATACCCAAGTATTGAGAGAGTCCCAAATACCTTTAGACTGTAAAAAGAAAGAGGGACAGCTAAAAGGGATATAATAGATAGTTTCTCTCTAATATCTAATAACACATGAAAACAGCACAGGTATTCCCATTGTGAGATGACTTTCAAAAGAAATTACTTTGTAAAGGGAAGAATAACTGGTCAAACCTTTTTTGAAAGAATGATGGTTGATAAAGATTTGATAATGATTTGGTTGATAAAATTTTTAACTCACAGAACAAAATTATGTTTCCCACATCCTCTTCCTTGATTTGGTCCTCTACATCTGATACTACTTATTAAACTCGTGATACTACTTATTAAGATCAAACCAATTTTCTTTTCTCATTTTTTTTCCCAATATTTCTTTGATTTAAAAAAATGTAAGAGAGAATACTTGAAAAAAATCAGCTTGCAGCTACATAAAGGACTGCAAAGTGGCCTCATGTTATTAATACCTAAGTTGTTGGTATGAACTCTCAAAAAAAATTATTTTTTTTACCAGAAAGATCCTGTGGCTTCAATGGCAGCCAAAGAATGGCTCAATGGAAACAAAATAATGGAGGTTTAGTTTTTATTTTCATAAATAAACACATAAATGCCTCACATGCACTATCTGTCTTTAAAAAAATCCCTAAATTTTAAATCATTCACTGACAAATCTATCTTCTCAGAATGAAGCACCACTATCAAAAGACAAGTATTTTAAAGAAATTATGAGTTTGCTTTCAGTTAACCAGCTATTCAGATGCAATTAAAAAAATAAAATTGTTAATTATTGCAATAATTCTTTATTATTCCTCCTGCATGAACAGAAAGCATTCCAAAGCTATACCGAACAAAAGATAAACAAGTTGTATTTAAACTCGAACTTGCCTTACCTTTTTGATGTTATCAGCATCACCCTTTTCAGCATACACATTCAGCAGTGATAAATAGGTATCTGCACCTGGTTCAACACCAGCCATCCTCATCACCGAAAGGATGTTTTCTGCACTCTTCATATCTCTAGAAGAATTCAAAGAAAGACCCTCAGTATATTTAGACAAAATATTTATTGCAACTTCCACATTTACCCATTTAATTAATCAGAACTGGAAACAAAGACTGCAACAAGCTTAGAGAAACTTATTTTAACTAAGCAAATCCCAAAAGGTGAAAGTCTTTTAATTATTGTATTACTTAAAATACTCTTTTAACTTTAATAGATTATAAAGTTCAGAACTAAGTGCAGCAATTGTTTTTCAAACACTACAAAAGTACAGTAATTTATCTTGAAATTCAAGATTTTCAGACAAAAAAAACCCTACTTTGTTAAATAGCTCTGTTTTGCTTCAAAAATGTATAAAGAGACAGTCTTATATATATTATTATTCAAAACCATCACCCTATTCTGCAGCATGTAATTTTTCTGCACAGTATCACTCTATATTTTAGTAAAGCTAAAGTAATCGAAAGAAAAAAAGGTATTAAACGTTACCCTGCTCTTGCATGACCTTTCACAAGGCTACTGAACACTGCCTCAGTGATTGGAAGATCTTTGTTCTTCATAAATCCAAGAATCTTACTGCAAAATATAAGACAATCAATGGGTATTTTTGTTTTGAAAAGATAAACACTGAGCTACTGCTGCTCTGCTGGACAAAAAAAAAAAACATTAAAAAAACCTCATTAAAAACCCCCAAATCCTGATGTTACTGAGCAATTAAATTTTGGGACGCTGCACAATATGTTTATAATTAGGTAATTTTAATTTTTTTAATATGTATTTGTATTTGCCACTTTTAAGTATGGAGACAGAAGGGTATCTTTTTTTTTCTTGCCTGTATTTTTATCTTCCTTTTACTCATTTCTCATGCCCCAGAATTACACTGTTGCAACTTAACCTTGCTAAAATTAAAATGTTAGACAGATGTCCAGTAACCCCTGTGTAACAACAACAGACAGAATTACTACTGTTTGCTCCTCAGCCCGCTTTGTTCTCAATTGCCTTTCCCAGTAGCCATTTTCTTACAAAGGGAGTAAGCCTTCATAGCCTCACAGTTTTTCATGGTGGCTTTAGAAATGACAAAACAAGTTCTGAGCAAGGTGAATACAACTTGAACACACCGGTCTACCACTCATTTTTATTTTGCTTTGTGTAGATTTCAGCAGTCTCCAGGAAATTGCTCTGCATTGCCTGGTTAAAATATACTTAAACCTCTTCTTCACTTGGCTCAATTTCTATGAATTACACAGAAATGAGTTTTAACATTATTGGCAGGGAATATGAGAAACAGATTTTGTGGAAATCCCTTTAAACATAAATCTAAAACAATACCTCGCTCCTTCAATGTCACCCTCGTTGCAATAAGCAGCAATCAACCTTTGGTATGTAACCTACAGAAAACAAAATGGTGAAGTTAATGATTTCCAACCAATAAGTGGATACTACTATTAAGAATGAAGATATTATAAAAGGGTACCTACTCGATTGGGCTGCACATTTGCTTCCTCCATTCTGGCCAAGAATTCTGTCGGAGAAAATTTGTGCTCATTCTGAAGGTAGACCTTAAGTAAGGCATTGTAATGGCTCGTGTCATACACAGCACCTAAGGAAATGTTTCAACCACAGTCAGTGAATGTAGGTTCTCTAAATTCAACATGTTTTTTTTTTTAGCTTTCTCAGGTAATTAATTTCATGCCAATTTTACTCTGTATGAACTTATCAGATTGCTTCCTTTTATTCACCTTTCAAATATCAGACATCTATTTAACAGCACACGTGTTTATAAAAGGACAAAACATAACAAGAGCACTGCCCATGCTCATGTGCATGCTATCCCATAGTCTCTACATCTGTATTTATTTCACAGATTCAGCATTACTATCACAAAGTAGTTCATCTATGCATTATCTATAGATAAATGACTCGCTTAAAATAAAAACATCATCTGATAAAGTACGTGGTAACACTAAGAATACTCAGCCCATCATCAAGGTAACATCTAACAGAAAAGTAAAATACAATAATGCAAATCAAGCAAAAGTCCAATTTAAGCATCTTGAAAAAAAAAAACCAAAAAAACCCAACAAACCAAAACTTCAGATTTTTTATTAACACCCCTAGATGTCAGTATAACCCCCAGAATTAGAAACTCACCTGAATAATAAAATCTACTGCTTATTCCGTAATAAGTACAACCTAACTTGTTAAAACCTAACATTCAAACACTATTAAAATACACTGTCTTTATTACAGAAAAAGTCCTTGCTGTTCTTGCAAGCAGGACTAACAAACTCAACGTACCCAGTTCTTTCATCTTGTCCCATATCATATGGGCTAGTTCTGTTCTTTCAGGTGACGACACCTCTGGTAAGAGAGCACCACAACTTCGCAACAAAAGCAAGGTCTGGTTACTTCCTGGAGATCCTGCAAGTGGAACAAAACCACGAATTTCTTCATGAATAACCATACATTCAATATCAGAAAGAAGATTTGAGACTGACCTACTGAAATATTTAAGCATTTTCTACAGAATGCAATTTTCTCAAGACTGAAGGTTTTTACTGAACAGGATACCCAAATGATTAAACAATGACACTACTGTGCACTATCAAGTAAAAGACCTGTGATAAAACATGTCATTTAGTAGAATAATGAGCTCAGCTGAGCAGAAATTTTAAAAAGTACAACACAAAGCCCTAAACTCAGACTATCTAGTACTTTCAATTTCCCAACTCAAGATCCTTAGATCGTTTCATCCTAACAGGGGTGTAACTTTCTCAGAAATTTCTAAACTGTCAAAATACTTCAGACCAATTCAATACTATTCCAAAACTGGTAGTCGGAGTAAATATAAACCTCCATTTCCACTTCTGCCCATGCTCAATATAAAATAAATGAGATCATTTACATCTAGAGAATAGTGAAGGAAAATGCAAGATTATGCACCTTTTCTGACTCCTGCACTAGTACCAGATGTTGATAAAGTAACTATAACCTCATCTCTTTCTTGGACTTCACTACTGCTCCTGAGGCAAATTAAGGCAAAACCTCAGAATCTATCATAGTTTAGTCAATAAGCTGGAGACACACTTTTTTTTCTAATCACATCTTTATATCTAAACCCAGCAATTTCTAATAAAAACGAGTTTCTTTAGAAAGCAGAATACTGTAAGGTATGATCACCAAGTCATACTTGACTAACTTGTAAATCCCTGCATACAATTACTTCCTGCAACGAAAATGCCAACACATCTCCAGTTTCATAACGTCAGTGTTACAACTAGTGACTGAGTACCTTGAAGACAAAAAAACACAGAAAAGGTTTGGCAGTATGTGTGTGGAAAGACACAGGACAAGAGATTCACTGCAAGCACCTTCTTTAGGTATTTTTTGAGTTGTAATTAGAAATGGAAGAACAATACAAACACAGGCAGAAATCAACACTAACCTCCCACACTTCTGCTAAATTAGTTTCATTATTGTTCATAAAAAAGGACTAAATTTTCATATGGAAATATTTGCCATTTATTCTAATAGCATCCTAGTTAAATCTCTTGTGAGGTTCTATGCTTCTATTTTTAAATACCGTTAAAAAGCCAAAGGAAACCACTATGAACAATTAATGTTTCTGTTAATATGACTTCCTAAAAACTGTGTAACAAGTCAAGGTTCATGAAGAACTATTTGCAAAGAAGTTTAGAGACATAAAATTCTTGCAAACCCAGAAGCAAAAATTAAAAGTTTATATCTAAAAAACCAAAGCAGTCAGGATCAGAAAGGATATCACACGAAAAAAGAAAAAACTAAAAAGTTCAACAGAAAGAGTTGAACTAAAGAATTAAAGACTCTGCTTTTAAACAGTGAAATGCAAAGCTTTTAAAAGCACAATCCCAGCTATACAAGCCATTACAGTCCAGAGCAATACACAGCAAAGTTTAAACTTAAAAAAAATACATGCTGTCATTGATAAATATTGACAGCAGTACTTAGCGAGTATCTTCAGCAAGTATCTCCATTGACTCATCCTAACTGGTACCAAATCTCATCAATTGTGGCAGCTGGTTTGCAAAATGCTAATGTGGTCTGGCTACTTTAGCCAAAGAGGTATGGAATCTGTCAGAATGAACAATGCCTCAGCTAGCTGTTTTTGTTTTATTAAAAAAAATAAAGTTTTCTTGTCATGAATAACCACAGTTACCTGGTCATGTGGAAACTTGGGGATCACCTACATAGTTCCCTGTTGTAGTTCCGTTTTAAAACACATAATGTGTTAAGGACAGCATAGTTCACTACAGTCACTTTAAAAATATACTGTGTAAACCAGTATATTGTGTTCAGAGAGCACAATACAGTTATACGAGGAAGATGCAACATTACCAGATAAAAAAATCCACAATAAGCAAGGCAATATGTTAACATTTATTAAAAGCACACTGCATTTTTACAAAAGAAAAAAAATCTTGGAAAAGTAAATATGCATTCAAAGCCAAATATATCTCTAAAGTATTTAAAGACTGTCCATCAACACATGCAGCAGATTAAACAACGCTTGAAGACAAAAAATAAATTAGAACTCCTTCAGTTCATTTCCTTGGTTTGCTGAGTCGTTATACAGCAGCTTTAAACTTACCTGTTTTGCTTATTTCCTGGAAGATTTTTAGTAGAAGAGATTTAGGAATGCGGCCAGTTTTTCTGACACAGTTATCCACTCTATTTAATGCCCAGTCAAACTGATAGGTTGGTCTGGTTCGAATTTCTGAAACTGGTTCTTCTTTAACACTTCCTTCCTCTTGATGTGCAAGTGTAAAGAACCTTATTTGGTTCATAATATTTCTGCTTAAATAAAAACAAACACAAAAACAGAGATTACACTTCTGTGAGTCATTTTGCAACTACGCCAGTCACACAGCGTCAAGAAGATAACGCGCTTCTTGCTGCTGAACAGTGTCCCAAAAACATTCCATATTGATATAAACAAAGAAATATAGGTGATTCGTTTCAGTGTCTTTCTACTTAAGATACAGTCATGTACATTTTCTCACAGTGACAACTGTTTCTCTGAGATTTGCAGTTAGATTCACCTCGTTAATTAAATGGTTCAAATACTATTCCTACAAAAATTAAAATTTTTAAGTCATCGAAATGTTATAAAAATCTTGTTGTCCCGTTACAGCTTCTCACAAAAGCTCTCACACTTTTGAAAATCACTTCAAGAACAGTCACAGACAGATCTTCCAGAACACAGCAAATCAGAGCAGCAAATCACATCTTTCTTTTCAATTCAAATACACAAAAACTAATGCAGAGGTCAGTACTTTAGACAACAATAGCTTAAAGAATAATAGGATCATTCTCCATCCTGTAGATTTTACAATAGCTAGCATGAAACATCCTTTCATTCTGCCATGTAAACCAAACATCAACACTGGATTTGTTCAAATATTTATTTTCTCAAAATAAATTAAGACAACAATAAGCATAATGAGAAAGCATTATTTCTAGCAAAGCAAAGCAAGCTTGCCTTTTTTTTTTGAGAATAATTTGATGTACATAAGAGTACAAAAATGGTATTTGTGCCACAGCAAGATTGTGAACAGCTTGTGCAGGTGAAATTATAATTTCTTACAAGCATTTTGGAAGTCTGTTCTCAGTTGTCCTTACAACTGCATAAAATGAACCAGACTATCCTCTTCCAGAATCCTATACAAAGAAAGTAATACTTGCTGGGTGGTAAAAAGAAGATTCAGCAGCTTCTGAGCTTCTGAAATTGCCCTCTCTCATCTCTGGCTCTCTAGATAGCTTTTCAGCTAAATTTCTGTAAGCCCTCTAGACTAATTTTAAAAAAAAATAGTTGTACTCCCTGCTGTTGCAGGTGCTCCAGGACTATGCAGTAACAGGTGCACATTTTGTTGAAATGGTAGCCTAAAAGTCAGGAGTGCTGGCATTCTCTACAAAACAATCTTCCACACCTAAAGTTTTTTCACAGGTGTATCTGCTGGTTGTTTCTCATCAACCAGCGCTCATTTAGGACCAGAGGAGAGGAAGTCCAGCGGAGGGGAAAAAGCTTGCTGGTGGCAAGTCAGTGTCTCAGAAGCATTGGCAGCAAACTGCTAAATGGCAGAAAAATCATCACTGGGGTAGAAAAAACAGACTGGTGTTTTACCACGTGGTTGCCTCTTGTGAGCAGGAAGTAGCCCAAACACAATTTTTTCTTTGCTGTTTGAAATCCTGACTTGATAACTGAGCAGACCCTAAGTTCTATAAGTAGCCTGAAGCAGAATCTCTTTCCTAATGGAGCCATGAAAACAGTTTATTAGATGATATTTGATTTCTGAAGGTATTTCAAAATATCCTTTAATAATGAGGAACATCACTACTATTTGGTATTACCTTTTTCAAGCACGCCATTTTTTTACATTGCTCAATCTCCTCAAGTTTCCTCCTGAAGAATATTCCAGAGACCAGTAAATTATCTGCATAGTATTTCACTAGGGAAAGGATAAGGAAGAAAGAATGGAAGAAGGGAAAAAAGACTGCCAAAAAAGGACAGATCCCCTCCTTCAGTCTGTTTTAGCTCCTTCTAGATATAAGTTCCTACCGATTCCTTTGGGCTAGCTCTCATTTTAGTCAGATTCCTCTGTAAGCTTATTTAACTCACTAATTTGGTACAACAGCAATTCATCCACTTTTACAAAAAATTAAATTACTGCTCCATCAGGTTAGAGCGGGAACAGCTCATGATGTCCAAAACCCACCAGAATTATCCAGAAAAAAAAAGAAATTGAGAAGGAATAGGTGCTTAAAATCAGAGAAAATCAAAAGAATAAAAAAAAAAAAGGGGAAGGGACACTAAAACTGAAATACCACTTCTGGTGGTAAGCAGCTTGACAGATTAACACCATCAAATTTTTTTTATTGTTACTAGTTAATGCCATCTCTCCCTAATAGTATTCCCAAGGGTGTAATTTTCTTTCCTTCCTTCTCCTCTTCTCCTTCTACTGCATCATGTAAACAGACACAGAGTACTTTCCGTAAAACAGAAATCATTAGACTAACTAGAAAAAAATTCAGTAGTACAAGGTAAAAATAACAGTAAGATAGTAAATTTTAACTCCTCTTGGGTTTAACAACCAAATGAGATGTCTATAACTTAAATAACTCTTTAATAACACATAAACAGCAATACTCAACTTTTAGCTAGCCAGCAGATCGCTATAAGAATGAAACTGCAATGATTGCAAGTTCTTTATTTTTTCTTAAAGACATAGATAAAAAAGAAAATGGTATCATCTACTCTTATATATCCATTAAAGAGCTACTTGAAAGCTTTTCAGAATACTCCGTAAAGGCTGGAAAAAAGGCTTAGGAAGGCAGCATCAACAGAGGGTTTACTGTCTTTGTAATACAGAAATTTATACTTTGATTTCCATGAACAATCTAAGCACAAGTGGACAAAACGCTTGAGCTTCAGATTAAAATTGCAATGTCTTTTTCTATAAAAACCTACTATTGTTTTATAGTATTTTTCAAATTATTAAACTATATCTTATGACATGTAGCACACTTGTAACCATAAACAAATTGTTATGTATGGTTTTTAAGTCCTGTGCTTTGTAAGATTCTCCACGAGTCAAGTCACAAATATCTTAAAGCACTTGCACAGCTCCATCAGATTAAATATAACAATAAATACAATATGTGTGTGCTCAACATATGCTGGTTAGCAGCATGAGAGGACTCTAAAGTTTCATTTGTTACTAAACTCTCCCGCTTAACATTTAGTATGATGCTATTTATAACCGAAGTTTAGAATATTATAGTATATCAATGGCTACAGTTGCACACTGTAAAATATTGCTTATACAAAGTGTTATTTTTATACACTCAACCTTCTGAAAGATGACCAGAATTGGGCATTTCTATTTACACACAAACACACACCCCAATATTATCAACTATGCTACTGGTGCTTCTGTTAATTTATACTGATTGAAGACATTTTAAGGAATGGCAACATAGGAGTCCAAGTTTCAGTCTGAGACAGACAGATGAAAACAGTATGAGAGTATAAAACAACCTCGAGAACTCAAACTTTCACTAGCATTCACCTAAATTATAATTATCAATCTGAAATACTGATAGTTCAGTGTAATGCTCAGGTACACCTCATCATATGGAGGCCTTCAGCATCTGAATAAATTACACTTTAAGCACTATTTAAGGCACTGTGCAATGTTAAGCCAATCCCACAGTAAGATTTTGTTAAAAATAACTGTGGCTTCAAAAGCTGGATGAAGCTGCAGGGATCTACTGTATTCAATCTGGTACTTAGCACTACAAAGCAACTAAGAACACAAAACTTAAGATGAAAAAAAACCCTAAGAGATCACTATTGTATAAGATGAAAGATTGAGCAGACCAGAAAGTCAGCTTCCAAAAAAGATGCAAAATTAACAAATTAAGGGACATAATATCAGTTTGATTTCAGGCAACCAAGTGAAGGACAGAAGAACGCAGTAGATGACATACTGAAAATTTATACTAATGGCACAACCTCCCCATGAAACAGAAGAAGTTAACAAAACAAGGCAGTTATCCACACATCAGGAATCTCTAATTTTTAGAAGTTGAAAAACAGCACATGATTAAGGGGAATAGAAAAAAAGCTAGGATAAAAATCAAGGTCATGTTAACCTTTTCAGTCAGGAAGTCACCTAAAAGTGCAGTAAGAAAGGCTTCTAAATGTAAGAAAGATAATTTTAGAAATTATACATACTTCTTCAAAGGGAAAAAAATTCCAGATCATACATTGTTCAGCTTTCAAGAAATGTTAATTGCAACCATTTAACGTAAATTTTAACTATCATATCATTACTAATTTAACAAGGAGATGGGGTGTAGGTGAGAATAAGGAAGAATGACTTAATTTCTAGAAACATTTAAGATAAATTATACTAAAGACACATTAACAGACCTTACTCAAATTCCAGTCCTTTGGAATTACCTTGAAAAATTCACGGAAGTTGTGGGAAAAACAGAAGCATAATAAAAAATACAGACTGATGTACAGGCTTTTGGCAACACCTCACCTGACAACCTCATAAGCAAACCAAGGAGATACAATGTACTTCTAGTTACAAAATACGGGTAAGGTAGTTGTCTAAACAAAATATTTAAATATATATACAAAATTAAAATGTGGTTTGTTGCAAAATCAGGAATATTGTGTGGGAGTCTAAATGAAGCTATCTCCTGACTCAGCTAGGAAAAGACTGGTACAATCTATGTCCATTCAATTGCTTCAGTAACAATTTGGATGATAGAAAAGTTAACAAACTTATCAAATTTGTGGATGACACTGTAATGGTGGCAAACTCCAAGAGGGAGAGCCTCAGACTTCAGTAATCTCAATTACTTGATGTAATGGTCTGAAATCAACAAAAAGGAAAGTTGTATGTTTTGGACAAAATACAAATGCAGAAACTTAAGATGGAGTTTACAACAGTACAGCCAAAAAATACTGAAAATGAGCCACCGCTAAACATGAAACATCACGCAGCAAAAAAAGAAAACTTCAGTTTCTCAAATCTTAAAAAACCAACGTAGATTAAATGCAGATAACGATCAGCTTGTCACGATGTGTTTACTCCGTAAAAAAAACCCCAAGTTTAAAAGACTCAAAGGACTCATCTATCCCATCCCACTCTCCAAAAGAGAAACAGCTGGACTTAATCCATTAAGCACCACATAGCTAATATTAATGGCTGTAATATTAATTTTAATGAAATATTTGAACAGGATACTTCAGTCAAACTTTGTAAGTAGGAGTATTAAAGTGAGATTAGGAGGGTGAAAAAAATCTATCACACATCACCTTGACATTTCTGATCCTGCCTCAGTACTAGATGTTAGATTATATGGTCTTATGATGTAACCCTGTTTTTTCAATTATTTTAATGAACTTTGTTCAGAATTAAATGCTGTGCTACACAGCACAACACATGATACTTCTGCAAGGGCTGCAACAAGTGCTAGCATTTACTGTCATCAATTACCTTTAAATGGCATTTTAAGATTTTCTCTATGTGAAACATGATATTCGCAAGCGCATGAAGCTGCACAATATACTTCAGATCTCAAGTTTCAATGAGCAATCTGATTTTTCCCCAAAATGCGTAATTTCTCTTTACTATCCTTCAGAACTAAGAGAAGCTCAAAAGGATATCCTAAGCTCTACAGAGTGATCTCTCTCCTATTGCCACAATCAGAGGATTAGAAGTATCCTTCTGATACTGGAATCTTTACACCATCTTCAGCTTTGCCTCTGCAACTGCAGATCTCACCTTCACGGGAAAGGTTAACCAATCATGCATTTGTAATCCCAACACAAGTGGTAATTCTTCACCTCCAATTTAGCTTATAACATTGGGAAAATAGCTGAAGATAAACTCACAGAAAAACTTATGCACAGATGAAGTGTGCATAGAGAAATTTATACGAAGTCAGTTCGTAAAATTTTTCTGTTTCCAAGGGTTTAGTGAGAATCCCAGTGCCTACTCACATACTTAACATATTTTCCACATTTTTAAAGTAGACTAAAGGCAGTGCCTTGAATTTCCTAAAGGAACATATCTTCCACAGTAGCTGAAATAAAAATATCTGATCTTTCCCAAAACTCAAAAAGTAGGTGATGCCAGTGTTCTCCCTTGCAGCAGAAAGTTTACTTTCTGTAAAACTTGACCAATTCCAAATATTTGAAAAAGAATTACAAAGTCATCATATGGATATTTGCCTCCCTTTATCAGAGCCACAATAAGGTAGTTGTTATGCTTTTTCTAAGAAAAGTACTGAATATGCAAGGCAAAAGGTGTATGAAATAGTTCTCAAAATAAAGCCATGCTCCAAGTAGAATAATGGTAAACTTAAGAGTTAAAATTCATAAAAGCACTACAGACTCACCTTAGTTAAACTTTCTAAAAATAAGGCTAATATACCACCTGAGATCTCAGCATAATTAACAAGACTGTTAAACAGTATTTCCCCTGACTTAGCTATGATCACCTATAAAAAAAGGCCACAATATTCAGGCTGCTGTATACCTGTTTCAGTGAGATAGAGTAGAATCTTGTAATAGAGAAAAATTAAAGTTCCTTTATGTAGACTGAGAAATCTCAAGTTTCTTGGAGAATATCTAAAAATTTTGCCTAAGTGGCTCATCACAAGTAGAACAGAAAAACTTTGCTGTGTACTGCACTGAGGATATTAGGAAAAATTCCTTCACTGAAAAGGTGGTCAGGCATTGGTACAGGCTGCCTGAGGAAGTGGTGGTCACCATCCCTGGAAGTGTTCAAAAAACATGTGGCACCTGGGGACATGGTTTAGTGGTAAAGACAGCAGCATTAGGTTAACAGCTGGACTTGATCTTGGAGGTCTTTTCCAACTTTACATTTCTGTGATTTCTTGGGAAGTATCTATGCATTTTATATCCATCAGTAAAACACGCACACCAACTACAACAATAAATCTGTGAAACTTCATTACAACAGAGTATCACCAAAAGTGAATCTATTGTATGTCACCTGTGTTTTTAAAGACCATTAATTCTACCACTTTGCTAATGTAATTAAGCATTCAGTTCTACGTTTTTGTTCAGTGGTGATGGATTGCTGAGTATGATAGTAAACAGTCAAAAGCAACTTGTTTGCAGCTAATTAAAAAAAAATAAAATTGAATGTACCATGCATTCAACCATGAATCACTTGGGATTTTAACTTATGGTTACTCTAAGCTCAAATCGAATCCCCCTCCACTCCTTGATCTGAAAGAAGACCTTTTTTAAAAGGATATTTTCTCTCCCATCTCACCAACATGCTTCAAACACACCACAACATATCAAAAGGCAAGAGTCTTTACAAGGACAACTTGAACAGCATAGCACATGTGCCTTCTGCACTGGTTTTGGCTGGGTTGGAGCTAATTTTCTTTAAAGTACCAAGTATGGGGCTGGGTTTTGCACTTGTGCTGAAAACAGATAATATAGAGAAAAGCTCGTGCAGGAGCAGCATTCTGGCAGGACCTGTGGGCCCGTCCAGAGAGAAGGCCACGCTGGAGCAGGTTTGGTGGCTTGATTTCTTTTTGTTACTGTATTGATTCTCCTTGATTTTCCTCCTATCATGAAAGCTATACTTTCATGATCTATGCTTTAGGAGCCTAACTGTTCTTCCCTGATTTAGAGCCAGACAAGCTGGTCAGCAACAGGAGGGTGATCAGTGGGGAAAGAATGAAGCCAATACCCCTTCTCCAAGCACTAACTTTCCCACAGCAGCAAGCTGTAACATCAAAACATAACATGATCACCTACATTACGTAGAAGAAAGTCCCCCAAGACATTCTGATGTTAATGCACAATCTACCCTAAACACTCGCCAGTGGAACAGGTTTGTTACATTCTTGACAGTCAGACTCCAGCAGCAAATTTAGGCACTCTTCACGTAAGTGAACCCTCTGTGAACAAAGTTCCAGTTAACAGTTTGTACCACATAAATCAGTGCAGTGCTGAAGTTTGCTGCTGTAACTCTGAAGTTTGTTGCATTGGTCTGTCACAGTTTATCTTAATAAAATTGCATGGCATGAGAGTTACAATATATAGCTCAGTATATTTCACATTCCATACTAGAGGTGGTCAAGTGAAAATCTGCCTTAGATCTGAATTGCTATGAAACGCTTCTCAAGCGCCCAATGCAACTGGTTATCCACCTGCTATCCTAACCCATTTGCAGAAGAAGCTTAGATTAAAAACCAGAGCAGTAACAATTCTTTGATAAAACCTCAGCTTGAATGTGATGGTTGCTCCTTCACATCTTTAGCCCAGTCAACAAATCTGCAATTTTTCCGCAACTTTTATTGTTATCAGAGTCACAGACTCACCTCTGAACTGACTTCATTGTGTTCAATGCTAAAGCAACTCTATCAAGCATATGCAAACATGTATATACAGTCCTCTTGCAAATGCTAATCATTCCTTTTTATTTATTTAATCTTAAAACACATGCGTGTACCCTTACTATTCCAATTAGAACTTTATGAAGTCTCTAGAATTTACTGCAGTGGACTGCGTTTCGCTCTCAAAATCTTGAGACCTAAACAGCAAGTATAGTAAGCCTAAGTGTAGTCCATGTGTCATTCTAATTCTTCAAAGGAAGTCCACTTCCAGAAATTAAGGCTTGAGTAGAAAAAGAAACAACAACGAATAGTTACTTAAGGTAAAAAAAATGAAATGAGATCATATACTTAATACATGCAATTTCAGTTCATAAGTGTTACCTTTGCTTTACAGTTTGTGGTCTAGAGCATCACTTGTACTCTAGTCCATCCCATAACGTGACAATGAGACAAAGACTTTAGGTGAAATCTTATTTTAAGAATGAAATTACTGGACAGAAGGAATGCACAAAAAGTTTCTTGCTGCAAGAAAAAAGTATTGAGGGGGAGAAACAGCCAGAAAACCAAAACCCAGCTGTTAGAGCCAAAATATCATTGCAGAAAGCATTTTGAAGTTTTTTCAGAAATGGAAAAAATGGAAAAAAAAACTAGGGAAAAACAGCACTTAGTCCTTCATCAGTCATATGTGAATTTCAGTGAGGAGCACTTCTTGCAACAAATTAATTTAGGGAATTAAGCTTCACACTGAGGCCAACATAATTTAATTACTAGAAAGTAGAAAGGTTTATTCATGATTTGCAGACAACTAAATGCATGGTTCTGTTGCCAACTGTTGAGCAGACATCCTCCCAGTTCCCTGGTCCTTCCTGAACCACTCTACTTCATCCTTCACACCAACTATAACATTTGATAGCATGTGACACACTTCAGTGACTAATGCCAGCAGAAAACTATTCTTCTTTATGTAAGATTTTCATCAGGCTACCAAATAAAAACAGCCCCAGAGTAAGACTGATAAGTACTAAAGCTAGCGCAGGTAGCAACAACAACTTTATTTTGGAGGTGAGACTTCCCTTAGGAGTTCCCAATGCTCACTCTTGTCTGTTCCCATCCCTCCTTCTGAACCAGTGCTAGAACTCACCAAGTCGTCTGCTGAACGTATCTATCTATCTAGAATAGCAGAAAAGTCTTGGTAGAAAACCAGAACAGTTAAGTTACATCGACTTAGAGGGAGCAGCAGAGCTGTAACACAGCACAAGAAAGTCAGGACAGAGCACCTTTCTCCCTTTGGCAGCACTAAGTTATTTTATCAGCTCACAAAGCACTGGGTGTCTGTAGTTGTGTTAATGAATAGTCGTGTCTCCAGGCTTCCTGTAGGGCACCAACCACATATT
This sequence comes from Chiroxiphia lanceolata, assembly GCF_009829145.1. Lineage (NCBI taxonomy): Eukaryota > Metazoa > Chordata > Aves > Passeriformes > Pipridae > Chiroxiphia > Chiroxiphia lanceolata. The sequence goes on from NC_045639.1 coordinate 26,344,539, forward strand.
AATGTGGTCAAAACCGCAGTCTGGATGTACATAGGTGAGGCAGGCTGAGTTTTCTCGCCCTACCTTCGCGATGGGAGAGGGAACCGGGAGAGGGAACCGCGGCACAGGAATTAGAACGTTCCTCCTGATAAGAGAGTCAGAGGGCACGGGTAGGAAGCCCAGATTCCAACTCTGCAGTTACCCACAGCCAATCACAGTCATTTAGACTAGAAAAGACCTCCAAGATCATCGAGTCCAACCTGCAACCGATCATCACTATGTCAACTAGACCAGAGCACAAAGTGCCACGTCCAGTCGTTTCCTGAACACCTCCAGGGATGGCGACTCCACTCCACCCTCTGGTCTCCCCCTCCTCCTCCACTCTCCCTCCGGACTGTGTGCCCCACCACAGCCGCATCCCCAGGCGCTCGGGGCTCTGCTTCACTCCGAGCCCAGCAGGATGCGGTGGCGGGAGGTGAGGTGTGGCCTGGCGACCCAGCCAGTGGGAAGCGGGGCCACGGCGTGACCTTTGCCCCGCGCTCAGCCCGAGGCCGCGCACACGCCGGCGAGGCCGCCGGGCCGGGTGGTGCCACGGAGCCCCCGGGGCAGTCCCTGCGAGCGGCGCCGCAGGGCCCGGCGGCACGGCCGGCAGTGCCCTTGGCGTGCGGGCCGCTGCCTCCGCCGGCCCCGCCGGACGGCGCGGGGTCTCACCTGTCGGGGCCCGGCGGGCGGGTGGCGGGCGGGCGGCGGAGCGGCAGGAGCGGGGCCGGGAGCAGCGCTGGGAGTCGCGGGCGCAGCGCCCGGAGGCGCCCAGCGGAGCTCAGCAGCGCGGCCATGACCGCCCGCAGCACGTGAGCCGCGCGCCGGCGCCGCACCGCCACCGCCCCCACGTGATGGGGGCCAACCATTCCCTGCAGGGGAGGCCGCCAGCTCCGGCCCCGGAGTGAGCTCGTTCGGGCACCGGCGCGCCACCAATTCTCCCCCCGCGCGGCTGATGGGCCGTCCCAAGAGAGCCCGGGTTGGGCGGCCCGGCAGCCAACCCGGAGCGGCTCCGGCGGGAGGCGGGCGGGCGCGCGCAGGGAGCGCGGGATCCTGGGGGAGGGAGGGGGGAGCAGCGCCGGGGAGCGCCGCCTTTCCCTATGGGCGCTCCAGGGAGCTCTTCCGTGGGGCTCCCCGGGACGTGCCGTCCCTGCCCGCCTGGCTTTCCCAGCCCAGCTGCCTAAGTGCTGCTTCCCCGGGAGCTCGGCGGTGGCTCGGGGCGGGACGGAGCCGCCGCTCCCGCACTGCCCGTACCGCGTTCCAGGCCCCGCCAAAGCGTGGCCGCTGGCGCGCAGGCGCGCCAAGGAAAATCCCTCAGCCGATTCCGGCCCATTGGTGGGAAGAAGCACGTCCTCCACTCGGTGTTGGCCGGAGTTTGCGCCGCGCTCCAAGGAAGCAGTGCTTGGGAAGCAGCGCTTGTCATCCCCTGGGAGTGACTGGCAGAGGGAAGAACCTTAATTAAACCAAATGTCAACAGTAAATCTCTTCCTGAGCTTGCTTATGTTTACTGAGCTGCCAGCCGCATCTGAGCTTCGTTTTAGCATCCAGGTCAGAGCTGGTTGCTGTAATGTAAAACATTAAGCAAGGTACTTACAAATTAAGTGCATGTTTTCATGCAAAACCCATGTCACTATTTTTGCGGTAACTTGCAAATAATTACTCCAAGGGGCAGGTTGATTTTTATTAAATCAACTGCAACCAGCCATTTTCAATTGCGCTTTACTTGAAAAGATTTGTAAAGCCTCATCATCAAGATGCGAAGAGCCCAGTTTTTATAAGTTATATATGTATATATGGATACCGGTTTTTGTTATTTAGAAAGTTCTGGATGCTCAACAGTTTTTACTATCAAGCCCTGAGTTACAGCTAGTAAGACAATATTTGTGATGTTACTGCTTATCGTGGCTTCTGCTGTGTCACAATGTTAATATTTCATGGAATACAGACTTCAGTCGTAATGAGGAAGAGCAAAACTTTTTAACCCAAGTACAAACCTAATGCTAATTATTACGCTGGATTAGGTATATGCTCACCGAACTTGATTATGGACTAGAGCCCCTGGGAGCTCACTCTAGTGACACAATAAAAAAAATGTCTACATTGCTTACAATAAGGACGAGAAATGCTAAAGTGAAGGACTGGAAGATAAAGAGAAAATAGTTAAATTACGCTGGTCAACATAATAAATAATAAGTTCTCATTGCTAAGACTTCAGTGCTGCTGAATCAATAAAGAACACATTAGGAAGTGTTTGGAAAGAAAACAGTGGGACAGATGCTGACCAAGAATTCCTCCAAAGGACATAGAAAATGCAAAGGTGCTTGTTTGACAATCCAGCTGGTGGATAACTGGATGTGAAATGAAGGCTACTCAGAGAGGAGCTACCTTTTCACTGCCCAGTTGAGAAGTCATAGACATGATTCTGGTTTAGAGGTAAAGACAGCTATTAGCTTGATGTGAAAAGGAAGCAAAGTCCTGGGGAATTAATTCAAAATGTTATATAGATGAAGCAGTAGAATTAGGAAATTATATTTACTGAAGTTCTCTGAATGGACGAGAGAATCTAGATCACATTTATGAAGATTTCAAAAAGAGGAGAATTTTAATCAGTAAATTGAGACAATGTTTATGGAGTTTCAGTTCTTTGGATGACGAAGATGAGTTGTCCTCTGCTGGCACTTGTGCTGACTAATGGAGCCATCAAGTCCCTATTGGAAAGGTGGGGTTTCTCTCTAGAGGTTTCAAGGCAGGATGTTTTAAGATGAGCACAAAGCATGCTGTAGTGTGTAGGTTAGTTTTGCCCCTAACCTCCTGATAGCTTTGCCTGTTCTTCCCATTCCCTAGATTAAGATGGCCTCATCTAGAGGCATCTCTGTGCAGATGACACCAGTGCAGTAAGACATCCATCTTTCCACTGTCAAGGTAGTGTATGATCTATGTTACACAATGGGGTGAGAGAATATAGTTCCCAGCATTCATTTATTGGCTTAATTTGTCTTGAGAAATGGACTATCAGGAAGGTTTGCCATGGAGAGAATAATTTGGGGCATTTACTTGAGACTCTGGGGGAAGGTAGGCCATAGAATTGAGAAGATGGCAAGGTACTTACATACATGTATTATTAATATCTATATTGTTTTTATTTCTGATGACTGATTAAGGATAACCTTAGATTTCAGACAGTGTGGTACAGAAGAGGTGCCAGTGTGGAGAATATCCATCCTTAATAAATCTTGAGGGAACGCGACAAAGGAACTAAAAAGTGACCTTTTCCTATGGCTTGTTCTCTAAACCTGACTGAAAGCTTTGGGTGAGGCCTCTTGCCTATTCTCAGGCATGCAGTTCACTCCTGAAAGAGGTGACTCTCAAGGCAGTAAAAGATCGAAGGATAAAGAGGAATGTGGTTCTCTGTGGTACTCTGTATATTTATATATAGATATGGATAAATCTGTATACAGATACTCTCATGACATCAAAGAAAATCTAATTCTAAATTCATGCTTGCTAAGGTTTTTGTACACTTTTAATATCTCATTCCCATTTTGTTCTAGGAGAAAGTTGGATCAACTTAAACTACTCGCACTCCTGTTATTGCAAACTCTCACATTTTTCTGTTGAATCTCTGAATATTCCTCAGATCTTGTGAAAACACATATTTCAGGTTCATTTGAAAAGAAAAAAATTTAAAAGCATGACCTGAGAATGTCTGCTGAATTTAGAAAAAAAATAAGTTAGAAGAGTGGGGGTTTTTTAAAACCAAAGTGTGATTTTTAGAGCCTGAGTTGCTTAATGCTAGCAATGATGTGATTTCCTTGTTTGGGACATTTTCCAGATTCCCAAGTCGCCTCCAGCTATTACTACATCAGTATCTTTCAAACACTAGTTTGGCCAGTGTTGAATATAGCAAAGCAGATGCTCCATAAAAAAATCTCTAGTTGCAAATAAGGTTGAAGTCAACAAGTTTTTTGAACTAGTCAGGTCTTATTTTGAGAGGATGAAAATGAAGTAAGATATTAGGAGCTACATAAGTGAGGGGGGAGATGGTACAAACATATATGTTGTTCAGAAGGAAAGTGGAGAAACATGACACAGAATAGCTTGAGAGAAAGGAAGGAGAAATCTGAGATGGAAGTAACTGAGTAACTCGTAAGGCTCTTGTTTTGGATTTGTGCAGGGAACAATATTGATAATACAGGGATGTATTCACTACTGATGAGCAGCACTGACACACAGTCAAGGTCTTTTCTGCTCCTCACACTGCCACACCAGGAGGTTGGGGTTGCCCAAGGAGCTGTGAGGGGACACAGCCAGGACAGCTGACCCCAACTTACCAAAGGGACATCACATACCATATGGTGTCATGCTCAGCAATAAAACTAGGGAGAAGGTTGGCTGCAGGGCCACTGCTGGGGGACTGTCTGGTCGGTTGGTGGTGAGCAATTGTTTTAATTTGCATCACTTGTCTTTCGTGGGCTTTATTTCTCTCTCTTTGTTATTTTTTTTTCATTACAATGAACCCCAGGAGTTCCCATGAGTTTTCTCAACCCATGAGTTTTCTCACATTTACCCTTCCAAATCTATTTCCCGTACCATGCTGAGGGGAAGGGAAACTGGCAACTGTATGATGCTTAATTGCTGGCTGAGATTACACCATGACAAAAAGAGATTGCTGTTCACATTCAGAAACAAGATCAAAGTAAGCACAGCTCATTTTCAGGAAGGTAGTGAGAAGATTCTCTTTTTTTAGATTTTTTTCTTTTTCCTGGAGTTTTAAGATTACACTTTGTTACTCAGATGCCTTTGGGGGTGTACTGGGTCTAGCTGAGCTCATTTCCCCATAGTAGCCCTCACAGTGCTGTGCTTTGCGTTGGTAGCTGGAAGGGTGTTGATAGCACACCGGTGTTTTGGCTACTGCTGAGCACAGCATCAGCACTGTAACATTCCTTCCTCAATCGAGGGTAAGATCCTGGGAGGGGACACAGGTAAGCCAGCTGACCCACACTGACCAAAGGGATATTCTGTACCATATGACATCAGCTCAGATACAAAAGCTAAGGCAAGGAGCAGGAAGGCAGGCATTCATTGTCTCCAATGGCTGCCTGCTGAGGAACTGTCTCGCATGCCGAAGCCCTGCTTCTCGGGAATGCAGGCCGACCATCGCTGCTCGTGGGAAGTAGAGAACAAACCCTGCTATCTTCCACTTCGCTTCGCTTTTGCGTGCACAAGCTTTCGTCTGGCTTCTGCTTTAATAAACTACCTTATTCCAACCCATGAGTTATTTTCCACCTTACTCTCTCCCCTGTCCGGCTGGGGAGTGATAGAGCGGCTGGGTGGGCACCTGGTGTCCAGCCAAGGTCAACCCACCACAGGGGGCTGTTTATCTCTCAAGTGCCGATTGCTTCCCCTCTTCTCCCTGACAAAAAAATTCCGCTATCCATACTGTAAATTTGTTTAAGTTTAAGCCAATCTCAGATGTTATGGAAACCTGGCTGCACAACTTCGATGGTATGGCATATTGGTTTGGCATATTGGTTTGCTGTGCCCTGAGTGTGATAAAATCCAACTGAGGAATTGGAACAGGAACTAGCAGTAGCAAGTAAAAAATCAAAGAGCCAGGTCTTAGGATCTGTAGAATAATATATAAGTGTTTTGTTGAAATTACAAGCAAGAAGGCAAGCCATAGGACTGGAGAAAGATGGATAATAGGAAATTTGAATGGAAAATTGCTGCTTGAGAGTCCTATTGATTTGTATATAAAGAATGCTCAGTTTTCATGTAAAACAATTCCTTTCCAATGGCCAGTGCTGACTTAATCCCTAATAAAATGCTACATTTTTTTCCTTATTGTATGTATCCCTTAGTTAAAATGTTTCTGCAGGCAAAACTATGCCTTTGCTCTTGTTTGATCTAACTCAAAATCTTTGACGAGCTCTTTTAGAGCTGTATTGCACTGTAAAATAATTATTTCCACTGAAAATGAAAAAGAATTTTTCTCCCTGTGCTCCTCATCTATGTTAGTTTTGCAAGGTTAGTAGAAACTTTAATAAGTAGTAGTGCCTTTATTTTTGTAACCAAGTCAGCAGATCTTATCCTGGCTATCTACAGGGAGTAGATCTGATGAGTAAGAAGGTGCTTTTTTTATATAGTTACTTTTCAGAAGATCACAGTTTGAAAATGGTTGTGACATAACTGGGTCACATCTGAAATTTTTCTATAAGCTGCATAAAATGAGAAGTTGAGGTAGCTGCTTTTGTCAGAAGGTATATTCTTCGAGCTGCAGTGAATCATACAGCTCAGAGATTTGCATATTGTACTCTTACTGAAAACTGCAGACCAGTCATAAATCTGTAACCAATTAGTAGTCCTTCAGTATCTTCAATCTGTTGCATTTAAATGATAGCAAAGTAAGAATTAAGATATAGATATATAGATATATAAGCTTCACACACCGTATGTTTCCTGTCGTTACCTTTGTTTTACACATTTGGTTGTGGGCATGCTGTACTACAAAGAATACTCTGTCCCAGGGTTTGACTGCTATGAGTATTGGAGGGGAAATAGTTGGAGAAAATAGTAAAACAAGTTTCAGGAATGGTAAAACTGTACTTCAGCTGCCTGTAACTCCAGTATGTAATAAACCTTTTCCAGATTTTTATGCGTGCTTTAACTTTTGGTAGAAAGCAGATGTGGAATGATTAGAAAATCGTACAGATTGCTGACTGGACTGGGAAATTATAATAAAACATGATTAATAAGATTACAGATTTTACTTCATATAAGAATCCTGATGCTGTTTTTATATCAGTGGATACACTGGCTGAGTCTCTGTAAATCTCCTATCCCAAACAAAGAAAAATATTAATCATTCTGGATATAAAACAGATGAAGTAAAGAGCATCTAAATTCTAGGTACCTACTTTAGTTCAAAATATTCGAGGTTTTCTTACACATATTCTAATTTATCTTTATAGTTACTGAATATTTTTTTAGTCATATGGGACCTAGAAGGGTTAATCCAAAGGCCAGTTAGACTTTGCAAAACCTAATCCACTACCATTAAAACAAATGTTAAATCTCTTGGTGTATACATACAGTATCTGTATACCTCACACATGTCTGCCTCTCTGGTTTACATGCCAGGGACAGATACAGCACACTGTATATACACACTGCTATACATTTGTACGGCTCATTTGCCTGAATAACAATTTAGTTTCATTCAGATCCTTCAAATACAATACGGCTGTCTAAAATGGTAGTTGGATTGTTATCTTTATGAGCAATAATCAAAATAGCTTTTATTGTATTAAGAACTTTCATTTATCTGTTTATTTCTCTTTCCTCAGAGTAGGTCCACAAGCCTGACTGACTAAGAAGACAGAAATATCCAGGGAAGTGTAAAATAGCATTTTGAAGGGCAAAGACCAAGAATCTCTTAAAACATATCTATCCCTGCTAGAAAAAGTTTTAAATTTTTTTGGCAGCTGATGTGTTTTGACAGTTTTTATTCTCTTGCTAATTTTTCCATCATCTCTGCTGGACATTTTTGCCCCACTGATTAAGTCAAATGACAAATCAAATATTTGTATGGCTGTGCTCTAACTGAGGAATAGTATTTCCAATTGTGAAGGCAGGGCAGAAACAATTATTTTTTACCTTTTTTTTTAAGTGCCAATACTAATTGTGTTACAAAATAAAACTTTGAATTCAAGTGTCAATTAGTCATGTAGAAAATTTATATTTTTTCCCTGGCTTTAATTTTTTTTCTGGAGGTGTTTCCTCCTAAACTCTAGAGTTTAAAAAGTTTTAAATCCAAACAGATATACTTACCATAAGTAGTGTTCAGTGGTGGCCTTTTCCATATTGCTTTAGGCCCTTGAATGGGTTTTATGGTTTTTTCATGTTGTATCGTACAAAAAAAATCTGAGGGTTTTTTTTCCCCTCAAGAAGTACACATTGATGGTGAAACATCTTTCTAGCTAGACCTGTGCATGCACACAGTGAGTTGAGGACAAAATGTCAGCTCAACTGAAATAAAATTTTCAGTTAATGAAAGTCAGGTCCAAGGGTGAATTCCAAATTTGCTTAACAAACAGCTTCAATTCCTTTGTGGTTTGAGAGTACTTTATATTTTCCTCACTACTTAGCTTTTATACTAGTCAAAATAAACATTTGTCATTAAATACTGCAAACTCTATCAAACATTTGTTTTCATAAACTTCAGTTAGGATTACTGGAAAGGGTATCATGTAACTGGAGAGAGTAACCTGTTTCAGCAACATGGGTTCTGTTGCTGATATTTTCCCATTGCTGCAATGTGTGAAGGCTGGAAAGTTCAAATATTTCCCTTGGGGCAGATACTGTCTGGATAAATTAAATAACAGTCAAATATATTGAGCTATCCAAGGTGCAGCACAAATGATCTCTGCAAAGGAAGAAAAAATTATTAGCATTTTAAACATATCGCCTATGAAAAAAACAGCTTTACTTTTCCGTAGTTTGTCTAATAAATTACTTTAAATATGTGACTTTGTGGCATAAAAGTAATTGTGTTTTTCTGTAAACTCACGTTTTAAAGGCATTAATCAAAAACATGCAAAAAAGATGGTATTTTTAGCAGTGTGGGAAGAAATATTTCAAACATGGATTCACTCTGCAAAATCCTCTGCTTATTATTGTTAAATATATGTTCTGAGGAAGCCATGAAACACTTTTTGATTATTTTACTAGATCAGTGACTCAGACAAGAATTTCGTGCTCCACTAAGTCTGATTTTGAATATTGGCTTAAAATTAAATTTAAAGAACAGCTTTGTCCCCATTCATTTGTTTCTTGGATGCTGCTGTTCTTTGGAAAGTACCAGTAAGAGCTGCTTAATTTCAGAAGGAAGAGCATATTGCATCTTTCCTAGTGAGAATTTCTTCCCACATATTTGTAATATTTGAGCTGAATAAATGTTAGCAAGGAAAAAAATGAAATAACCAGTTCTTAAATGCTATAGATTTAGAAACTTGCAGAACAAACTGAAGTTGAAGGATTCTTCCTTCTCTTCTGCTTTATGTAAAGGAGCTTCTGGCTACATCTGATTCCTGGAAAATTTCACTTTCGTCCAAGAGACCAGGTGTCTCTCCAACATGCACTGTGCTAGGTTTGGTGAAAATCATGCTGTGTTGGCTTGAATCCTGTTTGAAGTTTAGGCAATCAATAATCTTCAGTTATTCAGAATTTCTTGGTGCCCCAATACCTGATATAATGCCTCATTATTATGCAGGTACTCATTAGTCAATATTGCAAAGAAAAAGCAAGGAAGAAATAGATAGTAGGATGAAATTTTTTACTGTGAGAGTAGTAAGGCACTGGAACAGGTTGCCCAGATGTGGTGGATGCCCCATCCCTGAGGCTGGGTTGGATTGGGCCCTAAGCAGCCTGGTCTAGTGGAATGTGACCCTGTGCATGGCAGAGGGATTGGAGCTAGGTTATCTTTATGGTCCCTTCCAACCCAAACTGTTCTATGATTCTATGATTTTAATGTAAAGAAGTTGAGATGAGTCATCACAAGAGATTCTTAACAAATCTGTCTGGACCAAGATGTCGATTTTAAATGAAAATCTGAGAAGTTCCAGAGAATCTGGAGTATGATCTGCTACTGTTGTAGCAAATAACAGGTGATTTGGGCAGTGTAATGCAAGACAGCTATTTAGGCACAGAACCTCAAGAAAGTAACAGGCCAACTGATAATGGACTTCAACAGAGAATTAAATGCTGAGAGTACTGTTAATGTTAACCAGCATGATTTCATAGAGATAAGGTCTTGTCAAATGAAAATGTTATTGTTCTGAAGGACTACCGGTCTTGTTGATACAGGTGACAACTGCATTGGTACACTTTTATTAAGCATTTGACTTAATGACACCAATTTAAAATGATTGCTCTTCAACAACAGTAAATTCAGAATGGGTTAACTACTAAAAAGCAAACTATATTTGCTAGGAATAGTTGGCAAAATAAATTATTGTTTAGTAAGGTTATATAGAGAGAGTTCTTAGCTTAGTACTTTAAACCTGAAGAAAAGTCACTGTTGGAATTAGTGAGAAAAGTCATGGAGCAGAAAGTGATGGAAATGGTTCACTTACACAAGTGTTTGGATAACGTTGTCAACTGGTACAGAATGAACAATAACCAAGTTGTTTCTGCACATGTAAATTCAGGTGTGTTGGAGTGAGTGGTCACTGCTCAAGAGGACTTTATTAGAAAGGAAGGCTCCATGGAGCTGTAATATTACCTCCGTGGGGCCTGCCTGTGAATGTCCTTTGTATGGGTCAGGGCAGCACCAGGTGATGGGAGGGAGATGTTGTTGGTGCTGAGAACACCATCAAGTGCTGTGATCAGCTTGATGTGTGCTTCTATCAGGTCCTGTATCTTTCTTTAGTGTGTTAGACCAATGCTATGCTGTACCCATCCCCACTTCTCTTTTTAAATCCTTCCACATGCTTCTAATTAATGAACATTATCATCCAGTTTTACTGTGTGTCCTGAAAAATTCACAGAGGAAAGAAAAGGGCAGAACATGATTCAAGGGATTTTATATGTAAAAGTTTGAAAGAATTTTGATTTATCAAGTAAATAAACTTAACCTTATATTTGTATATTGGAAAGTAGTTGTTCTGTTGGAAGCAATGGACTGTGTATCAAAGTGTGAGGCTGTTGTGTGAACACAGTTTGATGTCTATGGGGGAATCAATCTGCCACCAGGAGCTAAGAAACACTCTGAGATAGGTAGCAAGGGGGATATATTAAAAATATTTCCCTCAAACTGTGTTTTGCTTCTGAGTCCTCACTTGTGCCATGCTTTTGTGTTGGCACAGGTGTTTATATAGTGATTTGATGAACCAGACGGATCACAGAACCACAGAATATGCTGAGTTGGAAGGAACTCACAAGGATTGAGTTCAACTCCTAGTGCTTACTCATTCCCAGGAGTCACACCACGTGCCTGAGAGTATCATCCAAATGTTTCTTGAACTCTGTCAGGCTTGGTGCTGTGACCGCTTCCCCAGGGAACTGTTCCAGTGCCCAACCACCCTCTGGGTGAAGAACCTCTTTCTAATATCCAACCTAAACCTCCCCTGACACAGCTTCAGGACATTCCCTTGGGTTCTGTCACTGGTGACCACAGAGAAGAAATCAGTGCTTCTCCCTCCTCTTCTTCTCATGAGGATGTTGTAGACTGCGATTGGTCTGGATTAGTTTTAAGACCGATCATCTTCCCAGCCCTATACACTGCACAACCACACAGATCATGGAATAGTTTGTGTTGGAAGGGACCTTAAAAATCATCTAGATCCAACCCATCTGCCATGGGCAGGGATACCTTCCGCTAAACCAGGCTGCTCAAAGCCACATCCAACCTGTTCTTGAACACTTCCAGGGATAGGGCAGCCGCATGTTCACTGGGCAACCTGTTCCAGTGCCTCACCTCTCTCACAGTGAAGAATTTCTTCCTAATGTCTAATCTAACCTGCTCTCTTTTCGTTTAAAGCCATTACCTCTTGTCCTGTCACTACATGCCGCCCTTAAAATCCCTCTCCGGCTTTCTTATAGGCCACTTTTAGGTACTGGAATGCTTCTATAGGGTCTCCCTGGAGTCTTCTCTTCCACAGGTGAACAACCCCAACTCTCTCAGCCTGTCTGCTGAGAGAGGTGCTTTACTTCTCTGATCATCTTTGTGTCCCTCCTCTGTGTGTGCCAACACAAGGTGATTACAAGGAGTGGGCTTGTGAAGGAATGGAAAGCTGAGAGACTGATGGTGCCTGTGTTGTTTTAGCATTGATGCTATTGTAACCTGTCAGTATCTTTTCAGTTTTTAAAATGTGATCTAGTGAGTTATTAGTCCTCATTTAAGTGAAGATTTTTGTAGAATACTACTAAATTGATTCTAGTACTGCTGACCGGTTCTAATGGTTTATAATGCTCTAACTGAAGTCAGGCCAAGTAGCATATTTTTCTGTGTCTTAGCTAGGGAGTAGAAGTGGAAGCAAACAGAAGGATCCTGGTGACAATTGTTAGCTATTCATATCCTAGGTATGATCTTCATTAACGGTATTACTTAGCTTCTTTCAGCATTGAATGCAATTCTGGAGGTGAGCTTAATATAATTTATCAACAAGTTTGAACTTTTATTGTAACATAAGAATTTCTTGAAGTATATATAGAACTTAAACTAAGAGTGAAAACATGCCTGATACAGAATAAGGTAGGCACCACAAAGATTCAATCAGTGATGCTTTAAATTTACATTCTGCATTCCCCCCAAAAAAGTTGAATGTCCAGAGAAATCTGTACAGTCGCATCCCAAAGTTGTGTAGAACTTCAATGTAAGGATTTCATCAGTAGTGTTTTAGGGTGTGCAAGGACTTATGGATAAGCTTAATAACAATTATATTGGTTTAAATTGCTTCACTTGCTGCAATTCAGTACTACTGCACACTTTTTCTGGCCAGGTTATGTTTGAATCTCTGATACTTTGCTCATTCCTAGCTTAAAAGTACCCACTTTCATGTAGGTTCATTTACATTTAACTCTCACTGTCTGGTCAAGACTCTCCATCTTCCCAGAGTTTTAGTAAAGGTTATTTATACGTGACAAAATTCAAGCTCAAACTTTTAGAAAAGATTTTTACAAGAGAAGAATAGGTCTGAAGAAGAATGGAGTGCATCTCTTACATAGAGGATCATGGGAAGTTAATATCTTACATTTTTTCCCAATATTAGCCTTCAGAATTTAACTGTTTTCTTATGTTTTTCAGTTGTGCTTATGTGTTGCTTTTATTTCCTTTTTTGGGAGGAATTTATTCACTTTTGTCTGTGTTTTGATTTAGTTTTAATTTCTGCCTATAAACTTCACAATTTCACATTTACTTTCATCTTTTCAACTGCTCGCTTGATAACTCCAGCCACTGGCTTATGTGTACCTAAGGCATATCTTTACTAAGTTATATGTGAGGATACAGATGTGCCAAAACAATTGTGGGGTGAAGATCCAAAAGTTCATTGAGCAAATACGTTTTCTTTGCGAACACCAAACTCTGCCATGAATATTTGATACATGGGTGAACACACAAAGTGTTTCTTCTATATCTTTTTGTATTTTCACCTCTTTTACAATACTTTCTCCCTCGACTTTAACAAAACATTCTTTTTTTTTAGATTTGTTCTAAGAATTACCTTAAATGTAATTTGAAAATAGAAAAAGAAAACCCTTTTACTTTAGTTCTTTTGATTTATTATAGAATTTTTAAAAGAAGATGTTTTCTTAAATTTTTGTGGTAGCAGAAGAGAAAACACTGTAACATTAGTTAGTCAGTATTTTTTAACCTTTAGAAGAAGATATGTTTTCAGTGGGACAAAGTATAAATTACTTTCTCAGTTACTCAGGTTTAATGCAATTCATATAGCACAAAAATCTTATCCTGCCCATTGTTTAGCCATCCATAGAATCTATGAAGAAAAAAGTACATGTGCCTCACATTTCTGATGTAAGCAAGTAAAACTTGGAATTCTTTTCCATGTTGAAAAGTATAAAAAAGAACAAAATATACTTTTTACCAGTCCATTTAAAGTTTCTTGGGCTTGGCTCATCATAAGATTTATACTGGAGATGAATTTGGCCTCCATATTTTTCCTATCCTACAGATATTTTCCCATTCAAACCAGTTCTTTTTTTTTTTTTCACTTTTCTTCCAAATATTTCCTTCCAAGCCTTTTCCTAGCCTTCTCTTGATTGTCAGCATCCATTTTTCTTCCTTTCCTGGTACCTTTCCATTTCTTCAAGTAGAGCTCTTTAAACATTTACAGTTTCAGAAAGTTTCCAATCTGCCATTACTAGTAAGCTTTTAAAAGAACTCCTCATCTAGAAATGTCTAAGTAGGACATTGTTACTTAATCAAAAGATTACAATATTTTTTCTAACTATGCATCAATTTAAATTGTAACACTTTTGTAGAAATTCTTGTGTTTGGTGGTTGTTTCCCTAAGTACATTTCTGTGGGAAAGGCAAAGGTTGTGAGCAAGAGCAAGATCTGCCTTCAGACTGTTTAGGTTTGATTGCATTGCATTATAGAATGCTTCATTACTAGTTTAACCTCTCAGAGGTTTTCAGCTGCTGTTTTATTTAGCTATACCGACTACACTGCCTACAGCAACTCCAGGCAATGATTCCCCCAGTGGCATGCATGAGCTGCCCTGCTCTACTGCAAAAATACATTATGGCTGAATTTGCCCTCAGAGTTTGGAAAGATCTAAAGTCTTTGGAGACTAAAAATGTGGTTTTTCCTTTGTTTTAGCTGGCAGTATGAGCCTCTGGCATTTCAAAGCGCAAGTCATTAGCGTCCACAAGGGTGATGTTAATATGTCTGTGTTTCAATCTCAGGACATTTTCCAGTTGCTTCTGCCACAACAATCTCTGCCATCTCAGTGCTTTTTAAGCCCCTTGTGAATTCAAGTAAGCTTTGCAATGCCAGTAAGAATCACTGTAGACTTTGTCTGAAACCAGTTGCTACCTGATTTATTCTTTTTTGCAGTAGTTGGCAGTGAAGTTGAAAGTCTTTCATTCCCCCCTTAACATGGGGGGAATGAAGAGGAAAGGGGATGTAATATATAGAGACCTTAAACACAATCAAAAGAAAAGCTAGAGAATTTGGGACAACCTTATTTTTTTAATTATTCATATTTTTGAAATTGAGGAGCTATGATTTAGTCTTACGATAATACTCAGTTGCCCATAAAAAATCCCAGCAACAGTGATAACAATGGCATCCAGAAGTAAAGGCAAACTAAAGGATCAATTGAAGCAGTCAAGAGCATAGCCTGAGGGACCAGATGACAGTCCTTATTGATGAGAAGGATGGAACCTGTCAACAAAGGTAATGCCTTGCGGGAAATGCAATAAGGCAACACAGAGATCAAGGACTGACCCTTTCACCCAGTGTGTAAGTGCCGAGTGTGGATGTACAGCGTGTTTGGTCAATTGCTGCTTGCTTTCACTGGGAGGAATGTCAGAAATATTCCCCCTTCCCTTTTAGATTGCTTTACAGTATTCCCTCCAGTTCCCAGCTCAGGCATAATCCCAGCTCCCACAACTAAGAGGAATGTAATCTAATCAGAGGGATAGGGCAGAAGAATAAAAGAGGTCTGAATGTGAAGACAACTGAGCGAAGCTAAAAACATAAATGTTTTGGCAAGCCTTGCCAGTTTTAGGCATTTTGCATTTGGTCCTGGGGAAAATGAAGTGCCATGGTGCCAAGCCAAACTGCCTGGGGTCAGATCACAAGGTTTAACAGCCTGCATTGCCTGTCCCCACCATGTAAATATATAAAAGGACTGGGGATGAAGAAATACAGTTTCTCTCTTAGTTTTCTTCTGATTCATTATTTGTTTCCCCTTTAACGTCTTTAAATTTGGGAAGAACTCCGCGGGGGATTATTCTCTGAGCTGCAAGCAGAGTGGATCTCTCTGACATGGGTGGGCTCCTGCCCATTTCTGCTGCCTGCACCAGGCACAGGTCTGTCAGGGAAGAGTGGGAAGGGTCACCTGCACATGTGTGCCCACCCACATGTCTCTACCACCTTGTACCCAGCAGAGTGAGGGCTTAGTGTGAGAGCTTGAATGGAAGGGATAATCCTGGATCACATTATAATTACTGCTTCTCAGTGGATTTGGTGCCTTACAGAACTGAATTCCTAGCTCATGAAAAATACGAAGAGTCCCAAAAGGGTTGTGGTTTGGACAAAGACAATGCAGATCTTTAGAGATGCAGGTAGTGAGATGGTGGTGTATCAGTAAAAAAAAAATCCCTGTTCAGTTCTCCTATTTAGTTTTACATTAATTATTATATTTGTGGATAAATATAAGGCTTTTCAGATGTTTCTAAACTGGGATTTCTTGAAAATGGCACAACACCTTATTCTGGTCCTGAGTAACACATCTTCCTTTGTCTCAATAACTTTTATTCATAATATTGGAAGTGTGTATATTCATTCTGGCCACTTCCTTGGGTTGATGTGTTATAGTAGCAAGTAGGTCTGGTCCAGGTAAGACCTTACAGAAACTCATGTGTTACTCTGAATGTTGATAATGTTTTATATTGTATACTGGTCTGACCTGCTTACACATTGGCCTACAAGGAACTAAATCTTCAATATAAATTTCAATTTTGATTAAACTGTAGCCATTCTGGGCCTGTGCAGAACTGGAAGTGGTAAGGATAGACAGTGAAAGCGATTAAAAAGCAGAACTCAGATGTTGGCTAATTCACAGTAACTTCAATGACAACATCTGAGGAGAGGGATGGATTCTTTTTTGTGTAGAAGAAGATCAAGCTGTCTTATGGGAACTGCAGCAGTAAATTTATGGTCATGGGAATGAAAATTCAGAGTTTTGTGACTAAAGCTGCAAAGGAGGTGGCAGTGCTAAGCACAGACTTGTGCTGGTTTGGCTTCCAGTCCTGTATACCAGAGCACATCTTGCCTGCTTTTATTTGATTTGGACATGACTGGAATGAGCAAGTTACGCTCTTCTCAGGCTCTGAAAACTATGTTAAGGTGCTTCTTTAAAAGTGTGAATTTGACAGGGTTCACAGACAAGTACCAGAAGCAAAAACTTGTAAGCCGTGTCTAGTATTTCTCCTTACCTGAAAGTTGCACATCAAAAGCAAACACACACTTAGAAAGCTTTGTATGTGTTCTACTGACAAGAAGAGACAAGGATGAATGTGGCCCTGTGTTCATGTAGGATGTAGATGTCCAGTGCGTCTGCATCCTAACAGGTTATCTTATCAGGCTGAGTGATCTGATGTATTTTCAATTTAATTTATTATTGTTTATTTGCAAAAACATATTCTTATGATTAATGGCCAAGTTTTCTTTATATTGTTCAAAAAAATAGCATTCCATTTTATATAAATTCAACACAAATTGTTTGAGAATAATCGTCTGAGAATAGTCAGAATTCCTTTTATATAAATTCAACAGAAATTGTCTGAGAATAATAGCTACAAGAGGTTCTGTTTTGCATATCTATCATTCTTCCAGTTGGATGCTCTAAAAGCATCTTACAAGCAATAATAAATTTAACTTTACAACACCCTGCTGGTGTGAATGAATATTGTGAACATTTTTTTAAAATAGGAAAACTGAGGCATAGAGATATTAAAGCAAAATGCCTCCAAGGTAGCCACTGGCATTACTTTGGGATGCTTCCATTTTCTGCCAGTGAAAGAAAATGACACTACATTATCAAACAATACATTATCAAATTGGTGAAAGTGTAAGGAAAAAGTTTTATGATGCTGTCATCCCTTCTGCACTGTTTGTCCCAGGAAAATGAGTAATAATCTAGGAGGATGTTCATGATTTTAAAGAGAATCACTTCAGATTAGCTGGAAAGGTCTGTTGTGAATGTCATCAGACCTTTTGCATAAGGCAGTGCATTAAATATTGTGACTCTTATAATTTGTAATAAGGTACAGTTGTATGTGAACATGACTTTTAAATGACTTTCTAAAATAAATTGTGAACATTTTATGTTTTGATAATAAACCCATTCCAGATTTTCTAGACGTGCATTTAAAAACATTTCTCTTAAATGGGCAGAGAAATATTTTAAATTGTCAATATTCTTGTAGTATTATACTGTAGTATTCCAACATAGTATTACAAACAGAAAGATAAAGAAAAATTCTCTTCATTTTTGCAGATGTTCAGTCTTGCTAGTGCAACAGGAAGTCTTAAAAAGCCAAGGGAGAGATATTGCATGACATGTTCAAAGATTTTGCAGATTTTTAGTATGCAATAAGCTTACTATTCACACACTAGACACCATTATGACTGTAGCCCATAGGTGCATCCAGTATTTGATCTACACTCTGCTCCACGGATATGAGAAAGGTAATCAAAACTGATGGATCTTTACAATAATGTAAAGTTCCTTTGGCTTTAAACACAGTTGTTATATTTATAAATTGATTATACTAGCTGTCTTGAGGTTTTTGTCTTCTGCTTCAATCAGCTATGGAAGAAATTCTTGATGGAGTTTATCGACAATACTACAAAGCCTCTGCAAATCTTTGTGCTGAGAGATCTGAGGACGAGCTATAGAAAGTGTCAGAATGGATATCAAAATCAGTCAGGGCTGAAGGCAACCCTTAGTGAAAGTATCTGTGGCATAGTTACATACCAGTGTAAAATTTACACTGTTTGTAAAAAGTACTCTGCCTTATGTCCTTACTGTAGAAAACTTCAAGTTTCTCATATATAGCATCACTTAGCATTTATAGACTTACATCTTTAGAATTCTGCCTGTGATTCACAACTTCCTTTGCAGCAAAACAACAAAGGAAAATTACATGTATAAGTTATTCATAAATTATTTCAAACTTGAGAAACCCTTCTTTATAAATGTATCATTCTTGTCCATCATGTACTTATTTTAGCATCTAGTAATTTGTGTTGTTTCCTTATTTATAATATGTTCCTTATTTCAGCTACTTCACAATTTATTTCTAAGTTAGTTAAATAAATTAATTGGCATTAGAATGATCACACATCAAATTCCAAAATGGGACTCTAGCTAATACCAATTGCTATGTAGCTACTTCCAAATGTAATTACCTTGGAAATCCTGACACAGGAAGTAGTGTAACTTACACCTAATTTTGCAGGACTCCAGAGCTTCTTACTGCAGGTATGTCAGAATACTCTACCTGAAACTGAGCATTTACTTTTGAGTTGAGCATTAGCACTGATATGCTGTGTCTCAAGGAATTAGCACGATTAAGTAAGTAAATGAGTTAAAGAAAAAACAGAAAGCAGGAGTCTGTGTACAACCAATTCTGATTTATTTGAATCTCGTCTCTATCAGTGTTCTTAAAAGTAGCTCTGTGTCAACGTAATTAGTTGCTCTGTCAGCTTTTCAGGGAAGGAAATCTTGCTAACTTAAATATTAGGTCTCTAAGGACTATTTTTTCTTTCCATATTGAGACAGCGCTGTAATGTGGGGCTTGCAGGATAGATGTTACTCATGAAACATTGAAATCAGTGAATCCTGCTTTAGAACCTCAAGATGTAGAATAACAGCTGGTTCATAATGTTTCACAGACAGACCACCTCAGTCTCTGAAAAATCAGAATGTCTTTTTTCACCCTTGTTGTTCCTCTGATTGGAGAGTATTGTGATTTTCTCATTTTTTCCTACTAAACTGGAAATATCCATGTGGGTTTTTCTCCCTTAGTTTCCTAAGTAAGCTATTGCTGAATATCCTCCATTTTAGCTGGATGGAACTCAGTTCCTCTGGGCTGACAGTATAAGAAGGGGAAGGCATTAAAGTAAAAGCTGAGCAGCAGAGTTGAGCCTTTTAGTAGAGTTATTTAATCAAATTGTTTTTCACCTGTTCACAGAAATACTTGATAGAAGAGTTTTGGTGGGTTTTTTAAAAGGCTATTTTGTTTCAATATTTGTTCTTAAGACTCAGTGATGGGAACGGTTTGACTGCAATTGGAAACTTGATCAATTTTAATATAAATGCTTATTCTGAAAATAACGATTTAAAGTTTTTGTAGGACAAAGCCTACAGATCAGATTAGTGAGACTAATCTGATTGTACTACCTGGTGAATCTATGGAAATCCTGTGAAAGCCAAACATTTTTGCACAGCAGAGATGTAGAATTACAAGATGTAAAGTTTGAATATGAGTTTGCTACTCATAGTTCTCAGTGTCACCTGAACGGAAATATGCTTGGATCTTTACTTCATCTCTGCAGAACAAGGTGGCTGAGGATCCCTCTTCCAATTTTTTTCTATTTAATGTCATTAACATCACTGGTTGTAAAGTTCTGCAGGCTCTAAATGCCTTTGAAAATTCTCCCCTTGGTCCATTAATACGAGATTATTAATGTATTTACTTGTGTAGTACTTTGGGCTGAGGACACTTCTCAGACACTGACCTAAATTGTACCTTTGAGCATACCACTGATAAAAATGGAGTCAGAGAACTTCATACAGCTCAAGATAATGTAAGCAGAGGATCTCCTAGGTCTTCACACCAAACATGACCACACATAGCACATCTCATAACTCCCTAACTTTATCAAAAATCATTGTGCTGGGGAGCAGCCTTTTTGCTTTCATCACTCAGATGAGAAGCTGCTTTCCAGAAGCTCCACAGGAGCTTCTCTTAGCAGCCCTTTGGCCCACATACAGACAGTCATTCATTTACCTGTCATGGTGGTTAAATGGAAATTCTTATTTCTTATATTTCTTAAAAGAAATCATCAGCCTCAACAGATCACTCTCTTCTCATATTATGCCATTAGATAGCATCTTCTTGCAGGATCATTCCAGTATGAGGAACTCTGTCCTGAACTAGGTGACCTGAAAGCTTCATAGTAAAGTGTCACCTAAAGGGTCTTCCCAGCTGTATTGTACATTGATATCAGTAGATCCTCAACATAAAAATCTCATCTGGTATCAGTTTGGTATTATTTGCCTTTCTCACACTGTCATCAGATTGTCATCTGCAACTCCTTCTGTCATCACTCGTTAAACCAGAATCTTGCTTCTTATCCAGCTGACGGATTCCCAGCTTACAACATAGATTTTGTTATTAGTCTCCAAATGCACAATCTTATGTTGTATGATAAACCATTTCTTCGTAGTTTTATTATTCCAGTCATCAGGTCTTTCTCTGAGATATGCTGAGCACTGTCAATTCATCTCATCATTTTTCTGTAAAGGTCACAGAACTTTTGACAAAGATTGTTTTTAAAATTATCCTGGAATATATCCACTAATAACTGTCTCAGACTTGAAACTCTTATTTTCAACATTACTTATTATTCTATGCTCTTAGATCAGTTCCTTATGTGCCATATTTTCCTTTATTAATTTCATCTCTGATTTTCACAGGTAGCAATTTGTCAAATTTTTCATTGGAAACCTGGCAGAGATTTTCGTCATTTCTTATAACCACAAACCATTGAAGAAAAAAATGAGGTTAGACAAACATGAATTACTAGTGGAAAAATCCTTTTTTTCTGCTATTTTCCATTCTATTTATTGAGGAATTTCCTCTAGTTTCCAGTCTTTCTTGCTGATTCTCTCAAAGTTATTCCTTTTATACAAGTATATTATTTATGTGTTTTATCTCCTTCTCAACCTGTATAATTTTCTTCCTGACTTTAAAGACTATTGTTCTTCAGTCCCCATTTAGAAAAGATGTTCAAGGACTTCAGTATGGGAAGTTTGAATTGAATGACTAATCCCAAAGTGAGAAACAAACAGCTGAACAATGGATTTTCTTGCTTCAGCTGTTAATTGGAATTTTTTAGCTCAGGAAAAACAGAAGTTTAGCTGATAGCACCTAATACAAATTTTGTATTTATTGCCTTTCCCTATTTTTATGCCTTCTACATGAGTTCTAATGAAGGATTCACAAGGAAACCCAACTGGCAGTCACTTCCCTATACATTTTATCACATATCCCAATAGAGTGACATTTTTAGCATGCTTTTCCAAGTTGTTACATTAACAAATTTGCACTGATTTCTTTATCCTGTCATCTAAAGACCACCTTGTAGTAAGACAGTGAACTTTTACAGCATTCCATAGTTGATGCACTGTCTAATGTCACAAATGTCTGCTCAAATTACTTCACTAAGACTTGAGAAGAGTCTACATTGTGCCTTCCATTTGAGCTTGATTTGACAGAATCAGTCCCTGCGCTAGCTCATGGCACTTATCAGTTAGTCAGCCTTCCTCAGGGAAGAGAATTTAGAGTGCACCATATTCAGTTTTCAGATCAAGCCCTGTCCCCTTAGGAAGCTACGTACTGCATTATTAAACAAGGTGCCATCAGCCGTAGCACCATGCTTAAACATTCAGTCAAATAAAAGACGACATCATTAGGTTAACTCTTTTTTCACCAGCCTCATTTATCTTTCAGTGATCTAAAATGAAACACTAAGACAAAGAAAAGTTTGCTACATCTTTCTTTTAATTTCTCTTGAAAGTGTGTAAATGTGGGCAGTAAAACCTGTCTGATGTTACAAAATAATGATTAAACAATGCTATATGAGATAGGATTTTGCAACTTACAATTTTTAAGTTACTTGAGACCAATGTATTGTTTATTTTCTAGTTTTATGTGTAGTTCTCATAGAGACTACTCTGCGTGTTTAGATTTAATGGTCATACCTATGTGCAACCAAATTCTCATGTTTGCTGTGGCTTTAAATATATCAAAGACAGAAAAGTTAATCAAGCTAATAGAGCTAAATAAGGGAAGAAATTGCTCATAAATACAAAAGTCCCTTTATAAAATATATTACCTGTTATACTATCAGTGCACTTTACAATAAGGTATAAATAAACCGTGATCAAATTATGCATATATCATCAGGAATTATGGATCCTTTAAAGTATTTTATATAATTTCAATCAAACTGAAAATCACACAGAAGGAAGACATGCTCCCCCTTGAAAGTGAGTAGATTCAGGATATATATTTCGAGATTTGCATTTTAAATCTCCTTGAGTCTTCTTATATTCAAAGTACTTTTTTTACATCTTTATTCTTCTTGTCATACTACAAATTGTCAAGAATCTCTGAGAAAAGGAAAGATATCCTTTTTAAAGCTTCATGTTGATATAAATATGAAAATGGATTAAACTCTGCTTCCAATTTTCAAACATATGTACTTCAATGAATATTAAATGGTAGACCCATATCATCATCATGACTTATTTACTTTGTAGAGTTTTTATCAAAAAAGGACTGGAGTTTGCTGTGGAGCGTGAAACTCCACTGTAATTGAGTTTAGAGTGGTAAAACCACTAAAGAGGCCATGGCCCCAGAGAGTTCCCTGAAACCCACCTGTCAGCTGGTGTTACATCACTGATCCAACAAGCCGTGCCTTCCTCTTCCCGCTAAAGATTTCTGTGGCAAAAAAAAAAAAAAAAAAAAAAAAAAGAAAGAAAAAAAAGATGAAAAACCACTCGAAGTTGCTCCTAGAAAAAAACCCTCTACAACAGCTGCACAGTGTCAGCAGAAATAATGATCTGAAACTCAGCCTCCAAGGGATGTTAGTCTGGGTCTTAATTCTGTAAGGTGTCATTTCTTTCATTGCAATGCCATTAAACATGAAAGTAATGGAGATGACACGAAATATTCTTTCACCAAAGTATAGCAGGAGAGAGAAAGGGTGCTTCGGGATATTGACAGGAAAGGTGTCTTGTTTTGCTAAAATGATCATCTTAAAGTATCCATGTATGAAAGTGACCATTTAATTCTCACTATTTTACAATTGAAATCTCACATTTTAACCTTGTAGCTTTTGAAATATATGTTCACATGAAAATTGAAGTTGTAAGCAGGTTTAGTTCCACAGTTTTGTTCAGTTAAAAGCAGTTTTTTGCAGGTGGATTGAATTACTAACAAGACTAGTACTAGACTACTTTATAATCATTGATGAAATCAGTCCTCATGTGAAATGATCTTCTTTCAGAACTCTATTTACTTCAGTTGAGTTGCTGCTGTGCAGGATCTGGTTATAAACCAATAGGGACCGGTGGTATTTAACAAATGGTTCATCTGTTTTCTGTGCAGCAGACACTTAGATCTGAAGCAGCCCCCACCCCCACTATAAGTTAAGCATCTGCACTAGCCTTTTGAGCAGAGATGAGGAGACAAACAACATGGGAAATAGGTTTTTTGTGACACTCATGGTGATTCCTGCAACAAAATGTCAAGGCAAGCCAGCAGAGCAGTTTTCCAAAATGGCGTGATTATTCTATTTTTGGCATGAAAAGAGGCTTTCGTCTTCAGGCTGTCAAGTCAGTCCCTTGACAAAAGCGAACACCTAGCTTCAAAGACAGCTAAATGCCCAAACCTTATTTAAGATCTTACCTCTACTGAATTCACTGCCATTCTGATGTTGGATCAAAGTCTATAAAAGAAAAGAGTCCAAATGTTTTCTTTTGAGAAGATGTAGCTGATCATATTAACTCCCTTTTTCAAGAAAGGGAAAGAATCTGCTCTGTTAGACTTGGATTTGTTTCAAAGATTGTGGCTGACAGATGCATTGTTCTGAAAACTACTACTGCCAGTTTTTTTATCTGTTACACCTGCATTAATATTCAGTGCAAATGAGTCCTCGGTTTGGTCTTTGAATTACTACTGTGATCATCGGTGCTGAAATTGAGAAAGGATATGATATTTCTCCTATATCTTTGCTGCACATTGAAGTCTGAAATAGTACATCCTACAGTGAATGTGCTGCTCTAAAGAGTTATCCTGCTGTAACATGCTTCAAAAATAGTTGCTGGGTGGAACATTACAAATTGCTGTGCATTACCTACTTGATCTTGGCATGCAGGCTCCCTGCAAGTAGTAACTCCAGACTGGTTCACTGCTGGCCTAAGGTACACAGAAACTTCCAACCTACTCGGGGGGCAATTTGGACTTGCAGCCTACTCCTGAAGAAGAATAAGGCTGTTGTTAGTGTGGGTGCTCTCCTAGCTATATGGAGGAATGGGTTTTTTTAATCAGGCAAGTTTGCTACTAATTCACTGTCTCCCAGTGTTTCTGCTCGCTTTCAACTTCAGACTCAGAGTCTTGAATGATTATTTATGAACAACATTGAACTGAAGATAACAAATGTAATCTCACTGAAGAAATCTTCTGATTGTCCATCTTTTCAATATTCTATGCATTTTTGCAATCAAGGAAACCTTTATGTATATAATGAAGTTAAAAACTGTGTGTTGAGAAGAAACACACATTTTAACTTCGGCATAATTTTTGTTGGCTATCTGATAGAAAACTTTTTCCACTGCCAGTTGATTTTCAGTTGGATCAACTCACTGATTTGGCAAAATCTGATGCTATGGGATCGCTAGACCTGACATGAGGCAAGTGGTAGGAGCACAGCACTGCAGAAGGACAATCTGAGTGACATTTTTGGCATCAGTCTTAGTTACACAGGATAAGAAATATCATAAAGTCACTTCAGAGTTGTTAACAGTGCTGTTTAACTAAACAAACAGGGAAATTGTGACTCAATACCTCTGAATGACCCTGCTTTTTCTTCCCTTACTCTGACCACCACTATAGTGCCTGCATTCAAATCAGCCTTTATTTTAGCAGTACATCAAGAAGATGAGAGTCGCTTAAGTATTTTCATAGATTGTCACAGTCTTTTCCACATCTCTCTGACTGAAATACAACTTCTTGTCAAGAACTCTGCTCACGCACAATGTTTTCTGGCATCTATATTTGAGAGGCCTGAAATGGAACAACTGAAGAAATGACGATGCCCCAAGGAATTTACACTTTGATATTTGTGGGAATGCAGCAAATTTCAGGTGTTCATACTTGTCTTTATAGTGCCATGAGAGGTTTTAGCAATTGTTTTGGATTCTGTGGTAATGTATTTTAGACGTCTATGCTCCTCAGTGATAACAGAGTATTTCTGCTTAGAGAACTGCTGGAATGACAGTGGTGCTGTGGATTTGATGGTTGATATCTGAATATGGAGTAACTGAAAAGAACCAAAAGAACAAAACATTCCAGTCTGCATGTCTTCAACTTTCATTACTTGTTTTTCTGTCATATGAGGGTGGTAATTGGGTTATATTGTCCTCCTTACTGGAGATTCAGGAAAAGTATGTTGCTGCAATCTGTTGCACATCACACTGGGCTATCGGTTCTAGCAGTTTACTGAAGTAAGTGACCATCGAAATGGCCACAGTGTATTCAAGGTATTTTATCGTAATGTTGTGCAGCTCTTCTGCAGAAGACTCATTACTTTTTGAATGTACTTGTTGGATGTTGATCAGCAGCTTTCAAATAAAACATATTCACAAATTATTCACACGTACCACCCAAATGTCATGGATGTGAAAAGTTATTCCTGTTGTTAAGCCTTACATTTAATACTCAAGCGTGGTATCAGTAGCCTGTCCAATAAGTGATTGAAGGATATATTACGGATATTATAAACATTGCAGAGATTAACTGATGCTTTCCCTTTGACAAACTATATCCAACACTAGATGGCACACTTGGCCTCGGGATCACAACCGCTTGTGCCTGTCCTTCCGTGTCCCAAGCGCCTTACCTAGTATACTAATTTTGAAACTTCTGTGGAGTGATCTTCCCTAAGCTGCTTCTTTCTGCGGATTTTGAAACAAACATTTAAAAATCACTGAATAGAAAGAAAATAGGAGAAATTGGAGTGCAAATGGTAGAGTTTTTTAAGCAAACTAATTCATACGTAAAGAAGAAGGGGGTTGCAACACTATTTTCAACATTTTCCTCCTCCTCTGTTCCATCTCCATCATCTATTATTCTTATACTTGCAGATTAAAAATGATTACATAAACTAAAAATAAATTGCTTCATGTCAGTTTGATCCAAGTCAAAGTTTTACTTTATTTTATTACGATTCTTGATTTGATCACTGAACCAAAAATACACATTTTCAAGGTCTCTAAAGCAAAGTGATACACTTAGCCTCTAGACAGAGGCTAAGTGTATCACTTTGCTTTAGGGTCATTTTCAAATGTGTCAAGAACTGCCTCTGCCTGTGTCAGGAAATAGTGGGAAATAATGGGATTGGGATTAAAGAGCAAAGTGAATGGACCTGACAATCCAATGCGCACACAAAATGACATTCAGAAATATTACTCTGACTAGCTCTAATCTGGTCCTGTGAGCTGAATGCCCATACATCAAGTGAGGTCTTGGAGCTCAGTCTCTGGTTTAATTGCAGTGGCCTTGATGATGGCCAAAGCCCAACTAGAATTTAATCTTGCTACTGTTGTGAAGGACAATAAAATGTTTCTATAAATATGTTATCAACGAAAGGAGGGATAAGGAGAATCTCCATCCTTTATTGGATGTGGTGTGAAACACTGCCAGTACAGGTTTGTGAAAGGCAAGTCCTCCCTGAGTAACTTGATCTCCTTCTATGACAAGGTAACCCATGTAGCAGATGAGGGAAAAATTGTGGATGTTGTCATCAGTAAAGTCTTTGACACCATTCCTCACAGCATTCTCATGGAGAAACTGGCTGCTTATGGTTTGGACAGGTGCACTCTTTGCTGTATTAAAAACTGGCGGGATAGCCAGGCCCAGGGAGTGGTGGTCAATGCTTTTACATCCAGTTGGCAGCTGGTCACAAGTAGGGTTCCCCTAGGCTCAGAACTAGTGTAGGTCCTGTTTAATATCTTCGTTGATGACCTGGGCAAGATGATCAAGTGCCCCCTCAGTCAGTTTGCAGCTGACACCAAGTTGGGCGTGAGTGTTGATCTGCTGGAGAGTAGGAAGGCTCTGCAGAGGGATCTGGACAGGCTAGATCAATGGTTCAACAAGGCCAAGTGCTGGGTCCTGCCCTTGGGTCACAACAACACCACACAGGCTAGGGACAGTCTAGTTGGAAAGCAGCCCAGTGGAAAAGGGCCTGGGGATGCTGATTGACAGCTGACTGAACATGAGCCAGCACTGTGCCCAGGTGGCCAAGAAAGCCAATGGCATGCTGGCTTGTATCAGAAATAATGTGGCCAGCAGGACCAGGGCAGTGATTGTCTCCCTGTACTCAGCGCTGGTGAGGCCACATCTCGAATCCTGTGTCCAGTTCTGGGCCCCTCACCACAAGAAAGACATTGAGGTGCTGGAACACGTTCAGAGAAGGACAATGCAGCTGGTGAAGGGTCTGGAGCACAAGTCTTATAAGGAGCAACTGAGGGAGCTGGAATTGTTCAGTCTGGAGGAAAGGAGGCTCAGGGGGGACTTTATTGCTCTATGCAACTACCTGAAAGGAGGTTGTATCCAGGTGGGGCTCAGCCTCTTCTCCCAGATAGCAAACAATAGGATGAGAAAAAACGGTCTCAAGTTGTGCCAGTGAAGTTTTAGATTGGATATTAGGAAAAATTTCTTCATGGAATAGGTTATCAAGGACTAGAACAGACTACCCTGGGCAGCAGTGGAGTACCCATCCCTGGAGGTATTTAAAAGCCATGTAGATATGGCACTCAGGGACGTGGTTCAGTGGTGGACTTGGCAGTGTTGGATTAATGGTTGGACTCAATGATCTTAAAGGTCTTTTACAACCCGAACAATTCTATGCTTCTATGATCTCTTGAGAGAGAGCTTTCCATGGTATTACAAAATCTCCTCCAAACCATGTTTTGGTTATCCCTGAAAAACACATACTGTCCTTTCTTGCTGAAAGAGTGGAAACAAGACACAAAGCATGGCTTTCTGTCGGAAGCTGGGAGCACTGGCCTGGCAAATGCAGGCATTGAACAGAGTGAGGAGGTAGTTTTTGCAGTCTGGTACCTCTTGGTACCAGCATTTGCTCTAAATGTTAAAAAATAATTAGGCATCGATTACTTCTAAACTGTTCCACCACTGTAATATAAATTTTACCTGCATTCTTAATGACTTACATCAACCAAAGTGAGAAGGAAATCAAACCATGGAAACCTTAAGAAGTGAAAAAGAACCTTATTTTACTGTCCACACTAGTAACAAATGCATTGATTTTCTTAGTTCAGCATCCCAATTTTTAGAAGCACTGAAATAACTCCCAGCTGGATAAAAAAATGCAGGAAAGACAGCCCTGTCTAACTGACACAAACTCACAAACCTAATAAAGGGAATGCAGCACTGGAAAGTACAAAAGTCAACATGTCAACATAAATCAACTTTGTCAGAATGAAACAGATGAGTCCATTTGTTGGTAGATCAGATTAACGTAAATCAAGGCACTATAAAGGTTATACATTATAGGGATTTGTGCCTGGTAAACTTTCATAGTGGGATCAGAGATAGTAATCATCTGGCAGTGGGAATAAAAAGTCAAAGAGAAGCTTAAACGCTGAATCAAAAATCAGTCCTGTTAATGTCTAACACGCTGGGGTCAAAAATTCATACGAGTCCAGCTGTGAAAATAAGATGGGAGCTGTATTAGTTTTCTCCATTCTGTATCTCACATTTAAGTGTTGTCAGTTGATGAGGGTTTGTCCCTTGGGAATTGTCGTGGGGTACTTTAGTCCATGTAAAGTGAAAATTTTGCATCACATAGAGGGTCTTGTGAAATTCTGTAAAGCATGAGGACAACATGCTGAGATTCATAATGGCAAGGAAGGAACAGTAGAAACAGTAATCTGCCACATGCCCTTATCTAAAAGTGGTTCTTGACAAAGAAGGCAGCATGTTTGTAGTGTGGAAGCTAACAGAATCTGTAACACATTTGAACAGTCAGTGGTTATTAATGGATAAAAACTGGTAGCTTTAGACTGATGTTGACATATAAAACTCTTTAGAATAAATAGAAATCCCAATGGACTCATTCTTTTCATGCCTTTCAGTACTATTTCTGTTTGTGACATTTTGTAAAGTTCCATTAGTGGGTCAAAAGTTTGATGTAAACAAGCAATAAGCTCTCTAGCAGGATTTATATACTGAGACAACTTGAATTAAGAAAACAAATCACACACAGCTTCTTTTAGGCGCATGTTGCATAGTGTCTCTGCAAAATTTTTACAAAGCCTTTTGTACTTTGTTCATTTTTCCTCTTTGCTTTCAAATAATAAGCTCACAATTAATTGTTTATAATTCCAGAAAATTCTAAATTTGTGTAACATTTTGATATCATGGTTTTACTGTGTACCTAAGAGAAAGAATCTGAATCAAGCAAAGAATGAACTTTAAAAGAAGTTAATGCAGTCCTGCTTCCTTTCTAAAAATTATTTCAATTCTTGGAATATTGTTTAACCTCTATGATCCAAATTCAGAGCTATTTAAGAAGGACTTTTCTCTGTATGTGTCTCTGCTCTCCTATTTTTGGTGAGCAGTGCTTTCCAAAGAGGAAGATGCTAATAAGTACACGTCACATCGATCTATGAGGGATACATGGCATTACACAGAATTGTTGATTTAAGGTATGAAAAGAATTTTCAAAAGTGTAAATGTCTAGTATATTTAGTCTCATTCAATAGATGGGGCACTGAGTGACATAAAAAATGGGGGCAGGCAATGTCACTATGTAACTTCTCTTGTGGTGGTCTAAATGTAATGAAAGGAAGGTTGTGAAGATGTTGGCTGAGGCTGATGTGCCTGTGAACCTGTTTGTTTCCCCAACTCTGTGGTTATCTATTTGTGAGTAATTGAAGCTCTGGAAGCTGGAAGTCACAGCCTGAAACAGTGATTTGTTCAAGATAACAATGACAGCTGTGGCAAAATCAAGATAAGATTACCCAAATATCCTGATTCTCTGTTTCCTGTTCTGATTATGAGATCATGTTGTCTCCTGCCTTTTAACTGTAGTGAAAACAACATTTTAACAACAAAAATAAAGTTCTCATGCATCTATTTATCCTTTGAAAATACAATCCAAGAATAACGTTTGTAACTAGTATAATGGCATGGTATCAGAAGCACAGGTTCTACTACTCTTACTTGGTTAAATGTATTTTACTGAAGATTCCCACAACTCTCATGTGGAAGACAGTGCTACCTCTTGTGAATAAAGGTGGGAGAAACACACTAAGATGTACAAGTTTCCTCAACAAGTCATAACAAGTCCATAACAAGTCAGGACTTCTTGTTCCTGACTTACAGTTCTCATTTAGTGGGGAAAAAATTTAAAATCTTACATGATAATAAGATAAACATTAGTGCTGATGAGGTGGAAAGATTATAACCAGGATCACAAAATGTAGGGATTAATATACAGAATGGCAATGAAAGACAATGAGTGACGCAAAGACAGATGACATCACTTCATATATTCTATCTTGTAGTGATTTTACTGACCATAGATTGTTATGGGATGATGACATAATCTAATAAAACATGAAGCTGGTTAAACAACTACTAACAATAAGAAGATCTACAATTAAACTAATAACTAAAGTAGTTTACTTCCATTCAGAATGGTCTCAGTTTAACAATTACTTATGTGGAAATTATTTTATTTGCCACGTAAATCTACTCAAATGGGATAGAAAGCTTCTAGCTGTTCAGAGTAACACCACACTGGTTAATGACATAAAATGAGAACTAAAATATGCTATTTTAATAAGGGTGCGAATAATAAATACAGTGAAATGCCAATGTTGTGAGGCAGGCAGTCATTGATAGGGTAGCTGAAACCTGATCCTGTGGCACTATGAGTTGTGGTAGACCTACAGAAGAAAAAGGGACAATACTAGGTCCGAACTAGGAGCTCTCAGTGACCATTTGTCAATCAAGGGAAAAATACAGTATTGGAAGAAAGATCTGCAGACAAGTAGTAAGGGCAACCATGGACTTGTAGGGCAGGTGAAAAATGAATGATCTCACCGAAATAATGGTTGTTGTTTTAGACAGAATGTACTCAAGCTGGTTTTCATTCCAGACATGAAGCCTGTCAACATTGCAAATGTCTTGAATTCTTTTATTGTAACTTTCTAACTTCATTCACTGGTGTTGATTCAGTACTGCTGGGTACTGACTGAGACTGAAAAATACATTATGGGTGGAAAAGTACTCCTTCCCACAAACATTTGAGTTTTCTTGGAAGTTCTCTGCCTGAATACTGACCTGGCCTGACCCTATTTAGCTTGTGAGATCTGATGAGATCAGAGCCTGAGGTTATGGCACTGAACTAAGAAAAGTGATAACAAAGCAAAAATGGCATGATTGACAGGGTAGTAGGTTGAACACAATAAGCCTATGGAGAACTATGTGTATGTATTCCACTTCTTAATATCCCCTTTGTAGATAAGAAAAATAAGCCTTACCCTGGAGCTAAAATAGTAATGGGATGAGGGCTGCCTGCCTTACTTGATGGCCATAAACAATAAGTATATTATACAAAGATGGATTACTGAAATGGAAAGTGGGTACTCATGAGATGCTACCTTGAGGCAGGACTGAGGCAGGATTGAGGCAGGAGCCATTCTGGACCCTTGTGCTGTCTGCTGTTATCTCCTTTTGGTGGCCCCATGTGTCTCAGTAAGCTGGGATATGACCCCGTGTAGTCCAACTTTAGTGCTTTTCACTGTCAGGTTCATTGAGGCTATAGAAGATTATTTTGCTTGGAGAAAAAAAATAGATATCTGAACTCGTCACTGAAAGCATTTACAGATAAAAGAAGTAGTCAGCAGAAAACTGTCTGAAGAGGTTTCTTTTGTAGTGCACCAAGGAAAAGCAGCTCCCCATGACAATAGAAAAAATGGCAATAGAAAAGTTACGTAAGGAAGCTCAGGTTTGTTTTTTTGCGTCTCGTGTTTTTCATTAATCTTGAAAATTATTGAGACACATGCTATTAAGGTTGTGATGTAATTGTATTGAACTCATTTACCAGAATTCTAATGACAGGTTTTTCCCTCTGCAATGAGCACTGGAAGTAACTTCAGAAATTAGGCCAAGTTCTGATCTTACTTTGTAGTGTAATAAACAGAAACTCAATTAATATCAAAGGAATTGCTCTATATTGTTATAAAATACCTATAGTTGGTCAATGTTGAGAGCCTCTGTATTTCAGATTTTCAGAAAACTAGCATATTTTCTAAGCATCTTTCATTTTTACAGACTATTTTATATGCAAGCCAAAGGCTCATATAGATCTTCCACTTGCTTGGAACAAGCTAGGACAGATCAAATGTCCCTGAGGCTTTTTTCTATGGTATTTCAGTTCAAGATAGAAATGCAAATCCATTTAATGAGAAATTACTCAAAAGGCTTCCTATTTAAGAGATTCATAACTGGTTTGCAATTTCTGGATGTGAATTAGAGCTGGTGGGAATTTTTCTTCTGAAACAAATAATGGAGAATTACATTTCTGAAGGAGCACAAAATTCCATAGAAGGGAGAATGCATAGTTGTAAAATTATAAATGAATAAAAGTTACAAATTTAAAGTATTTTAGAGTAGTTCTGATGAGAATCTCACAGTTCTTCTGGACCTGTTAAATTGAACATAAAAGCCACAATTGTTTTAGTGAAACCTGGAATATAGGGATTTACCTCTTTATTAAAATATCTGAAGTTATTGTTTTCTGTTCTTCCAGAGGATATTAATTAATTTGGAAAGCAATAGATAATTTTCTTGGTGATTTTTCCAAGTACAGTTTTATTTCCTTGTGAGGCATACTTGTGAATGTTATTGCTTTACATTCTGTATAAAACTCAAATGCAATAAAATCCATAAAATCCTTTTAGTACTGTTATTTCAGTTATTGCAAAGTACAGTCAAATCAGTCAAATTTGTAGGAGTAGTTTTGCAAGTACTAAGAAGTTACTTGCTTGCAGAGAATAAAATCACTGCAGCAGGGACATTTAAAATCCGCAATACAAATAATTTTATAAAGGTGAAGTGGTCCAACCTCAAGTCTTTGTTACTGACCTCATGAATATGCTTTTCAGGCATCTGAGGCTGCTTCTTGGGAAAGATGATATTGGACAAATCCGTGATTAGAGCCTTTGTAATGTTAACCATCCCTACTGCGCTGGAATTGATTACACACATTTGGTGAAAGGCAATTTGAATGGTAAGTCACTTAGTCATATTCTCGTTTTCACACACCGTTCAGCTTCCTACTGTCCTTCTGCTCATTCTTTTCTCTCTTCTCACAGCATTATGCTCAGCAGGTCCCCATCATTGTTCAGCATAGTTTAAGATGGTATTAAGATAGAAAGATTGATGTAAACACGTGGAAAAAGCTCCCAGTGAAATTTCTAGGCTTCTCCAGAGCACACACAGCAACAGCTTCCCAATGTCCCTGAAGAAAATGGAGACATTATCAGCATTTTATGAAGAAGCGAACTAGTTGCTGCAAGCAGGTTGAAGGCCAGTCCTACAGGTGGCTGGGCATTCTTACTGTACCAGTGAAGTTTGAGGGAACAGAGCATACTCAGCAGCTATATGTCTTAAATTTAACTGTTTAACCAAAGAAGCTGTTTCCTCCTATGTAGAATATTGGGGCTGAAAATTAACCTGAAGATTAGAATTGGGCCAAAACAAAACCCAGACCTCAACTCCAAATCTGCATCAAATTTATCTTTTCAATGATTAAATTTCCACATATGAACATGGTGAAGCATGAACTTTGCATTTTGCAGATTGTAAAATAATTTGATTAGTTTTTTACCAAGAGCAGCGTCATAGGAAGGCTCAAGTCTAAACTGATCTTCTTCCACTACTTCAAGCTCCATGATTTTCTCTTTCTTTTGGGGCTCGTACTGCCACATAGCCTCACAACTGGCCTCTCATACTGACATTTACGTCACTCATATGTCAAACACTAGGATTATTTGATCTTGTTTAAAACCACTGTCTGAGTTGCACGGCAGCATTTAAATGTAGCTACCCATAGCCACGATTCTAACAGTTTTGAGGTCTTTTCGTGATGGCAAGGCTGTATGCTGAGAGTTGGGGAAAAATATTCGTAGCTGGCAGTGCAGTCTTGATTAGAGGTATTCAGCCAGAGTCTGAAGCTGCAAAGTGTATTCCTCAGTACATGTGAGGAGTATCAGCATCGCAGTTCTGAGGCAAGAAGTGTGAGCTGCTAAAACGGCTTAAGGACCATCAGCACATTAGCACAGAGCTTTGCCCTGACTTAAGAGCCCATATTTCTTGTAGAATCAATGTTTGGCCATCCAAGCTACCTGCCCCAGTTTAAAAAGCACCTGAAGTTCCAGTGCAGGTACAAAAATACAAGGTGGTAGGATGCAAGAAGACAGAGGGGAAGGCAGGATGATGGAAATATCATCTCAGAACACCTTGGGCTAATTAATGTGAAACTGTTCTCAGGCCAATACCTGCTCCTTGGAGCTGAAGACCTCATTTACAACTTCATTGTGCAGTCCTGATAGATAGTCCCTTAGGCCTGCTCATGCTCTCACTGGAGCCACCAATAGTATTTCATTTGAATTAAGGCTGGGCAGTACTGGCCCAAAGTCTGGGAGTAGAGATATTGTGAGAATCTTCAAAACACCTCAGAGCAGTGATATCTTTACAAACTATCTCTGCAGGAGCTAAAATTGCTGAGATCTCACAAGCTGTGCGCCAGCGATCTATACAGACAAGCTAGAGGACCCTCTGGTTTGTCTTCTTCTACGACACAGAGCAGAATTTCTCCAGTGATCCTAGTTTTATTCCATACATCGAACAGCCAACAAAATGAGAGGGAGAATTTTACATAATGTACTTCCTATGTGATGCCCAGATTTCCTCAGTAAGTGAGACTCTATATTTGCTATCTTTTACAAGCATGTTGAAAAGGTCGGAACAATCACTTGCTTTCAATGAATCTGACTTTTAGAAGTGTATTCCAGTCTTGGAAAGGTTTATACCTCTCCTGTGTGGACTGGAGGGTGCAAATCGTGGTTTCTTTGCTGCCTCTGTGTCAGGCAGCATTCCCTAGCATTCCTCTTTTTTTACAGTAAATAACTCTGTGCATAAATAAGACCCTAAAAATCATTTCTCTTTGATAAATATTTTAGTGAATATTCCTGCTTGTACAGGGCTCTCTTTGGTTCCCCTGAAGCCAGATCTGGCCCACATACAGTGAAAATGAGGCTGTCTGCTCAACATGCAAAACTCCTTATGTTCTAGCTAACAGTAAGCATCAAGTAAAAGGAAAAGGACTTTTTCTTCCTTTGTCTTCCAGCGATGTTAGCTTAGACAGCCACAAGCACATGATCATTTACATAAGGAGGGAACTGCAGAGCTGCTGCCAACTGCCCATAGTGCCTGCCAAAAACAGATGTTAGATGTTACTGTTAGAATAATGTCTTCTTCAGCTTGACATGTGAGTGCTGCAATCTTTATTTAAAAGGAAGAGGAAAAAATATGGTTGAATTAATGAAATGGAGCACACAACATACGGTCTGAAAAAATTATAATGTAAGGGAAAGTGCTAGTTGTCCAATTGCCTGAGACTGCTAAATTCAGCTGGGTGGATTTGTCGCAGAGAACTGTTCTGGTCTGGCATGTAGATGGATTTGGTGACCTAACAGATCTGTTGTATTTTCACATTTTTATTCCCATGACTTCACAGCAATTTTTAAATGGTTTCCAAAAGGCAGTGAGTAAAACTTACTGTAAAACTGCAGAGCTCTATATTGAATAGCATGATGCTAAATCCAGCATTCTTTGTTCCCAAAAATCCCCATGTTAAGTATCAGGTAGCATTGTCACAAAAAGTGTGATTTATGCTTCAGTTTTGCTATAATCTTGCATGAATCCTGGGTTCTCTATAAAAATACAGTTGAGATAAAGCTTTTTTATTTTGTCTATGAGGTATTTTATTCATATATCTTATGGGACAAGAAAGAGCCTGTCTGCAAAGGTGCAAAATATTATAATTTATTTCTTTGTTTTCCTGTCTTCCTGTAAGCAGGGAAGTAATGTTCTTGGTCTATAGAGCTGAAAAGCTGACATATTGCACTCAGCCTTATATAGCCAGCCTCTATCAAAACATACTGATGATGGTTCTGGGGGGTCAGTAGAACCAAAAACCCCTTGATTTTACATGTGTATGTTGAGATTGAGCTTTCACTCAGCCTCAACCAAACACTTAGTTCACTTCAGCCCTTCCTTTGGACTATGGCAACAGTCTCTTCTTGCTAGCCAGAGGTCATGGGAACTTAACATCCTCTGTCCCTTGTCTAAATGTGGTTGGAAGTGGTTAAAAAAGTAATCAAAAATACAGATAGGTGTGCAGATACATATACAGTGTGATGTCACCAGCATTGTTTCTTCAGGAGAACAGGGCAAAGTGGGTTTGGATTCTTAGCTTTTATGTGCTGGTTTCATTTCTGGTCCTATAGTAAAAGCAATTTTCACCTGCAAGGTGTCTGTCCCACATGACTAGGAAATAAGGCAGGGTATCTTTCTCTCCCTGCAAGAGTAGCCAATACAAACTGCCTCACAGGGGATGTTCCTGAAGTTTTTTAGGGCTTCAGCTTGAAGCTGCTGTGAGGAGAAAGCAGATGCCTAATTGCACAGCTGCCTGCTCTGCAAGGGCTTGCAAAGTGCTGCCATCTGCTTCTGAAGATAGATGGGACAAGAAAGCATGTGAGTGCTTTTTTTTCTCTGTGCCCTTCTTTTTTTAGTCCTTGGCTGGGAAACGATGTTGTCAGGGTGTTTTGTGGGTATTAGACTCCAATGGACAGGTTTGGAGGAGGCAGACTCTGCGGCCACGTCACAGCTGGCAGTGGGGGAAGCCCTCGTCCCCTTCTCACACCTACCATGTCTGTGGCAAACTCTGATGCTCCTCCTGCAGTGCACTGTTCTAATGGATTATCATACATTTTGTGCAGGTTTTGATATTTTTACAGTTTTGGTGGGTGAGGGGAGCTCAGGGAAGAGCTGCTCTCCAGAGAAGAGGAAGAGGGAATGGGATTGCACATTTTGGTAGCACTGGTGTATAGGGCTGGCTCAGCCATCTTGCTTAAAAACACCAACAGACCGCATTGAGATGTTATTACAGCAGGAGGGTTACACAGACATTACACTTTGTGACGTGGTTTCAAAACTGCAATAATCATAGCTTTTGGTCATTCTGATTATTTCAGCATTATTAATCCTTTTCCTCTTTCAAATTACAGACTGTTTCTCCAACCGTTTTCAAAGGGACAGGAGGAGGATGCAGTAGGGAAACCTGTGTTGATGCAGCTCTGCAACAGCACACTGATGTAGAGCTTCAGCTGGATTCAAAATATACTGTGTTCGGTGGTTAAGCCCTTTTTCTTTGCATCCTCCTATCCAAAGAAGTATTTACACGAAATGTCAGTCACCCTGTGGAATTATATGAGAATTAATTATCTGTGGAGAATGATTTGGCCCTATTAATTATGGGTCTCATGTAAGGAAAAGAATAGGCCTAATGTGTCATATGACTTTTTTCAGACAGTGAACTAGGAACTCATAGGCATCAAATATCAATAATGGTTTTGTTGAATACAGATTGATGACCTCTGACAGAAATTATAGGAGAAACTTGTATCATTTTGTCTTATTATAGCCTACTAAGACCTTAGTCAAGATCGGGGTCTTATTTTCTTAGGCTGTCATGCAAGGGGTTAAAGCCGATATTTATCAGATTATTATTTGCAACCAGTCATGAATGAATAAGGCTTTAATATACGTAGAGTCAGAAATAGCTGATGTTAAAATGCAATTGCAAATCAAATACAGTATTTCGTGGAGACAGTTAAAACATTATGTCTAATTAAGTCTTCATTTAAACATGTGTATAATTTTGTTGTTCAGAATTATGTACAGCTTTGTAGACTGTTCCCTGCAGTGAATCATGGTGCCTGTCTGTGTCTTGCCATTTGGTAAAGGAAATCTTGAATTTTATGTTTTGCAGATATAGTCAAATATAAACAAAGTTCTAAGGATTTTTCTGAATTATTCAAAATCTATGTAGCTCACTGAGAAAAGCTGAGTGTTTATCATTTTGTACTTTTAAAATGTGCTTTCAGTATTTTCTTGTCCGTGAATTTTCTCTCTCCCTTCTCCCATTGTTCAGCAGCTTTTCTGAATGGCTGCAAAGCTCCATACTGGCATAGTAAATTTGCTGGAATAGGGAATAGGTTCCTTTCTAGGGGAAATAGCTTCTTCACTGCAAGGGAAAGTCATACCCAGATACCAGCAAAATAGATATCACGACCAATTATATGAATTTCTGATTATAGCATAAAAATATGAGTAAGATAAAATGGCAACCTCTTGTGTCTTTTTTTTTCTTTCGGGGGGAGAGTAAGTCCTGGAAGTTAAAGTAAAAACTGAAAGAAGGTTTGGATTTTTTTTCTCATGGACCATGCCTTAAGTTTTGCAGGAACCCTGTAGAAGAAGAGTGCAAACTTTCACATTTAGTAGGACAGATTAATCAAGAAAAGTTTTTTCTCCGTTTATGCACTATTACAGAATGATTTTCTCAGGTATCAGTGCAAGCTAAATTTTTGTTCAGACATTTTACTCATGCAATACCACACCTACTGTACCTGGAACAGTAAACCTGTGAACAGAATTTGCTTTTGGGAAACAGTGCTCTGGTAGGAGCAACTAACGTTGTAAAACAGATGATTCTCAGTTTTCAGGCAGTGGACCGTGGGTCAGGGCAACACATTGGCACATTCATCCTTCACGCAATTCCTTTGAGGGTGGACATTTAGAATTAAAAATAAATGGCAAGAGAAGCATCAAGGGAACTCCCTGCAACTGGGACTTTGTGTTTTATACTTTAGAAAAATCGTTTCCCATACTAACTTGGCTGGCGAGATTAAGAACTATAGTTAAATGAAACTGCCGAACTGCAAATCAATTATTTGGAAACAGAAGAGAAAGAATACTCTAAAGGAAACTCAGATGATACAAATATTTTGTCGATATCAATTTTGTAGCAGCCTATTTGGATAGCATATAATAGGAAGTGAAGCAAGGGATACCCATAAAAACACTTAACTGAAGAAAATCTCCTTCTTTTTTCTGTGTATTTTTCTTAAAAGTGTTTTTGTTGTATTTAGTGCCATTTCCACTGTCCAAGCTTTGCTTTTTTATGGTAATTTCTGTGGAAAGGATAAATCAAAAATAGAAATTTTCACATATTTTCAAGGCAGCCTTCTCATAAGTTTCCTCTTTTCATATGTGTGTAGATATATGTACTTAAGCCTTCCTCCTAGAGCAGAATTAAGTAGAGCTTTTAATTATAGTGAGAACCATGTGAAAGAGCAACATTACATCATAATTTTGGTAATTGTTTATCTGCACCCTGTACTGATGGAGAAGTGTATGGTGGACATAAATTTTAATTCCAAGGAGAAAAAGAGTCAAGTATTATTTCAAACCTAGCAAAAATGTTATTACCTATTTAGTTCATAATGATTTGATACATCTATGCAATCATCATATACCAAGTGCTTAGAAACATAGTCCTAGATATTTTTCACAGTCAGAGTCCTTTCACATTTTCTGACAGTTTCCCAGAGAAACAGGGAGTAAAGAAAATGAGATTTATTAATAAATTCAGAAAATGGGAAAAATATTTCTCAATGAAAAATTTATCTACTTCTAATAAGCACTAGCACTTTTATTTCTTTCACAGAAGTTTCAGTTTCACACTGTTGTAGTAATATTAATTTGAAAATTTAACCTCAAACACTAGAATGATTAACAATAAGGTATAAAAGACGATGAAGGCAGAAGACAGGCACTCACCTTCATAAATGGCTGTAGTTCAGAGGCTACCAATTTAATTTTATTCCTAAGAATCTGACTCAGAGTGAAGAGTGAAAAGGATGTAAGATAGGAGAAAGAGGGAAAAAAAAAAAAAAGGAAGGCATGTACTGGTACCCTGGGCACAGTCAATATTTAGTTTGCATTTAATCAAAAGTATGCATTTTCTGCATATCTTTCAAGCAAATTACACTTCAAAAGGATACAAGCACAAATATTCTTCTTCAGCACTTTTTCAGGAATTGATTCAAGGAGACTTACGAACAGCTCTTTTCTACATCTTTGCTATTTTTTAAGCTGATTAACAATTTGCTCACAGAATAACAAAATTGTTTAGGTTGGAAAATACCTCTAAGATCATCAAGTACAGCCTTTGACCAATCACTACTATTTCAACTAGACCATGGCACTAAGTACCATGTCCAGTCATTTCTCGAACACCTCCAGGTGTGGGGATTCCATCAGCTCCCTGAGCAGCCCATTCCAATGCTTAATGACCCTTTCTGTGAAGAAATTCCTCCTGATGTCCAACCTGAACCTCCCCTGGCACAGCTGGAGGCTATGTGACTTTGTCCTG
This sequence comes from Chiroxiphia lanceolata, assembly GCF_009829145.1. Classification (NCBI taxonomy): domain Eukaryota; kingdom Metazoa; phylum Chordata; class Aves; order Passeriformes; family Pipridae; genus Chiroxiphia; species Chiroxiphia lanceolata. Next base: position 26,385,418 of record NC_045639.1, read on the forward strand.
TCATGAGTTGCTTGGGAGAAGAGGCAGACCCCCACCTTGGTACAATCTCCTTTCAGGTAGTTGTAGGGAGCAACAAGGTCTCCCCTGAGCCTCCTTTTCTCCAAACCAAACAACCCCAGCTGCCTCAGCCACTTGTCATATAAACTACTCCCTAGACCCTTCCCCAGCTTTGTTGCCCTTTACTGGACACGTTCCAGCACCTCAGCAACTTTCCTGTAGTGAGGGGCCCAAACTGAACACTGGATTCAAGGTGCAGCCTCATCAGTGCTGAGTACAGAGGGACAATCACTTCCCTGGTCCCACTGACCACACTGCTCAACATCAGTATTTTACATACTTAACATCATAACGGGGGTAAATCATCTTTGCATATGGTATCATACAGGGACTGAGCACTCTGCCAGCCCTGAAGAATGACGAGATACCAAAAAGTCACAGCGTGGCATCTTATCAGTACAGTATGATGGTATTTACCACAATTTTTATTCTTTATTCAAAGAGCCTTTTTTGTGAAATGAATATCACGCTAGTATATCAGGATCTCAGTCTGCAGTTGCTCTCAAGTCATCTACACTTACATTCAAGGGGATGTTCACTTCTCCCTTTAACTTTTCCTTGAAAGGAAAGGTGTTTTCTTTCCCTCTCCATTCCTGCTTCTTCCAGTGACAGTCTTGGACTCATCAGAGCTTCCTAAAGGCACAAAATACCCTTGATCCTGGTAAACTCAGCAATAAATGAATGTGCTTGGGTCTTGTGAAGAGGTGACTTGAATTTGTGTGTGTAGTTCCACCCGGAGGGCCCAGAGGAATTGTGTGTGGCTGTAAGATCACACACCACATGCATTCACACAAGGGTGATGGTGATATTTACAGAAGCATCGAAGTTCGCAGCTGTCTGTCCTTTCATAGATAATCAATAAATCATACGTCAGCTCTGGTGATTGTGCATGTCAAGTGACAAGTCATCAGCATCTAAGCTATTAAAGATGGTGTGCTATTTTTGTGGTGTAAATCTGTTCTCACTAAAAGAAGGAAACAGAAGGGGGAAAAAAAGAAATTCCATGAGCCATCATTTGCTGCCATTTCTGACTCTGGTCAGGAAACGAAAAAATATTCACGGATAAGGGCAGAGCCCTCCCAAGTAAACAAAAAAGAAAGATCTGCATGATCTCTAAACTGCCCTACTTGTCACCAGCTGACAGATCTGAAAAATGAAAACCACTTTTGACATTTACTGATTTTAGTCTACCAGATGGTGCATGGCACTTCCAGACCAACGTGATGGGGAAGATAGGAATGGATGGAAAACAAAGCAGATCGTAATTGTAAGCATCCTGTTTTATAATTCTGACCATTTGCCACTTCATAAATTAATCAATTTGATTTCCGATGTATGGTTATAATTCTACTGAAAGTCAGACTAGGATAAACAGATTCTGGTCTGCATCCCAGGTGGAAATAAAGAATACAAAAAACAAACAGAGTTCTGTGAGACTCAGGCATCACTTTGCTTCCACTGGTTCCCTTCTGACACAAAGGTATTTGTCGTCTAAATTAGTGTTAATGTTTTGCACAGCTTAATTTGTGTTACTAAGAGGCTTTGCAATAAACAGCTAAAAGTGGAAAACATTGCAACTTTATTTCACAGACTATAATTTTCTGCAGCAATAGAAATGCATTAATCCTGGCTTTGACTTCTCTTTTGCTAATAAGGGCATGTTTAAATGCATTTCTAAATCTACTGTACCTCGTTCTTCTGGAGTAGTTCATTGGCTTATTTCCAACTAATAAAACAGGCAAATGCTGGTGATCTGAAATCTGGAATTGTACATAACATCTAGGAGCTTCCCTCAAGATGGCACTACTGAACTGCTTCACGTACCTCTGAACCCTTATATAATCTTGTTTATACAGCATCAGGGTCATTTTAAAGCTAAGATCACACGATGCTAATTTGGCCAATGATTTTCATTTTCATTTTGACAAAATGCCTTCTTTATGTCTAGGCACAGACATTTAAAGGCAATATTTTTATGCATGCTCTGTCAATAGACTTGTAGTCAGGGAACACTTGGTAAAGAATAGCCAGGTTTATACTTTCCGATTTGCCTTAGAAACCATGAACCCTTCTGAAATCTGCTACATGGATTTGTGTATATGAGATTTACAGGCCTCTTTTCCTGTTTGAGGCTCTGGATCTTTGCCTTAACGTGTGAATTGAGGAGGATGGTACAAAGTAAGGGTGAGAATGGAAGGATTTCTTTTTCCAGAAGCTGCAAATAGAGGGAATCCCTGCACGCAGCTGTCTATCTCTACTTTTAAGGTGGAAAACTTGCCTTTCTACCACACTACTAGAGTCTCCTGAAAGTATAGAAATCAGAAGTCATACAGCAGCTAGAGGTGAAAGGTCTGGAGCAACGTCATTACTTCTCTCATCATAAGCTCTGCAAGAAATTCACTCCAAACCTTCCCCATGCTGTCCTGATCTTTGCACTTGCACACAGACTTCCAGACTGGAAGCTTCATTGCAGAGAAACTCTGGACTATGATCAGCAGAGGCAGTCCTTAGAAAACAAATGTCTTTCTTGGTGTTTCCTCTTCTGACTTTCCACATTTATCCTCAAAATCCTTCTCTCTGAGAGGCAGCTATTCTTGATAATGTTGTAAAGCAATATGTTTCTGCAGGGAGTTCTCTAAGGAATTTCTTCATAGTTTGGGATAAAACATCAAGGAACACCTTGCTGATCTATATCAATGAACTGTAGAAAGAAACTGAGAATATCAATGAACTGTAGGAAGAAACTGAGATAATATCATTTGCATTAGCAATCATTTTATAAACCACTGGAAAGAATCTGGTTATACATCATTCAAGTGATTAAATGAAATTATCCTCATCACAGGACTAAAGAACCTTGCTGTGCTATGCCAAAACTATGCTATGCCTTGGGTAACTGATTCATCACAGCAAAAGCGCATCTGTGTACCTATGAATAATGTGAAACAACCTGAACAACACAGGACTGGGAAAAAGGTTTTACACTGTGACGGAGGTGTAGCATCATAAGCACGTATTCTGTTCAAAATATCTAATGTTTTGTAACTGTTAAATGTCTCTTCTATGCTTTAAGGACAGCTGAAATCTAGATTTTTATGCTTAAGAAAGATTATTAGGTTTTTACTTTTTTTAAGCTGCAGCAATCTGCAAGAAATGTACAGACTTGTGTGAGCCCTCCCTTTATGTGGCACTGACACAGGTCAGTCTATGATTAGCACAATGTTTATTCTATCTGTATGAGACTTCTGGGATCGGACTCTGTGGAACCAAAACCTTGTCTGTTTGATTTGATAAGGTATATCACCTCTCCCTCAAAAATATTGCCTTCCCATAGGTGCAGTTGAAGAGATCTCAAATTACTGTGAAAGGAGCTTCATGTCTGCATGCAATGTTGCAACTAGAGATGGCTAAAACTCTTCAGTGCAGGTGAATAGGGGCCAATTTTGCCTAGCATACCCTCAGCTGGAATGGCCAAGGTAAATAAAAGTTCCTTCAACAACCCTGGGTATATTTGCAAATGATGTCATCTGGAAAATAATAATTTAGCATGAGCGGTGACAGAACAGTTGAAGGAGGCAATACAAAGACAGCATGTGGGACTTGTACCTTGAACAATGATACCTGAGGGAATCCATGACAAGGGACTGCTCCCCAGGATGCTGGTGGGTAAAGTTCTGTAATCACCAAGAATCACTGACTATATACTACAAATCCCCAAATTAATATCATGGTTTTCACTCTCCATGTAAAAAAAAAATGGTATTTTCAGAATCTGATGAGGTTATTTGTGAACAAGTAAGTATTATCCATTGTATGTTCAACAGAAAGGTTGATCGGTACATCTAACCAGTTTTTGAAGGATAGAGGAAGAAGTGCATACTGAAGTGTATTTGCTTTATAACAAAAGCCCAGACTCCAATAACAGTGTTAAAAATACACATTGTAATTCCTGAGCATTTTTTTGGTAAAGAAATTTACCTAAATAAATCCTTTTGTCTTCTTCCTTCTGTTGAAAATTTCAGTATTTCTGAACAATAATGGTAAGAAACACTATGATTAAAAGGTCTAACTGAAGTCAATAAAAGTTTGCAGTTTATTTAAAGCACCAGCCGTTCACTCCAGAACTCTTGAAAGCTGCTGTGATGATAAAAGCAAAGCAAAGTAAAATCATGGTGTCTTGCTACTTGCTGAATGCAATGAGTAGGCTTAAAATAAACTGTTGCTTACTGGGCCTTAGTCCCAAAAGCACATATGCAAGTGCCACACTTCACAACATGGTCCTTCTTACTGATTTATGTAAAACAACTTTGTGGAAATGTTTTCAGAATTAAGATCCTACATCTACTATGGATGAGGACATACTTTGCTGATTAACTGCTCAATGGTAGAATTATTATTGATTGCTTATGTTATTGATGTGCTCACAATGCCCCGAGTGCTGTCCTTAGAAGGCACAGCCACTCCTACAAAGTGTAATGGTTGGAAAAAATATGAAATAAGGGACGAAGGGTAAGGGAGGGAGGCAGATAAAATGTGAAAATAAAGCTAGACACAATTCCAGTCTTTCAATACCTGCTGTTCCTTTTGCTCGGGCAAACAGGGAATCTACTGCAGTATGTTTCTGACTGTATGAACGAATAACAATTTCAAGGTATACAATAAGAAACTCAAAAACTTAGCTTAAAAAATTACTTTCTGAAGACATCATTACTATCTTAGAATGACAAAATTTTTACTCCCACTGATCTGTATCTATTATACTTATCTGCATTTTTTTCAGGTTTTCTACCCTTCCTCTTCACACTCCTCAACCTTCATTGCATGGCTATGATTTAGTAGCTTCTTGAATGGTTCCTCAACTATCCATGCATTTGGTAAATATTACTTAAAATTATTCCCAGATTTAAGGTTAACAAGAAGTAAAAAAGCAGAGAAAAAAATAAAGTCTAACTAAATCTTTGCATCTCAGCCAACACAGGCCCATGGGTACAGCCTCTAAAAATGACCCACTCTTAATATATTAAACAGTTCCTTTTGCTTAGAATATAATAGATGCCAGTGAAAGGTGCAAGAAAGTGTACTTCTGATTGCTAAATCTGTCATATCCAGTCATGTATGGAATGCTTCTACTTTCGTACTCTGCATCAGTGCAACGTGAAGTAACACAGTAGGAATTTCTAGTGAATGAACGGACTTACAAGAATGGATGTGGGCAACTAGTAGATGTATGATATGTCAGTTTGATTCTGATGAGAAAGCAATATTCTCATGTCCAAGCAGAAGTAAGAAAGGAACTACTAAGCCTGGCTCTCTCAGAGGAGCAGCTACACTGCTAGATGGAATCTAATCAATGCAAGCCTACTTACAGGAAGGTTGGCATCAAAACACAACAGCTGAAGTGTAGCAGATGGCTAGATCTGAAGGAGATGTAAACAGAGGCTGAATAACTAAGCATTGCATTCTGCAGATGTCAAAGTTTCCAGGCTGTAAAAAGTTTAGTCTAAGTGCTCTCCTGAAAGCTCTTTTTGTTTTTGGCTACCTAAGTCCTGAACTCTACCCACACTCTCTCCATGTGATATCTTAAAGGCATCTGAATTGTCTGGTTTCCCAGTATGTGGTTGATGAGGAATTGTCCCTGAAAGGCTATGAAATGCAGAGGATTATCATTTCCCTGCTTCTTGGACATGGATCTGGCCAGCACTGGGTGCTCTAGGGATTTCATTCTCAGTAGCAAAGAATATTGTAAAGGCAAGGAAAATATCAATATGGTTAAAGGATAGAGAAACACAAGGATGGAGTGGTTAATTCCAATTTCCTCCAGATCAGGAAAGTAACAAAATACCCTCCTCCTCCTTCTTTGCACATTCCCAGCTTGTTTATAGGGTCTGTGTAGGAGAAAGGAGGTCTATGCCTAGAGAATGGCAGAAAAACAGAAAGCAAGACTGTGTGCAGCAGTCAATTGTCCATGAGGCAAATAGATTTCTAGTAGTCCTCCAAAGAAATACACAGACTTGAAAGCTGTATGAGTCAATCCTGATCTGTTCCATGCATTTTCTGCTGCCTACTTCTTTTGTCATACTCTCCCACTTGTGACTCGCACTTCTTTTCATATCACACTTCTACTGAGAACAGGCCACTACTTTGCAGATTATAAGGACCATTCATTTCTTTCAATCTTCCCTTAAAACACTCTGCCATTGAAAAGAAAAATTGTGAGATCTCTTCACCAACAATAACTGGCTTGTGCATCATATTCTGCAAGCGAGATAGTGAGTTGTTCATTCTCAATGTAAAGGGTATGGGCATACTTGATTCTGTATACACAGCAGTGTCTTCCATAGTCAGGTAATTCAAGTTGCTAGGGCAGATGTTTTGACTAATCTTCAAGGAAAGGGCAGTAAATGGCAGTGCAGAGGTGAATAATAGCTCATATACTGAGCCACTACCTGGAAACTGATACTAAGAAAGAACTATAAGGAGAATGGTGCCTCCCGACATATGAATAACGGAGAATGAAGTTCAATAGAAAAAATACTGTGAGAAAATTAACTCAAATTTAAAGATTATATTTAGTCTTTTGCTCTCATCTTTAGTTAATTGCAATTGTTCCTAAAGGGTAGATACATCATAAGGGATTTTTTTGCCTCATTTCTACCTTTTCTTGCAGGAATTCCAACTTTATGCCCTCTTAACTTTGGGCTGCTGCCAGCAATGCTTAATTAGCCCAATATGCCTGTCTGCAATCATCAGCAATGCCTTTCTATGCCTTCTATTGCTAACTTTGTCAAAGGTCATCAAATAACACCCTACCGTTGTCTCTCCAGTTCTTGCTCAGCAGGAATCCTTCTCACCTCTGGAACAAGGATTTTTAGGTCTCCCTTCGGACTCTTTTGTCTGTCTCTGTGGCATAAAGATGGCGGGTATTAAAATCAGAATTGAATGCCCCCTGAAACTGACTGAATAAAGGATAATTTCTATAGTGACAGATACAAATAATCTGAAACCATGCTATAAGGATATTATGGTACTGAAAGAAATGGCCTTTACAGACAGAACAAAAAATGACCATGCTTCAGCTAGCATTCAGCTTGCAGTATGAATTAAGAGTGAGGTTTTTTTGCTTTGTCAATAAAGCTTAAAGTAATCAAATTCAATCTGAGACAAAATGTCATGGTAAAAAGTAACCATGAATGACATTGGCCATTTTGATGGGTTTGATGCTGAAATTACTATTAAAGCTGACAATTCAGTTCTGGCATGTGGAAAACATTATGTTGTAGTCTGGGCCACAGGCCACAGGGGGAAATGGAAGTCTACATCTCTAAAAGTGTAATTGCATGGTGTGTACCTAGACTATGGATGGATGTCAACTATAGTTTTAAATTCAGATGCACAGATAAACATTGCCAGTTGCAAAGGTCTTTCATCCAGCTCAGTGTTTTTACATGCTAAAGTGATCAGAAGTAAAATTCAGATCCAAATTGAAATCAACATTTTTCAGTAAAACATGTATGTTCAAAAGGAAGTCCAAGTTCACATTCATCTCTAGCTAAATAATGAACCTTCTCTTCTTGAAAGGAAGAAGACAGTGAATCACAAAATTAATTAATAAAACAGAGACAGCCAATGACTGTCTTTGGGGTTCTGGCTGTTTTCACATGAGATGCTTGAGTACTTTGGTCACTGACAAAGCCAGTGCTTTATCCTAAGTAATCCATTTCACCTCTCTTTTCCCAAACACACTATGTCACTGAGACTTTGTCACTACCCAGAAAGCCCAGGTGCTACACTGATGGAACTCAGCAGATTTGAGAGATCAGTTTCTCAGACAGCTCTGGGCTTGGTTTTGTCTTTTCCGAGTCACTGATTCCTTGCTTCTCTAGCTGCCCCTTCCACTGCATGCCTTTAATTGCAAACTTTCTGTGGCTTCTGGCTATGAATGAACACTTCAGTCTTCTGGTGCAAATTCAGTCCTTCTCAACTCCGAGGCACTCACTTAGGAGTGCTGCTCTACAGAATGCCTCACACTCTAAGGTGAGGCCTGACGCAGTGGAGATGGTGTGCATGGAAGCTACTGATGTAAACCCTGTTCATCAAAATTCCCCTTCCTTCTGCTGCTATGGGATGAGTTCAGCACCAGCTGATTGCTATGCTTTCCTTAGCGATCTCACGCAGTATTTCAGACATAGATATATATTTATGTACATACAGAGATATATAGATATATATATATATTTATGTACATACACATCTGTATGCATATGTAGAAATATATGTTCCAGCTTGTTCAGATTCTTTTGGGGTAAATGCTGCTAACATACTATTTTCTAAGCTTCAAGTGTGGCTATTTGCCATATGCAAGGAAAATGTTATGACTTTGTTTAATAAAACAAGGAAGAATTTCCAAGCTCATCCAAAAAAATCTAGGATCTGACCCTGGGCAATATCAGATGCTTCAGAGAAAAATTCAAGGGATGCTAAAGTATGTATTTCTGGAATAAACTCGTTAATTATATAGAATAAACCAATGTAGCTGCCACACAGTGAGTGAATATTAACCATCCACTGTAAGAAGACAAAACATGAGTGGAGTCAGCTGTTACTACCCTGAGTGATGTATGGAGTGTGAGGAGGTCAACACAGTCTCCAGCTCACTCCAAATTTTCTGCTTCTGCTTCTCACAGAAATATATCGTTTGCCTCAGTATGGCAGCAGAAACTGCACATCCCTGTCACTAATTAAACTGCAGAGTTGTTTGTCTCGGCTGTTTACAACTGAAGCATTCATATATATTCCCATATATCTTGTTCGACTGGTTGCTTACACAATTCTTCTCTGTGATGTTTCTCAAACACACCAGTTATAGCCTCTGCTTTCAGTTTCTGAAGCTCTGCAGCGGGAAAGTTTCTGTACACTGACAACCAGATACCAATACGTACAGTGTATAATGGATTCCAAAACATCCATGAGCTTACCCTCTGTTGGACAGCTTTGTTTTGATATCCCTTAAAGACAGATTACTTGTATGGGGCTCAGCTCAGAAAATGGGATTTCCCTCCCAGAGGCTCAGAAATGCCTCAGTCATGTCCTTTCCCCGGTGGTTCATGTGAGACTGTTGGACTTCCTGTGAGCTTACAGTTTCACAACAGCAAGTGGGTCTTGCCAACCAAGCTTCAATCTCTGCTTGTCAGATGTGCCACTGGGCCTGACTGCCACCTGAAACTGAATTGGCACATTTCTGCCAGAGATCCACTCATAATAGATTACTTGCCCATGGTTATAGTTCACAATAACACAACCATGCCATCAACGACTCAGAAAGGCAAATCAAAGACGAAGTGTGGGGTCACTCAAAGAGGGTGGTGAGATGTGACTGCAAATCTGCTTTGCTGGACTCTTCCCCCTTCCCACACCTCCTGCACCTTCAGGGAGGGAAAGATGGAGAGAAGATAACAGAGATGGGTCCCTTTCATTTCCCTTAGGGTCTGAAGTCCTTTTCACTTCATTTCCCTTAGGGTCTGAAGTCCCTTCCACGATGAGTAGCTCCGGACACGTGCCCTGCAGAGACAATACCGCCGCAGCCATTGTGTTAGGGGTTGCTGAGTTGCACAGTTTTTGCTGTGTTTGTTTCTCCCAGGGGCTGCCAGAGGAGAAAACAAACCAGCTGCTCTGCATGTTGGTCCTGCACCTAGCCACTCAAGCATCCATGTTGCTGAATGCACACCATGCTAGGAAAGCACCTCTGCACTATTTAGAATTAATATTTTTGAATAAGTAACCATGAATACTAATTTATTTTTACTGAAGAAATTTGAAAAGCCTAATTAAAAGCGTATGTCTGATTTAAAGAACAAAATGCCACAAAACCTGAAAAGCATCTTTGTGAAGTCTATTTAAATGTTCGGAGGCAATTCTGAGAGAAGCATCTAAATATAGTCAAGTGATTCAAGAGTTACATTAGCCTACATGATACCAGCACTAACTTGTCTGGCAGACAGCCAAAGCTGCAGGGCTAGATTGTGAGCTGCTGGAAAGAAGACTTACTTGTCTTAAGGAAAGTAATGCTAGTTGCTTTTTTTCTTTTACATGTATATTATATGACTAAAATATGTAGAGAAAGAACATAAGATGTAACTAACACCGATGGTCTTTCTGATTCACTGGCATCCAAGTATTTTAAATGCTCTCCAACTACTGGTGTTTTTACTTGCAAACTTCATGTAACACAAGTAGGATGTTTGTACAAATAAGTACTCTATAGCACAGCAAAATTTCTCAATACTGGAGAACGTCTCTAATGAAGACAGGCTGAGAGAGTTGGTCTTGTTCAGCCTGCAGAAGAGAAGGCTCCAGAGAGACCTTATAGTAGCCTTCCAGTACTGAAAGGGGGCTACAAGAGAATGTTCACAGCCAGGTTGGATGGGGCTTTGGGCAGCCTGGTCTAGTGGAAGGTGTCCATGCCCATGGCAGGGGTGCTGGAAAAAGGTGATCTTTAAGGTCCCTTCCAACCCAAACCATTCTATAATGCTGTGAATAAGTGAATGTATATTATGACACTGCAAGGGTAATCCAAGACCTTAAGTTTACTAGAAGTAAAGTTAAAGGTCTCTCCAGAAATGTTTAGTCACAGCAAAAACTTCCTAAGTGACAATTCATTTATGCCTTCCTTCTGACCTATTCTTCCTCCTTATAAGTCACTATCTTCTATGGAATTGTGGATGGTTGAAATAGCTCTTTCTGATCAACAAAACGCTCCTGAAATCTGCAAGGCTTTTGGACATCTTTCTGCATTCACCTCAGCTGTAATCAGATTTTTCAGCCTTTCTGAGACACTGGAAGTCTCAGCTCAAATGGTAGGTCACCAAATTCTGTCAAAAGCAGACGGAAAGATTTTCCTTATCACAACCCTAGTCCTTTTGGCGAGATACATCAGCAGTATTGGCACTGGGAAATGGCTGCAGCAGTCCTACTTCTGGCATTTCTGTAACAGTGTGGATGATGCTGGGAAGACCTGGACATGTGGTAGGGCTGGCTCCCAGGCTCTGGAGTGACCTAAAGTGCAGAGTGGACTTTGTGGCAGGCCACTGTTATACCAACCCAGTTATCTGTGAGACAATCCATTAGCACTTATAATTCCGGGACATTTTATCCAGACCCTAGGTACCTTACCCTATTACATTATTAATTCCTGTCCCAGCTTTGGACACTTTCACATGCCAGAGACAATGCTGTTTTGTAATTGCCTTATTAAAAGTGCAGATGAAAATCAGTTAGAGCTGCACTACTGGCAGCAAATGAATTTCACTTAGAAGCTATTATAGCTACCAACCCCGAATTACCCTCATCCCAGCTGGAGTGGTGCCTCAGTTAGCGATTCACCTTTTAAAATGTTCTTTGTGTGAATAAGAGAAAAAAAGCACCTAATTGGCCTTTGTTGTAATTTTCATTGGTGCGTTTCCAGTGGATCTTTTTGCTTCATTACGACAGAGTAACTCCGCAGCTTTGTGTGAACCAAAGTAACCATTTGGTTTAACAGCACTGGCACAGAAAATGGAGGCAAATCCTCAGGGTGGAGATTCAGCCCTTGGCTCATGCGGAATCTGACACAAGCACCAGGATAAAGTGGTGTCTTTTCTAAATTTTTGACAGGGTTTCAGCTTGGACTAGGGCAGTTGTGGACACATCCCTGGTGTGGGATTCTGGATGTCATGGTCCAAAAAAGCACTGGCAAGTGCTATGAGGTATCCCAAGCATGTGAACAGCAGTGCCAGAAGCACTTCATACTCCTCACTCTTACAGTTCTTGCTGTTCTTTGTGCACAAGTGAATTATCCACCGGCCGCGCAATCCTTGTTCTGAACTGGTCATGGAGGACTTTTGTATACTGAAGGCAACTTGGGTCTGAGAAAGCTAAAAAATCCTGTCCTCAGCCACCATCAGTGCAGCAGGCAGTTCCATTCCTCCCTCTTCCACATGGAAGGTGAGTTGTAGATCTCAGTTCCCTACGGTGCTCACAGGTGCTGGCTGGAGAAATGCAGAGGGGCTTCAATTTCCAGTGAGTGCTCAGCTTTAGGTGCTGTTAAAAACTTAATGTTTGGTTGCTAATACAAGACTTTTCAGGCACATTCTCTTCATTTGCTTGCAGAAATGAGAATCATTTAAAGAGTAAGAAGTGCAAGAAGGAGGAGGCTGAGATTCAGGGACAGCATGCTGGAGGCCATGCTCTACCAACATCAGACTGAAAGGCTTCAGAAGTGCTTGGGGTTGCAGGGTCTATGTCACACTGAGACAGGGAATAGGAACAGGAAAAAGCAGCATCACTCTTTACTGCTTGCATGACTTCAGTGCAAAACATCTCATTCACAGAACAGGACAGGTTTTTTAAGAAATAACAAAAAGGGGGCCAAAAGACCCATTAGGTTGCACTTAATTAAGGAACCAGCTAGTGAGTTTGCTTTCTTTGGAAGAAACTCTGTATTTCTAGCAAGTTTCTCCTCACTTAGGGTGAAGCAGGCCATCAGGAGCTCTACTCTGTGCAACAGTGATAGGAGAGGAGCTTGCAATATAGAAGTTCATCTATCTTAAACATCCAGGAAAAAATCACCCTTCAGGGAGATTTATCATATGAGAGTCTCAACAAAAAGAGTTTAGGAGCAGATTTTCATTTCCCTGGAATGTGATCATTTCAATATAATTTTATTTCTCTGTTAAATGTGTTATACTCCTGTTCAGCAGTTCAGTTTAGATCAGCTCTTACAATGAGTTTATTCTCAAAATGATGGTAGTATGTGGCCCATGGCTACTAATTTCCATATCTAATTATTCAGTGTGCAAGTAAATAAATGGTCTTTCTTTCTGCATAATCTTATCCTATAAATTTAATTGGAATAGCATTCTTGGCCTGTCTGATCTTTGGAGCCCTTTGAGCTATAACAGTTAAGATATACCAACTTCTGTCACGCCAGAGATCCATGTAGCTAACATCTATCTGCTTTTCACTCTTCAGCCCAACTGCATGTTTACAGTTTCGGGAGGAGACACTTTGGAACAATCTCAGTCACCCTTATAATATCCTAAAAACCCATTTTAACCACTCCAACACTGTAGTCCTATGTTTTCCTGTTATCACTTAGCTTAATGTGCATTTTTAAACCATAGTTTGCTTATACACCAATACACTTCTTGTGAAATATTATTTTGCAAAATGCCACATCACTGGCAAGAATTTGAAATTGAGATGCTTGTTTAGGATCTGACCTAAGGTATTGGCATTTGTCTTAATATACAAAGCTTTTGACATGACAGCAATTCTTCTCTCCATATAACGAATCCAAAGACCAGAGAAAGCAGTCATGACCTTAATCTTACTACAGCTCTGTTTTAAAGGTATTACTTGTTTTTTTCTGTCACCTGTGATAGGACTGCATGTTACCCTGCCTAAATATTGATATTAGGAGAAAGACAGATGATATGAGGAGAAACACTTTAAGAATTGCATCATTTTAGGTGTCCTGACTCAGTCCGTCACTCATGACTAACCCTATGCAGACTTGAATGTTAGTACTTACTCTTCTGATCATCTCAAACATTTACCTACATCCAGATAGAGATGAATCAAGACCTAAGACATTATTGAGTTATGAAACATGCAAACTCAGTCCAGATTTCAAACTCAAGACCTTTTCAACTCTTGTCCTGGCAGTGACAACACAAATGTCAAATCATTCTTCAGCTGTGCCTGTGCATGGGTGGTTTCCATCTTCTGTGAGACCAATATAAATCCACTGACTCCACTGGCTAAATGAGGTTTCAGAAGTATGACTGTGTATATATACTATAAGTAACAGAAACATAATAGTAATCCTCTTGGCGATACATTAGACAAAGGAGAACCCAATTCATTTCTCTCCTATGGTTGGCAGTTTTGCAGAGGTGCTTAAAAAAGTAACAGGTTATTTTTGTAATGAAATGAAGTGTTTCTGATACAGAAGACACGAATGAACAGGTCTGTCCCCAAAAACAATAGCAGTCCTATAAAACAAGTTTTATAACAGAGTTGCCCAGTAGAATACATTTTTTTTCAGCACACTATTCCACTTAAGTTTCTGAGGCCAGCTGAGTTGGATTGTCCTTGCCAATATATCAAAGAAGATGCATAAAATTAAATGTCATGGAACGAAAACAAAACTTTTGTGTTTCCTTCTGACATGCTAATATTTGTATGAAAGGCTTCCAGTTCAGTGATCAGTATATTTCCACAATCTGCACATCTGTATTTGAAAGAGTAACTGGAACGATGACATCCTGTTGTACCTAAAATAGACAGGACTACCAAGGGGAGGTGCCATGAAATGACATTTAGCAAAAGCTATTCACTCTTCCACAGCCCTATTCCCCACCCTGTCCTTCATGTCAGTTATTGATCAGATCTTCACTCGATGCAAAAAGCCTCTCTTTGAGCCCGTGCTTTAACTGTAATAATAAAGTAGGTCATTGATTAACTGGAAGTATGACAGGCAGCTCCTCCAGTCAGGTTATGACGTACTGTAAGTCTTCAGGGAGGACAGCAAGCGATGAATCAGTAATGTGAAAAGAAATAAAGCCCACAGGTTTTAGTCTTTTGGGAGGACTCCTCTCGGCAACATAGTTAGTAGCATTACCCTCAGCAAGTTGACGGCTATGCAAATTCACAAGAGAAGCTTTTCAGGTTTCCAAAAAAAGAAAAAGAAGAAACAAACATGTAAGATGAAATTCTCTTACCCAACTGCAGTACCTAGGGAATTTTTTACTTTGCAAGCAACCAACTTATATGGGCTACTCCTACTCATTGTTCTCTACATTTAGATATAATATATATAATTAAGCACTGTATAATTAAGCAGTTTTACATGCATTGATTTCCACTGCACTGTCTTTTGGCAGCACTTCTTTAAGAGTCCTTATCCCCAGGTCTGCTCCATGGTTGCCCACCCTGTCCTGGCCTCCAAGCAAAGCAGCTGTCAGCAGGAGAGCCTTTCCATCTGCACACTTAGTGGGAGCCTCAGGGTTGCTCAGCTCCAGTAGGGTGGTGCAGGACAGTCCTGCAAGCAGTTCTGCCATCCTACACACCTCATTGTCCCAATTTGACCATTGCCCAAAAGCAGCATGGACATCTTCTCACTCTGTTTCCCTGTGCCCTTGCACTTTCCAAGCAAAAATTGCAGCACACTCTAGCCTTTCATTACCTAGTTTGAGCCATTAGTAACATCTGAGGAAGGATGGTGCTTATACCACAGAGTAATTCCCTGTCAGACTCCCACTGGGAAAAGAACAGAGATGTGGCTTTGACTAAGCCACAGCTAGCCTTATCCTGACCATGCTCAGTATCCAGTATTCCCCCTTTCCCTGCCCCTGCTGGATTTATTTTTGCTCCAAAATTGCTCACCATGTTCCATGGCTGTCACTGCTAGATGTCAAATCTGCTCATCAGTCAGTTCAGAGAGCAGAACAATGTTAGCACTATGCACTGTGACACCCAGCAGCTTTTACATGCACATTTGATGTGATTTTTTCCAAAGCATGTAAAATCCACAATTTCTGTTGCTGCCTCTTCACTGCCTCCCACTTTCCCACCAAATAAAAGCTAGCTCAGCCACTTGCATAGGGTTTTTTTCAGATACTAGCACTGCCCACAGTCAGTCTATATATTGCTGTGCAGAAAAAGAAAATGAAAGAACTGGCATTTATTTAGTTATTTTTGATTTACAGCTCTGGTCTATGTATCTCGTCATCACCCACATGTCTCTAGCCTTTCTGTCTCTCATGTCTGCATCTCTGCTGCCCTGACAACTCCAGCCCTCCACACTCTCTACCTGTAGCTGCAGTGGCCTGAGCTAAGCAGTGGCTACTTTCATAGGTTTAAGGGGGAAATTTATACATACAAATTAACTCAGGTTGCATAAGAATGGCCAAAGAGGTTTAAGTCAAATTTATTATATTTATTTGTTATCAGAATTTCATAAATATATGTATATTCATATAGTCAACAAATTACATATACACCTATAAAATAGTCACATTATTATATTTGTGCAAAAACCTTGAGCTTAGTTTGAGTCTGTCATGCTTCAGTTTTATTTTTAGAAATTTTATTTGACTTTTTTCAATGAAAGAGGAAAATTAAAGAATGCTGGAAAATAATTTAACATAATTGTGTACTTGTTAAGTTATTATACATAACAAATTAATTAATGAAAAACTTTACCCCTGTAATTTTCTCTGGAGCTTGCTTGCTTCATTCTTTCCTTTCCTTTTTCTATTCATTCTCTCTTTCTTTTTTTATTTAAATATCAGCATTTATACCTCAACTTGACATCCAGTTTATCAAAGCTGGAAAATGTAGCAGTAGGTCTGCATGGCACCGCTCAATGTTCGATGCTATCAGCAACTCTTAGCTAATGGTTACCTAAATGCTACAGCCATGGAAAAAGATGCCCTAAATTACATTAAATAAAGCAGCATATACTGGAAAATGACAAAGATTATTCAGCAATTTCATTTTAGCAAGTCCACCTCTTACTAAAATAGAAATACAGAATGACCGTGTATTTCCTTAGCTGAATTCATCCACTGTCTATTTAGACAGAGGTTGATATCAT